>NC_139348.1:53368103-53733103 GCF_055883805.1 Amblyomma maculatum | reverse complement strand
AGTAAAGAGCAGAGACATTAGTCTGCCAACCAAGATCCGTATAACTCGTGCTATGGTCTTTCCATTTGTGATGTATGGATGCATGCGAGAGTTGGACTGTGAAAAAGGCTGACCGCCGAAGAATTGACGCGTTTGAATTGTGGTGCTGGCGAAGACTCTTGAGAGTTCCTTGGACTGCCAGAAGATCCAATCAGTCGATATTGTCGACCATAAACCCTGACTGCTCATTGGAGGGTCAAATTTTAAAGTTAAAGCTCAGCTACTTTGGTCATCTGATGAGAAGAGAGGAGTCGCTGGAGAAAGATTTGATGTTGGGAAAGGTTGAGGATCGTCGGAGAAGGGGTAGGCACCGAACGCCTTGGTTAGATGGCATCCTCGAGGCACTGCAGATGAAGTTATGTGATGTTAGGAAGATAGTGAGAGACCGGAAAGCGTGGCGTGACATAGTCCATAGGGTCACGAAGAGTCGGACACGACTGAACGACTAAACTGAACTGAACTGAGATGAGTAACTGAGATTAAACATTTTGCCGGATTGAAATGAATTCAGCTACCACAAAATCCGAATAGTTAAACGAACATGCGAGTAGTAGTTCCTCTGTTATAGTTTGGTAAGGGTGCTAATTTTGATGACGTATACTCGCTTTCTTTCAGAAAACGTAATGCGGTGTTCTTTGTGGAACACAAGGAATAATGAACATCGGGAATGTAGGACAGAGTTCACCTCAAAGTGTGGCAGTACTCAAGAAAGTGTTGAAAAGTACTACCAACAATGCATAACAAAAACAATTTCTGCAACCCCATGAGAAAACCTTTTATTCAATCAACCCCACATTGTCAAATGTGCTGCTTCTTAAGCCCTAATCTATGTGTTTGATTCAAGGAAGAATAAATATATTTCCAATATTTACAGTTTCGCGCAGTTCTTTACAGAACATAGTAGGCTGATGTTCTAAGCTGATATGGTCAGGCACTGATTGGGCATCTAGCTGTGTGCGTCTTTAAATCATATGATATGGCCAAATTTGCAGGAGTTATCAAAACTGCTGTGGTTGGAGGATCATATGATAATCAAGTCCTCCATCACACTTGGATCCCTATTCGTAATTGTTACTGTGGCGTGAGTAGTTGCATTCGCTCGGCGTCACGAAAGTATGAATTTTTATTCGTCTACTGGTCTTTTAGTTAATAAAACAGCTTGAAAATGTACACTCAAGCTTTCATGATATTTGAAGGCAGACAAGGTGGGCACGCAGTACAGTAGGACACTAAGCATTTATTCTGCAGCTTGCAAATTAAGCTATGTATCTGCTTGGGAGACGAACCCTCCGATTTCGTGAACATCGCGCCGATCCTTGTCTCCAAGCATACCACGTATGTGCGGCCTACCACTGGGCCACAAGAATGCGCAAAGAGTGTAAAATCGCATTATCATGGTGAAAAAAGCATGTTGGACAGCGGCATCAATACCCAAAGTGCAATGGGGCTTTTTCAGCCGCCCCTGACCAAGCATTCCGTCTCCCCTATTCATCACCAGACATAGTCAGCACCAGAAACTCTTTACCACGGACATCGCCCTAACTGTGCACGTACAAATAGCTTGCAACACCGTTTTGGTCAAATGAACAGTCGGCTTTGTGACAACTGTGGTCCGGTAGAAACTGTGCAACATATCTTGTTTGAGTGTACTGTGTACGCTGAATAGCATGCGTACTACGTGCGTTCTACGAACATAGCATGGAAAAGCTCTCCCCAGTGCCTTTAACAATGGGCATTGTTTTAGGTCCCTTAGCCTGCCCTAGGTAACAGAGACTTGCAACGAACTTTTTATTTACGTATTTAAAAGAAATTTGACTTTTAGACAAACTTCAGGTTCACCTTGAATGTTACCCTCAGGCATTTTTCATTCTGTGAACTCTATAAGCACATTTATCGAGCTATGCATTTGATCATTTCATTACATATCATATTACTCCATGATGTACCTTAGAAGGCATTTATTGGCCACATTTTATCTTCCCCTTTATTTTTATTATACTCCTGACGATTCGTTTTCAATCTTTTCCTCCCCAATTCCCTTTCCTACATAGAGTAGCATGTCATCGAAATTTAAACGCCGGCTAAAATTTCGGTTCTTCATTAAAGGGTCTCTCTCTCTAGTTACACAGAATGTAGAAAGTAAAAGCAGCCTTAAGAATTTTCCCCCAAATGACATTTCAATATCTTCAGAAGATCGAGAGAAATAAATAAATCCACAGACACAAATGTTTCAAGGAAAAAAGAAATTGGCTAAGGTTTCAGTTTAAGGAATACGAAAACACCATCAAATGAAGGTGCTCTTTTGTGGCTAATATTTTCCCATACCAGATATTTTCTTAAAAGACAGCAGATTTTGGGCACTTATCAAGAATGTAGTAAGGGTATTCAATGTGTTAAACAAAATAACCCTTAACTCCGTCCTATACAAGCTGGAATCCGATTGTTTTTGCGGTATATCCCTAAAACCGTTTGAATTCAGTTTAACCACGGGCTTATAATAATTCCAATAGAGAGAAACAATGTATAAGATGCGAATTAAATATCTCGTGTGCCTGAGTATGGAAGCACTGGTTCGTTTTTTGTTATGTTAACTTTACTGCGACAATATTTTACATTAAGAAGGTATTTGGTTACGATAAAAGTAGCGCCGCAAACGTGATCGAAAGATTTAGAAAGCATTTTTAACAGCTAATCTGTATCTGTTGCATCTGCATCTGTATCTGTTACTTAGGGTTTATTTTGCGAATAATACTGTTGTAATTAATAACCGAAAGCTATATATGTTCTATGGAACACTGCAGCATTTCTAGTAAAATTGCTCTAAATTATTCATTTAAGTACCTGCACAATTCCAGTCGGAAAAAGGGTTACAGTTTAAGCAACTTTAAAGAAAAACCTGAAGCTCTCATTCATATAAGAAAAATAGAACGGCAATCGTCATGTTCAACTAGAATCGAAACACACTTGATCATGTAATAAAAGACATAGAGGTAACATTCATTCTCGTTTCCATTTTATTGGCTTTGTGTAAATGTAGGAAATCAGGTAGGCGCAAAATGTCACCAATTTGACGTTTTCTAAAAAAAACGGTTCACTAACCTAAACGTATTTTTTCATGACCGTTAATAGAAAGAATGCACTCGACAGAGATTTGCTTTGCAGGGGAGGGAATATAATCTGAGATGGAGAGGAATGAAGAGGAAAAAGAAAATTCATGAAAACTGGATTCGGAACCTGCTGAGTTTATTGAACAGTTGTGACCAAGGGCGACTGGCAGCTGGGCTTTTTAACACCACCATTACTGACCGGCAGCGTCTCTGGATCTAACAGGGGGATTATAGGAACCTGTTTATGCTCTCTGTGCGTTCTGAATGTACATTGATGCCAGAAAGAATCGCCTGCGTGACCGCAGCTCTGTGCCCAGCACAATGACATTCTAGTAGGCAATCGTGTGATTCAATGTCTCGCGTGTTTCGTCCATCGCGCTACAATCTCTCATTTAAAGAGATATTTTTACTACTGCATTTTATAATTTCGAAAAATCCTTGTCCGCTTGGCCTAGAATATTGGTGCTTCGACGTCACAGTCACGTTAATGCTGCATCACTCAGCCGCATCTCAGCCAGACCCTTAATCGCCGCAGCCACTGCTGCACCGAGCCGCTCCTTTGCCGAGTCTCTGCCTGGAGCCTAGTTTAATGCGAAAGCCTTTCTTTGCACATTACCAGCGATAGAAGGAGTTTTCCATCATCTCAGACTGACACTAAGCAAATCCAGTACACGTCACATAGCAAGCCAGATCACAATCCAGTCGATAACCATACAGTCTAAGAGCCAATCCATTAGTTCATAACACAATCAAGAAAATAACACGTATTCCAGTACGATGGGCTGTGATCCGTTTCAGTCAGGGAAGTACTTCATTACCTTTTAAGAACAAACTCGTCCTGCACTCAGACTAGAACTCCTAAGCCTACCCCTGCAATTAATAGCCGAGCACGATCATCAACTGTACAATGCCAAGCAGATAAAAATTGTCTTAATTCTCCCTGTCCGATGTTGTTGGCAACTTAGGGAATCATTGATGACGCCTTCTCTAAAGCTCCTCTAGGCTTCTCGCCAGTCAGCACGAGGGAGCACGGCCGACCTAGCCCCAAATGGTTCCTCAGTACAGTAAAACCTTTTTACAAGAGACACTTAAAGGACCCGAAAACGTCTCTTGTAAGCGAGGTTTCATGTATCCAAAAATTCAAAAAGCGCTGTGTTGATCAGTTTATTGCAAATCAGCATATAAATACATTCGTACGCATTAACAGGAAAATTTTCAGAAAGCTTCATAAAGTCCTTCATATTAGTATGTCTTTTTGTCAGTGCAGAGTGTATTCCTTCCCAAACTCTGGAGATAAAGCACTACGCTTTGCTAGGCTTCCTGCTGCTCACAATACCTTTGAAGCACATTGCTCTTCACCTTCAGGTGCTGACAATTTTTCCTTTGAAATGTCCTCATAGTCATTATCTATGGCATATGAGCCATTTACTCGCGCAACAATTGCACAGTCTCCGAGCTCTTCGGGAGCACACAAGATCCGCATCTGTAGATACGAATTCCTCAAAACATTCTGGTACTGTGCAGTCGCTTGGATGCTCGCCCAAGCTTCACCTTCACAGACGCTATCCAGGCTATTCATATACGGACCCTGTTACATCATGTCGCTACATCTGAAGCCTGCTTGTCCAAAAAGATTTTCACAGCTTCACTTCTCAGGCCATTCGAGACACCAGAAATCCCCTGAACCGAAAACGTCGCACCAATTAGTACCCAGGCAGCACACCAACATCGCACCAACACCGGCTCAACGTCGCCAAAAATTGGTACCAACATTGGCATAATACTGGCTTTTTGAGAAATTACTACATTTTTATGTAATGGTCCGGCTTATATGCCAACATTGCACCTGTCTTGGCACTGCCAACATAGTCGATCAGCTGGCCGTGCCGCTAGTGTCACATATTGGCATGCCACTAGTATTCATTGTCACACGTGACATTGGCAATAAGCCGGCCGCGGTATTTATTGGCATGCGAAGAGTATTCATCGGCACACGTCGCATTGGCACTGCCATTGTTAGGCCACCTTTAGCCATGCAGTTATTTCACCCTTGCCCTTACTGCTGCCATTTGCCTAACTGTCAGCCTGACAATTGCAGTTTTCTTATGCAGTCATTTCCCAATACAATCTTGCATGCCATCTCTTTAGGGAGCCATAAAAACCATGCAAATAAATGAGGCAAGCAAAACATTTTCCGAAAACATTTTATTGAGAGGCCATATATATGTACAGACCACAAGGACATCAGAGGGCCACAATGCACTGCAGGAGGCATTGGGTACAGGGTTAATATGGGAGGGGCTAATAGGTGGAATTGCGAACAGGGCACTAAGCAGCACATGACCAGGTAGGGCAGGGAGAGGTATTGGGGTGCAATGTGCATTTGGTCATAATGGAAGGGGCTGGACATGGGGAGCAGGGTTGATGTACTATGGCATTGTAGTGCGAGAGGTGTTCCAGGAATAGGAGGCCGAGCATGGGTGCATTCCAGGGCAGTGTCCATCAGGAGGGAAGATGGCAGTGGACTGTGTTGAGCATGGTAGTTGGCAGTGAAGGGTCGATGGATCATGTGATGACGTTGAGGGGGGGGGGGAAGCGCATGACCCAGGCAGTAAGCTGGACACCCCGCAGGAAACAACCATTCAGGAACAGTTTGTCGAGGAGATTGGCACGTGGGTCTTACAAATGACATCTGCGCATAAAACAAGCATATTGTTACGAAGCGGCAAGCCGATGAAGACAGGAGACAGAACATGACCGATGGCGATGGCAGATGACGTTTAATGAATGTTCGCGGGCCTAGCGCGAGCGCTCCTTCCCGTGCCACTGCCCGCTTCTTAATCGTTGTCGTCCGTAACAATATATCACCATAAGATACAAATTCACCTTCTCAACACTTATCCAAACACATATTTGAATGGGAGCTCTATACGATTGAGTACAAAATACAGAACGCCGCTATAGTAAACTCGGATATAGTAAAAACTCTCATATAGCAACGTCAAACTGAAGTCCCAGTTCATCTACCATATAGTAAAGATGTTTTTGGTAAAAATTGTTTAAAGTGCTTCTGGCCACGGCAACGACTCCCACGATGATATCGCCACCCGCGCACTAACTAGAATCGCGAGGTCGACTTGCATTTGAAAACAGAAATAACCCCGAGAGTTCGTTTAGGTGGCTTTACTACTAGGCTGAGCAGCAGTCAGGAGAAGCCTAATATACAGAAGCCTTGCAGCCGTGAGGGAAAGCGCACAGCATGAAGAAAAAAAAAGTAAAGCTGTCTACTAACATAGCAAGGAGGCGGCGCGGTCCATTCAGAAAGTAAAGGAGAGTAAAAGTGAAGCAAGAATTAGAGAAAGGGAAGAAATGGGTGAACATTCACTGCAATGTGCAGCACAAAGCATGAGACAGCGGAGGCAGAAAGTGGAGGTGAAGCGAGTACGGTCTTACAGTACTTGAGTGCCACGCGCATTTATCATTTATTGCCTTTTAAAAGACAAAAAGAGCAAAAAGGATCACCATGTTCATGCAAGGCTTTGACTTACACATGAAATCGAACTTAGTAGCATTCGTAATCATGTCCTCATGCTTAAGAGGTAGTTCCACAAGATGAAGAGATATTTTATAATGTAAAAGTCACACAATGAGATTATAAAAGAGAGATGGAAGGTATTTTAGTTTTTTTTTATTAAGCAACAAGACGTGTTCAGTAAGTACCTATTTAACTGTGTTCAGTTCAGTCGTTCAGTCGTGTCCGACTCTACGTGACCTTATGGACCAATCACGCCAGGCTTTCCGGTATCTCACTATCTTCCTAAGATCACATAACCTGATCTGCAGCCCCTCGAGGGTGCCATCTAACCACCGCGTTCGCTGCCTACTCCTTCTGCGGTGACCCTCAACCTTTCGCAACATCAAATGTTTCTCCAACGACTCCTCTCTTCTCATCAGATTACCAAAGTAGCTGAGCTTTAACTTTAGAATTTGACCCTCCAATAAGCAGTCAGGGTTTATGGTCGACAATATCGACTGATTTAACCACTAGACAGCATTTTCAGGACCATGTCATCACAGACCAGTGATATAGTAGTGAAGACCCTGATATAGTAAATATTTTTGCTGGCCCCAGTGGATTTAGTATAAAGGGGTTCTACTTATATATTGAAGGCCTATTGCCACACATTCTTCTTTTAGAGCATTTTGTGACAGGTCTCTGGGCCTGCAAGGACATGCAGCATCTTATTATGTAGGGATGATAAAAATACACTCAAAATAATATGCATCCCACATACAAAAGAAAGATTTTTGGAAGGAAAAACCTGCTTTCCACAAACCGATAACTTCTGGTGGATACTTAGTGTTCATATAGAATTACAGATCCTGAAAATATGACGGCGCAGGCGCCAGAACTTATCAATTTTTAAAAAATCCTGCAATAAACAATATGGATTACTAAGCATGCGAAACGAGATGATATGAAAGAGCATATTAAAGAATATTTTTCTGCAGTACACCAGTTACAGGCACACATACATTACTGCGGTCAGAATCAAGAAAATATTGCCCTGCCAGAATCAATCTATCTTCAATCAGCTAACTGAGGGAGATGTGTACATCACCAATATTCTCAAGGCTATATATGCATATTATAATCTCAATATCAGTGATGATTGTGACACACCTGTTTGGTTTACGAGAACCATACCATTTCAAGTTCCAGCTTTTAAGTTCAGAGCTTTTATTGCAAGCTGCATTCGGCTATAAACAATTGCCTTACTTGTAGTGTACCAAGTAAGTTTTCATACAGTGCTCATTAAAAATTAAAGGCACCAGAACAACATGCACACACAAAAGCTAAGAAGAACGGGACAGAGCGCCACTCACAACTGATTTATTGTGCAGAATAAAGTACATATATATCTCACTGCCGGCGCATGCGCAAATGTTCAAGAAACGTTTTCTCAGCAATATACAGATTACCCGACCTGTCACTGACGCACAAATTACCTTTCTTTCCAATATAAAACACTTCAGTTAGCTCTCTGGTCATCGTATTGCCACTCCTTGCAAGAATGCGTGCATCAGAAAAACATGGTTTACAAGTGCCTGAAGAGCAGGATCTGATGCTTTGGATTATTGGAGCCATCTTTATTTTGCTCTATGTTATGTTCATGTTCCCGGATTCGCTCATTAACACATCGGCCGGTTTGTCCGATGTACGCGCAACCACAAGAGAGGGGAACTTCATACAGAACCCCGTCGGCACATTTTATGATGTGTCGCCAATGCCTCATACCACAGCCTCTTTTTATGAAAAAGCGTTTCTTGAACATAGCTTATCTTAAACTACATCATGCTAAATGTGTTCCATGCGCATGTGCCGGCAGTCAGATATATATGTACTTTGTTCTGCACAATAAATCAGTTGTGAGTGGCACTCTGTCCCGTTCTTCTTTTTTTGTGAGTGTGTGTTGTTTTGGCGCTTTTAATTTATAATGAATAAACACCAACTAGCCCACCAAGAAGTTCTCTTAACCATACAGTGCTGCTTGTTCAGCTAAAATTATTACAGTTAGCCTGCAATGAGCAATTGAGCAAGTACTAAAAATTTACTTTGCATACGCAGGAAAATATTATGCTAGATCTAATTACAATGGTACCATACTTTCTTATCAGCTAGCAGCCTACCAGGTATGCATTTTCCCTCATCACAGCTAATCATATGGCCATAACATCGGCAACCTTCCATGTGCAAGATTATTTTCAGTAAGGCATACATGGTTCATTTTATATCTAGGTACCAGGTGTGGGGCTCAGGCATCTGGTCTCTTCAAACCAATTAATTGTAGTTGTTGGTATAGAGAACAGTAATCTGCCTGAATATCTGAGGCGAAATATTATTTTTATTATTTAAGAACACCTTAAATGCAATGCTTGATGTGACTATGGGATCACAAAAAAAGATACATCTAGCATGACAATGATTTTTCATTTTCACTCGACCACAAGTTCCTTGAAACACAAGTTTATTCCTGAGTTGAAAAGTTGTTTCGCCCACATTTTATATTTCAATATCTATAAAATGTTGCTATTTTGTGAATTTATTTCAAAATCAAGTTTTCCTAACAGCCTCACAAATTAATTTTTTTTTTAAATTTATAATATTTTGTACTCATTTTAAATATATGATTGTCTGGAGAAATATTATTTGCCGAACAATACACCACATATGTAAAAAAGCCCCAATATCGCTCAAATTTAATGTGCAATGCATGACCTGAGAGTTCACCAGAGTTCGCCTAAAATTACAAGTACAATAGCCCTGTAACATGGACTCGACAGCACCGGGTTGAATCAGCGTTGAGTAAGCAAGGTCACCATTACTCGACCCGGTTGGTGTCTACATCTCGCTTTCTAGGGAGTAAGTATCGCAGCGGAGCGTAGCGTCAAGATTCGAAGTTATTGTGCAAGTTTCTTACTCGTATTTGATCCCACTGCCTTATACTATCGAGAGCTTCGATTATTTTTTATCATTGATGAGCGCTAAAAAGCACTCAATTTCACTGACGCTTGTCGCCGCTCCAGAGGCTTTTTTATATCCCAGAGTTCCCATAACTAGACTCCCTGACTGGACAGCGTCTACATGTCTTAAGATAAGCGGGCCAAGTGAGTTAACCTACCCCCTGCAAGCGAGTTAACGCGACCCGCTCCGCCACCTATTTTACTTGACCCAACTGCGTATACATGACCCCACAGTAATTTTTTACTCGACAGACGTAGTCGAGCCAATTCTGCTGAGTTCATGTATACAGGAGTGGAACGCACCTGTACCAAGTAACAATGCTGCCAAGAATCCAATCTATTGTCTTCTGGCTCATCGAGTTTTCTAAAAAATATCTTGTCCAACAAAGGAGAATATTTGGAGTTAAGCAGCTAAGCAACACAAGATCCATATTCGTGCTCCAACGCATGACTCCTCAATGCACTTACAGTTGCAATTTGCTGGGTCATGTGGCAGTTCACTAAACCATCTCACTAAACATGACAATCGAAAAAAAAATCGGGGGATCATTTCTACTTCTATTAAGACATACAAAAGCCGTCTGGCATGGTTTTTGTTGGCGGCATAACATTCAGAGACTGCGGGAGTACGGTAAAATTTTATACATATCATTTCGTTTGGCAGTAGCAAGTGGATGCAGAAAAATAAATGAGTAGGGACTATAAGGGGTGACAACATCCATAAATGAACCTAATGAACCAGTTATGCACACTGCATATCTTAAATGGCGTCACTGGTCACATCAAACACAAAACATTGTCATTGAGTATGACAAATTTGAAGCCCTGGAGATGGTTTGGTTGTGGGCAGGTAGCTGGAAATGGGCAGTCCCCCTGAGAGGTGGGCGGCAAACTCACTGCCACCCATTATGGGAAAAGCCCTGGAAAGAATTCAGGTAAAGCTGCACATATATAAGAGCAATAAAAGCACAAGCAATGCACCCCTGAATGAGCAGCTGCACTAATAATTTCCTTTTGTCTTCAGCCCACCCCTCCTGCACTGTAAGCAAGTCTGTTCATGTTTTCCCGAACTCAGAAGCATATGCAAAAGCAAACAAAATATTCTCTTAAATTTACAAACTTCGAACGAGTACTTCGTGATGATCTCATTTCTGTTAATGTCTTGCTCTAGGGTTACAGAATAAATTCATTGCAGCTGCAAATAAAGCGAGTTGGGAGTTACTGGCGAATCTCAATGGCTTGGAGAGAGAACTATTTAAAATTGTCGCTTTGAGCAAGGTAAATAGCCTGGTTTAGGCTAAAGTAATATTACATCTACATGCCTGAAGCCTGTAAAAGCAACCAGCAATGTACAAGCAATCTGTACCTGCATATCTGTATAAACTAATGCATACAGTGCAGCCGGCAGCAGTAATGAAGGGAGAGTGGAAGGCAAATAGCCTGACCAATACTGAATACCTTTCTTCTCTGCAACCTCAATACATGCTTCCTGCGAATCCTTGTAATGCAAACATAATCAAGTACGCTAAATATTTCATCGCTTAAAGCGCCTGCAGCTCCCAAGTCGAGTGTTATGCAAATAACAACTACTTCGTCATTTCAATAAGCCAAGTCTGTACTTGTGGTATTACACCACAGGTTCCCTCAATCTTGCTTCAACTTGAAATAGTCATATAGTGTTGAAATAAAGCAGCCACACAAAGCACCAGCTATTAAAACATTGCCAAGGACACGAAAAATATTATTTTCTTCATACTATGGGCAAGACTCTTGAACAAGTAAGTCTTGAACTAAAAACCAGAAAAAGCCATACAGCACGCAATCATATAGCTAAAATCCAGCAGAGCATTTAAAGCCAATATATGAATGGAAAAGAAAGGGAACATGGCATACCTACCATGGTAATGTTTCCTTACACACAGTATGTTTCATGGCAAGGCTTTCTACAGTTGTTGACAGGTTCATCATCATCATCATCAGCCTGATTATACCCACTGCAGGGCGAAGGCCTCTCCAATATTTCTCCACTTAACCCGGTTCTGTGCTAGCTGCATCCACTTGACCCTTGCGAACTTCTTAATCTCATCCGCCCACCTAACTTTCTGCCGCCCCCCTGCTACACTTTCCTTCCCTTGGAATCCAGTTTGTTACCCTCAGCGACCATCGGTTATCCTCTCTTCGCACTACACGTCCTGCTCGTGTCCATTTCTTCTTAATTTCTACTAGAATGTCGGAACTTGAGTTATTTCTCTGACCCACTCTGCACGCTTTCTATCTCTTAATGTTACCCCTACCATTTTTCGTTCCATAGCCCTCTGGGTTGTCCTCAACTTAAGTATAACTCTCTTGGTTAGCCTCCACGTTTCAGCCCCATAGGTGAGTACAGGCAAGATGCAATTGTTGTATACTTTCCTCTTGAGCGATACCGGTAAGCTGGTAGTCATAATCTGCGAGTGCTTCCCAAATGCGCTCCATCCCAGTCGTATTCTTCTCGTTATTTCCTTTTCGTGGTCCGGATCTGCGGTTACTACCTGTCCTAAGCAGGCATATTCGCCTACTACTTCCAGTATTTCGCTACCTAATGTAAACTGCTGTTCCTTCCCGAGGCTGTTGAACATTACCTTAGTCTTCTGCATATTGATTTTCAAGCCTACCTTTCTACTTTTCCTTACCAGGTCATCAATCATTATTTGCAGTTCATCCTCCGAGTTGCTTAGCAAGGCAATGTCATCAGCAAATCGCAGATTACTGAGGTATTCTCCATTTACCCTTATCCCTAACTGCTCCCATTCCAAGTCTCTGAATACTTCCTCTAAACAAAATGTGAATAGTACTGGGGAGATTGTGTCTCCTTGCCTAACACCTTTCTTTATGGGAATTTTGTTACTTTTTTATGCAGAACTGTGGTTGCTGCGCAGCCACTATATATATCTTCCAGCACTGTCACGTATGGCTCGTCTACCCTCTGATTTTGCAATGCCTGCATCACCGCCGAGGTTTCAACTGAGTCAAATGCTTTTTCGTAATCAATGAATGTTATGTATAAGGGCTGGTTATATTCCGAGCATTTTTCTATCAACTGATTGATGGTATGGATATGATCGATAGAAAAGTACCGTTTCCGAAACCCTGCTTGACCTTTTGCTTGATTGTAGTCTAAGGTTGTCCTGATTCTATTAGCGATTACCTTAGTAAATACCTTATACGTAACAGACAGTAAGCTGATTGGTCTGTAATTTTTAAGGTCCTTAGAGTCCCCTTTCTTGTGAATGAGGATAATGTTTGCATTCTTCCATGGTTCCGGTACCGTCGATGACACCAGGCACTGCGTATACAGGGTGGCCAGTTTTTCTAGCACGATATCCGCCCTGTCCTTCAGCAAATCTGTAGTTATCTGATCCTCTCCAGCTGATTTCCCCCATTTCATAGTTTCTAGTGCTTTCTTGACCTAGTCCTTCGTCAATGGTGGAACGTCTGACTGTTTTTCCCTACCGCCAATCTCATTACGTTCCTGACTACTTTGGCTACTGTAGAGAACTGTATAGAACTCCTCGGCTACTTTGACTATCTTTTTCATATTAGTGATGACGTTGCCCGCCTTGTCCCTTATCGCATACATCTGGTTTTTGCCTATGCCTAATTTCTTCTTTACCGCTTTAAGACTTCCCCCGTTCTTTACAGCATGCTCAATTTTCTCCATGTTATACATCCTTATATCGGCCACCTTGTGCTTATTAATGAGGTTTGATATCTTGGCCAATTCGATCTGGTCTGTTGGATTGGAAGCTTTCATACTCTGGTGCTTCTTAATCAAACCTTTCGTCTCCTTAGACAGCTTGCTGTTGACAGGTTATGCAGCACCAAAATATTGATGATGTCTGCCACACATTTAGGCAAGACCCCTTTGATGGCAGATGATTGCTGGTGCAAAAGAAGTGCAATGATACAAGTGGAGCAGCTGGACTGCGGGTGTTTAGAGCAAAGAGCCCTAAATGCAAGGAAAGAAAGCCTTCATGAAATCGATGCCTCTAAAACATAACAGCATACCACGGCTCTTCTCCGTTTAGTTAACCTATAATTGCCATTGAAAGCTGTCTCAAAAAATGGACTACTCGCAACTCGTTACACATTGAATAACATAGCTGTACCAGGGCGGTGGAGCGATCAGTTAGCAAAACGACCGGAAAATGCATACTGATGTTCCATGCAGTCTTGACGCTGCAGCAAAGTGTCACGTTACGAAGAACAAAAACATAAGCAGGCACGGGCGCCAAACGTGCGCCATACAACCGATGCGACTAGAGGTGTGCATGGGCATAAATGTTGAGCCCGACGCGGGCCTCCTGCTACAAACCCGAGCTCGGCCTTGCACAGAAATTGCCTGAGCCCACCCGGCGCTCACACGTAATGCTCCGGCCCTGCTCTCCATGCTATAGTAGACCAGTTGCTAAGCCTACAAGTCGGCTTCCTTGTGAGGCAGGAATTCATGTACAGTGGCGACAGAACTTGATTCAGGGATAATAGGTGCAATACATGCATCTACCATAGTCCACGCTGCTTGAGGTGCAGTTCCCCTCGCACAGGTCATAGTCAGAGAAAGGTTTTCGGGCATCTTAACGCTGGAATAAAGAAGAGAGCATTGTCACCCTAAGGGTGACGAAAGAAGATATAGAAAAGGGACACTAACCGGAGAGTATGATAGCGGGGCGACAATGCGCGCGCGAAGAATGCTGTGACGAATGGGCAAAAGGTGTGGGAATTACACTACCCGCCAGGCGAATTGCTAAAACGGCACCCAACTTTTACCCCAAAGTCTACGCCGCCATTGTGCAGGAATTTCTGCAGCACAGGGTAGCTGACTTGTAGGTTTTGCAACAGGTCTATGGCAGGTGAAGCTACCATACATAAAGAAAAAAATAGGCGACAATCCCTGGCGATGCGACGACGCCAACGCCTGTCGCTACCACGGGTGCGAAGGACCTTAGTGACAGGGACGCGTCTTCAGCCTTGCTTTGTTAGCGCCGCCTCTTCGTTTGGTAAAGGAGTACAGTTATGCTATATCCAGTTCCTCGCACTAAACAGCAACACTGATGAAATTTCTTGAAACGCGTCGCGTTCCAAGAAAAAAAAGAAACGGTCACAGCGCAGCGGCGCGCTGCCATACTGCGATGCAGGCATGATTGCAAGCAGCGACTTTCTCCTGAGACTTTCGAAAATTAGCAATATCTAGCACACTAGCCTTTTTCTTGCATTGCTACCCTACCAAGCTTTTACTGAACCGTCTCGACGCGCTCATATATGCACGGATCAGACGAAATGAGCGTCTGCAGGTTCTTCGCTCATACCGGACTAGGGAAACAAACATTGTATGCAAAATAAAAAAACATTAAAAAAAGCAACGAAGGTGAGTAGCCCAAAGCCTTTTGCGATTGGCTGCCTCGCGAGCTGGTTCCGGCCACATGATAAATTTTCTAAAAACTGTTGTGCCGGTGGGGTTATCACACAGTAGCCCACTTTCAACAGGGTTGTGCCAAGGAGTTGGTAACGCAGCGCTCGTCCCCCGTTTCGTGAACAAGGGCTGTCAGCTCCCTGGGCGATAGCGATGAGTCCGAGTCGGCGCTGGTGAGATGAAGAAGAAGCTTTATACACTATTTACAGCCATTTACACAACGAGTTCGGCTCTGGGCCGAAAGCTAACAGCTATACGCGACTGTTCTCGCGCAGCGACGGCCGGGGAGATTCCGCCGCGTCCGCACTCTCAGGGGGCGAACTGCTCCCGATGGACGCTAGTGACGACCTCACGAGTCACACTCGGAGTCTCGAACGGAAGCACTTGAGACTCCGTCGCCGAGAACCGTTGACGCTCAAAATGGTCCAATCCGACGACGGCACTTTCGCAGGGCCAATGGGAGAGCTTGCTGCGCTCTCGCTTCAAATATGCCGCGTGGCGAGAAGGGGTTCACCGTCAGGGCCACGGCGCCGTGCTGTCTGGACGCTCAGCTCATGTTGAAACACTTTGCTTCTCTCCCTTTGGCACAGCTTGCCTCCAGTGCACTGATTATTTGCAGAGAAGTATCCGGATTTTGTGAAGGAGGCGTTCACCAAAGAAATTTGGCGTCCGGCGGAATTTCTGGGCGACTTTGGCCGGGCACAACACCACTCGTCGCTGTGTGCCGTGTCCGTTTCCGTGGTCCCCTAGCAGGAGCTGCCAAATTGGGTAGCTCGTTACACATGGAAGAGTTATGTCAGAATCAGCCTGCCAGGACACTGGCATTCACGTTACCCCTATAGGCCACTAAGGCACGTTCATACGACTTGCTTACAGCGGGACTTTATATTTGGGCTGAGGAAGAAGAAGAAGAGAAGTAGGAGAAGAAAAAGAAGCTGAAGAACGCTTGGTCTCCGCAGCTAATGCTTTTGCTTCATATTCGGTTCAGCAGTGTTGAACCCTTCGAATTTTTTTATTACATCAAGCTACGGTGATCTGACGTCAGTAATATTCACTAATGCGTTTTAGAGCCTCGCACCCCAATAAGAATGGTGCTAATAATGAAGCTTGATCGGGAGAAGGAATATTAATATTTATTTGCAGCTTAATTAGAATTAATGTAAGACGCTTCGCCATGGGTGACCTTAAAAAATGAGAAAGCCTATAAGAGGCTTTTATAGTCTCCAAAATTGCGGTTTCAACCTTTATGAGAAACATGTTAGCACTTGAATGCATAAAAATGACCTCGAATAAAAAACAAACTGAAACTCGACATGAAAAAATTAGAGGAATCTAAGAAGTAGCCAATATAAAAGTATCATTAATACTCCTTTTCATCCTATTGATTAAAAAAATATGCGATGAATATTAAACTGTCTAAGAAACATCATAGGAGAATGAACAGAACTGGCACCTCACGTACGTGTATTTGACTAGAGCAAACTGAGTAGGTGAAAAGATGCAAAAAATCTGCAATATTTTTCTCACATGACTTATTATACAGGAGAAAAAAGTAGTAATGATAATAATAGTGAAAAAAGTGATATGGATTTCAGAAAGAAAAATAAAGAGCTGTTGACTTGAAATAAATAGAATATAATTTACAAATCCAGAAATATTCCCGGTTCTTATTTCCACACTGTTCATTTGCAGGAAAATGTGGAAAACCTTGAACTTTACATTAAAATAGAGATGTCGAAAAAGACGCTAGCATGAGGCTGCAAACATAAAAACTGGAGAAACATACAGAAATGTGGCGTATACATTTAGTAACATGCTTGATAGAAGTAATAATTAAATCAACGTGAAGCATTACAACAGAACTCATTAGAATACAAAAATCATATTTGAAAAATATATATGAAACTACTAGAATATACCAGGAAGAAAGCAGGAACTTGCAAGGGCCTCATTACCACATGAATGAATGTGCCACATTATATATATAATATAGTTTCAAGGAGCTGACAGTCTACGAGTCCAAGGCAAACGTTGGGGATTTTTTTAAGTTTTGATATATATATATATATATATATATATATATATATATATATGTATATATATATATATATATATATATATATATATATATATATATATATATATATATATATATATATATATATATATATATATATATATATATATATATATATATATATATATATATATATATATATGTGTGTGTGTGTGTGTGTGTGTTTGTGTGTGTGTATTGTAACGGACCCCAAATGTGATAAATATGAACTCGGGAAGAAGAAAGAGGAAGTGGTGCGTGCTCTGAGTCAGGGACAATTGACTGCTGACACAGCGTTCCCGACGTTCGCAGTGGCATCGCCTCCACGAGAAAGATGCCGGCGGCATCGCTCGCTTACCCATTGGAGCCAGTGTGCCTTCAGTTGCACGCGGTTGTCGAGAGATGGCGCCAGAGGGTGGTGCGGTGTCGAAGCGCGCCGTCCGGAAAGCACATGCGCAAGTGTCTTGCAGGCGGGCGCGGTAAGGATCGCTAGATGCCACCTCATCATGAAAGGAGAAAAAGGGAAAGATCAAGTCAGCAGGTTTTCGGCGCATACAGCAGGCATCTTTCCAGAGGAGGCGATGGCAGTGGGTATAGTAAGGCTGCTGCTGCTGCTGCTGCTGCTGCTGCTGCTGAGGATAATGATGATGATGAATCCTGAGATGTCTCCGGACGGAGGCGCTTCGCCCAGGTGAGCATCGAGCACCTTCTGTCTGCATTACCGCGAGCCCCTATCCTTCACGGGCTAAGCCGGTGAAGAAGTAGTTGAATGACGCGACCACGCAACTTGCCAACATGGTGTTCGCGCTCACAGGCACGCCTCTTGCGCGGTACAAGAACGGCGAAGACTCCTTCACGTCTTGGAATCGTGCAGAAAGAAGTGTGCAGACCAAACACTGGCTCGCCGACCGCAGCTTCCTGGAGCGACCTGCACCCAGTACATAGAGGCGATCCTGAAGCATTGCAAAGACGTTTCACCTCACGTGTTCGACAAAGACAAAGTCGGCTTTGCTGAATGGCTTCGCCGAAGACATCTACACCCCCTACCTGATCAGTAGATAAAACCTTGCATCAGTGTCGAATGCGATCGAGTATTGCAGCACGTTTGAAAACCTTAAGATGAGTACAATTATTCCCAAAGTAAGCATCGTGTTCTTGTTCTTCCAATCTTCCGCACCTCTGCAAGGTGCTGCTCGATTCGGCAGGCGACGTGCAGTTCTCACACAACCACACAATGAGATGTAGGACGACGAACGTGCAGTAACAAAATGAAAATTAACTTTATATAACAAGAACACGAAGCACAGGATACAGAAAACTTATTCACACCAGGCGGTGAGACGACACACTTTACAAACGAGACTGACCGAAAGACTAACGGCAAAACGAGCGCATCGCTCTTTTTACGACTTCTCAGTCGCGGCCTGCCTGCTACGCTGTCTTCTCCGAGCGAGAATTGAATCAGAACCAGAACCATCGATGGCTGCGCAGCGCGCTCTTAAATAGCCAGTGCAGAAGATTCTAGGCGCGGAGGAGGAGCGGAAAACAGCTTAGCGCTACCAAATCTATGCCTCCCCCCCCCTCGGCGCTCTGGAGAGGCCTCGAATTTACTCGAACATGGTCAGCACGCGCGGCCCTCCCGCGCGAAGCGAGGAGGAGGGCCGGGACCGTGTGGGGGAACGCAAGCGTGACCCCGCGCATGACGACGATGGCGAGGACGCGCAGCGCGGTGGCCGAGATTACGTAATCGGTCGCGTCGCGTTCTCGTAGCTTGTAGAACATTGCATCGCCATTTTCTGCGGCGCGCGCGCCGAAACATTGAAGAAAGGGCCACCGCGGCCTTACACCCAAGTTTTGTTGCTAGGCTACTGTCTCTACAATGGCAGTCATTGAGTCCACATACACCAGTCACCTTGTCGCTACTATTCGCCAGATTGTGCCCGACAGGCTCACCCACTGGCGAGATCCAAGCTGCCGTCCTATTCAACGGCCATCTATGTATCCGGTGGCTCAGGCTCAGCTCCTGTCTCTCAACGCAGCGGACTACGATGGGTACTAGGTGCACCAGCAGTCCCGACACTGCCTAGATTGCCATTCCTCAAGATCGCATCACGAAGCATGTGTGCGCTCTAACGAACCACCACCAGTCAACTTCGAGGCGGAAATGACACCTAATTCCTTGCATACTGGTCGTGGCAGCCGTGATGTCTTCAAGAGGCGCACTTCTGTTCGTACATCTTCGGTCTGCGACCGGTATGGGAATCTTGGCCACATCTTGCGATTTAGCCATCGCCGTCACTCTTTCGCTACGGTACCACCACCTATACTGCAGAGCCAGACTACCAGCAGCAATATCATCCCCACCATCCACCTTACCGCTAACCATCTGCACCAAACCATTCCCAGGCCAGCATGAGGGCCCCTTCGCCATCATCGGATCGCAGCCTGACTCCTCCTCTAGAGTATCGCACACGCCGGTCTCCATCACCACGCTGGCGCTCGTCACCTAACCTTGAAAACTAGTCAGCGCTACCGATGGAGGTGAGGTCACTGAACGTCTGCTGTGTACCAACGCACCTCAGCCTGTTTTATTGCTCAAAAACAAAGTTAGCTTGTTGTGGATGGGTAGTCACATCTGATCTTGTGGTTACTGTGGTAAGTAATGAGTTTAAGATTTTAGCAGTTGCTAGGGCACTAAGTGATGTTTTAGTGCGCCCCTACGAAACATCCTGTGGAGTAAGCGGTCGCATAGCAGATTTTGTAAGTGTGTAATGTAGATGTCGAACTGGGCGGATCTGCTTCTCAAGCGGAATTTATTGTAGTTGCCAGTTCCACCCAAGATGTTATTTTAGGCTTGGCGTTTTGAAAAGGTGTGGCGCTACCGTTGACTGTCGAAGTTGGCAGTATATTTTAGCGTATACGCTTGTGCCTAATCTTTTATAAAGTTTGTGCCATGCGGAAATTCTATTTCGCTTCTCCGGAGACAGATTCGTACTATCGTGGACTGCAGTGTGCGTCTCAGTTCACCAATCACCGCATAATGACCTCTTTGAAGCTCTAGCACTACCTATTTATTCGGCGTGTGTTAAGAGGAATGTAATTGTTCCTCATTGTTTGATTCCTGTGGTGAACAGTCGTACGTGGTTGTGGACAATCAATTACTCTCCTGAGCATGCT
Source organism: Amblyomma maculatum (assembly GCF_055883805.1). Classification (NCBI taxonomy): domain Eukaryota; kingdom Metazoa; phylum Arthropoda; class Arachnida; order Ixodida; family Ixodidae; genus Amblyomma; species Amblyomma maculatum. The sequence continues at coordinate 53,712,750 of NC_139348.1, read as the reverse complement.
ATTCTGCTAGCTGGATAGAAGCTTGCCCTCTGTGGACATGATATGCCCTCCGCTGTCGCATCGGTCAGAGCTGCTTCAACCAAATCTCTTCCGACTTCGTCACCAGAATCGCCAAAGCTCGCATGGTAAACGCCAGTCTCAGCAGTACTGAACGACAAGTCCTGGTAGACCACCTACTGCAATACTCATCTGTTTTTTACTTAACGCATCCCTCTGAACCTGCTTTTATCCCTGATTCTTGCACTGGTCACATCATCAACACCGGTTCTTACCGGCTGCTCCGCCAGAAACCAAATAGAGTATCAACATTCGAGCGCAAGATCATCAATGAACATGTCCGAGAAATGCTCAACAAGAGGGTCGTCAGGAGGTTTGCAGTCCATGGGCGGGTCCTGTGATTCTGGTGCACAAGAAGGATGGTACGTGGCGGTTCTGCGTGAATTATCGACGTCCGAACGCTATCACCAAGAAAGATGTGTATCCCCTCCCTCACGTGAACGATGCGATGGATTGCCTTTCTGACGCCTCCTATATTTATTGTGTCGATTTAAGATCCGGTTACTGGCATATTCCTGTGCACCCTGGTGATAAGAAAAAAACGGCATTTGTCACGGCAGACGGTTTTTTGGAATTCAATGCTATGCCCTTCGGACTTTGCAATGGTCCTGCAAATTTTGAACGGTTTGTGGACACGGTGCTTCGAGGGTTGAAAATGGGACATTTGTGTTTGTTACCAAATGAGTTAATAATTTTGGAAATACTTTCAGCAAATGCAACGAACTTTTAGCTGTTCTCCTAGACTGTTTGCGTCATGTCGGCATTATTCCTAATTCTGAGAAGTGCAGGTTAACGAGCGGCAGGTTGGGTGCTCGGACTTCTTATTGACGAACATGGTGTGCGCCCTGAATCACAGGAAACGGAGGTTGTCGGATCGTTTAACCAACTCCAGACTGCCACAGAGCATTGTGCTTTTGGGGCTATGTTCATAATTTCGTCGTTTCGTACACGCCTTTGCTGTTATCGCCGCCTCGCTGACGAGTCTATTATACAAAGGCGCTTGTTTCGAATGGACCTCCGAATGTGAAGCCTCCTTTCGTCAGCTGAGGTTTCTGTTGACATGGTACCCTATTCTACGCCACTTCATTCCTGCAGCGTCGACAGAAATTCACACTGATGCGAGTGATGTTGGCATTGGGGCTATTTTGATTCAGCAGTGCAATGAACAAGAACATGCTATTGCATACGCAAGTCGAACTTTAAGCAAGGTCGAGCGGAACTGTTACTTAGCAGGAATGCATAGCAATGGACTTCGGCGTCTAGCGGTTTTGGTCGTACTTACACGGCCGCCCATTAAAAATTGTAACATCCCATCACTCTCTCAGCTGACTTGTCAACCTTCGGGACCGCAATGGCCGTCCCACGTGATGTGGCCTTCGCGTGATGTATAAAAGCTGCCGACGCAGACTGCACGTCTTCCCCGAAACACCATTGAGTGCACAGCCGACAACACCAATAATTACATTTCGATTGTGGTTACAGAGATTTCGGTCGTTTAAGTGTTTAAATCAGAACACCAACGAGATCCGGGCCTCATGCTTCTCTACAACGCTCCGCTGACCCGTCGAAGTACCGGTCGTTTTCGTGTGCGCAATGGTACCTTGTGGAAGAAAAATGAACCATCTGTGTGCCCTCGTTTACTACTTGTATTTCCCCTAAGCCTCTCTTTATCTGTTTCGCGCGTACTCTACGAAGATATCACTTCGGGTCATCTCGGATCGGCTCGGACACGACACTACGTCCAAGAATGCTTTTATTGGCCTAAAATGTTTTCGAGCATTGAGAGATATGGGACCAGTTGCACATAATGTCAGCGCCACAAACACCTTACAGTTTCTCCAACTGGGCTGTTGCGCCCTGTGCCACCTCCCAGCGTGCCCTTTGAGCAAGTCGGCATTGACCGGCTGAATTCATTTCAAAGTCTTGCTTTGACAACCTTTGGAAACTCGTTTGCGCCGATTATCTTGCTCGGTTCTGCGAAACTGCGGCTATCCGATCAGCTACACCCCATAAATTCTAGCCGTTTATGTTCCTCTCATTGATCTTACGCTATGAATCACCGCGGGTTCTAATAAGTGACCGGGGCCGCCAGTTCACGACGGATGCTCTCCAGAAACTACTGCGTCTATGAGCAACGAATTTGCTCCTCTTCACATCGTATCACCCGCAAACAAACGCCTTGACAGACCGTAAAACAGGACGCTGACAAATATGATTTCAATCTACGTGGCTGCGGATCAGAAGAACTAAAACACCCTCCGGCCTTTTGACACATATGCTTTCAGTACAGCGACTAATGGGCTACGCGTTGTATCCCTTTCGTTCTTCTGTACGCCCGGCTACCACACCATAGACGCCATATTGCCGTTTTTCCTAAGCGACGACCCCTGCATCGCTGAGAATCTGTACCTCGCAGAAGAAACTCGACGACTGGCGTGTCTGCGAATCATTGCTTCGCAAGAGCGCTTCCAGGAACCCTGCGGTAAGCGCCGTCGGCATGTAACCTACGCTCCGAGCGATGCTGTCTGGATTTAGCGACCGCTGCGAATACGTGGTCTTAATCAGAAATTGCTGGATCACTACGATGGGCCTCACGCAATTAATAAACTCAATAGTGATGTGACCCACGAAGTAGCACGGCTCACTGCGACAGTTCATTGTTCGCCACAAAAATTATAGAACTGTCCCATTTTGCATGCTTGAAGCCCTGCTTATACTCGTGAGACCTCGTAGCTCACCCAGTGGGCTTCGTCTGCGCAGGGAGATATATCACGGTCAGCAGAGATGAAGGAGATGCGCTAGGGATAACATTGAGTAAAGCGGAAATTTGGCCGACTTGGTACATATTAATTTTGCTCACAGCGCGCCAAGAGAGCATTACAGACGGAGAATGAAACACAAACAGGCGCTGATTATCAACTGAGTTTTAATGAAGGAGGCAACACAAATACTCCTTGAAACAGCTTATCACTACAGAAAGTTATCGAAAACGGTATTTGGGCGGACAGATATGCCATTTCCTTTTCTAACAGTGAAACGGGAGGGCTGCTAATGCAAGTTATGCCTTGATTATGAACGTGGAAGGCCTCCATCACTTCCCGTGGCACCTTATCACTGTGGCGTAACACAGTGGGCTTGCTTTTGTAATCTGAATTGCATTTGTACTTTTTAATATGAAAGCAGATTGAGCCAGAGGATGACCTTTTGCGTTCCATTCTTCGTATTGTTTCTCCTGTTTACATTTGCAATTTTCGCAGTGGAGCATTGCGTTATAGGGCATCCTCTTCTCTAGTGCTTTCATGTACCATAATTCGCTCGTTCACACACCTCCCAGTCTGCCCAATGTATGCAGGGCCGCAAAAAAGGGAAGAAGAAAGCGTTAGTGGCGCGCGCGCTGAGCCAGATACGGCTGACTTCTGACATGATGTTCCCGACATCCTGTTTTCCACGAAGGCTTTTAACGTAATAATATATATTGTAAGGAAGAAGATGATACAGGGCCGACACTAACGACGATGAAAACGCCGATGATCAGCTGGCGTCCGCACTGAGAGTCTTGTTCGGACGAGATTATGCTTCGCTCTACTATCGCCTTGTATCACCGGTCGCCGTCTCCAGTCCTTCGAATAACCCCCAATAAACCCCTCTTCATTTGGTGGAACGTGCCGGGGTACGACTCCTACACGATCACCGTGGAGCTCCGCAGCCGTACGATACCTAAGGCGACAGACGAGGCAGGACAACAGCCGGTTGCAGCCCTTTCGCAGTCCATCTCATGCCCCGGTGCCATTCGGCAGCGAGACTCCGCAGTTTTCAGCGGGCAGGGCGGCAAGGACGTTGAAGATTGGTTGGCCCCATAGGAGCGTGTGAGTCGTCATAACAACTGGGATAACCGCATGGAGATCAACAACGTCATCTTCTACCTGAGTGACGTTGCTAACCTCTGGCATCGATATCATGAGGCCAACATGCCAACTTGGGCCAACTTCAAGGCAAAGCTCACGGACGTTTTCGGTCGCCCCACAGTTAGAAAACTACGCGCTGAAGAAACCCTGCGCGTACGAGTTCAGCATGAAGGGGAAACCTTCACAAGCTGCATTGAAGACGTCGTAAATTTATGCAAGCGTGTCGCCCCGTCTATGGATGCCCTTACGGAAATCCCATATCTGCTTCAGATATGGAACATGTGCTGCCAGATACAAATATATAAGGCAGCAAATAGGACCTTATCTGGGCCAGATAAGGTCATATATGCGCAAAATGGGACCCTTATATGGCTCAGATTTGGCCATATTATGCAACATATAATCTATATCTGAACGGGTGACGGGACTTATATGGCTTGATCAGGGGCATATATGGTATCCTCGCGACCTTATGTGGCCTGATAAAGAGCATATATGGCATCATCATGACCTTTTATAGACAGACCACGGCCATATGCCTGGCATCAACAGGACTTTATGTAACCTCATCGGGGCCTTAATTATGTACGCGCCATAGTGATTGTATATTAGCAATATATGGCTTTCGTCTACCTTCTGCAAATATTCAATATTGGCATCATGTGGTCGAGCTTCAATTTTTCTACACTCAGCATGGCCTGCATGCTTAGTGTTAATTATATCCAATTTAGAAAATAGCTACGACTCCTAATATTTCGAATATTCTGCAGATTTTGCTGCACTATAATTACTACACCATGTGTTCCTTAATCCAAGAGGGCGCTGGGTTATGGCTACATGCTCCTCTTTCCGTCTACTAACACGCATTTTCGTTTAAAATGCGGCGGCAGTCCGGTGCACAAACGCATGGTCGGTTAAGTTTAGCGATTCAAAATATCAAGAAAATGATGGCAGTTCAGTATACGGCCCCCTCCGAGCTGTCTAGACGGTGACTCACCCTCAGAGACCACTGGCGGTTGCTACGTGGAGGGCCGCACTGGCTAGACAGTGACTCCTCCTCTCCCGCATTCCCCTCTTCCCTCTGAAACAGCGGCGGCCCCTGCGTCGCGGGCTCGCATTTCATCTCTCCTCCTCGCTGCCACGCTATATACCGCGTAGGCCGCGAGCTCTCCGTTTTGTGTGTGCTTGCTTCTTTCCCCTCCCCCTTTCAACTCCGTGCGCATAAGCACTTGTCTCGTTCTTTTCGCGGTGGCAAACATCGGAGTTCGGTGCGGTTGGCGGGCGTGCTGCATGTTGTGTATGCTGGTGTGTGTGTGTGCCAGCGCCTGTTCGCTATTAGCTGTGTGCATGTAACAAAAATGCGACAGCAAACCTACAAGAGCTTCAGTCTGACTGTCGGCACAGAGGAAATTACTGTGTCCCACTGCGGGTGGAAGCTGCCTCCCCAGCCTTGGCAGCGAACCTGATGGTCGATTGAGCTTTTCGAGGCTTCTGCCCTGGGTGGCCCGGCCAAATCTTCACCATTGCGTCGGATCGCACCCTCATCGTGCGATCTTCACGCCCGATCACCAAACCCGTGAGCGTGAGACTTCTTGTCAGGAACTAGCACTTGCCAGCCTGAGGATATTGTTCACTATTATTTTGATGGAAAAATTTTGCAATCAGTAAATTGGATGGTAATTGCCAGTATGTGATATTTTTCCGCACATTTCGTTGCTAATTTGTCTTTCGCTCCAGCAATTTTAACAAATTTCAGTGGGTGGATAGGATCCTTCGTTATTTATTATTATTATATTATTATTATTATTATTATTATTATTATTATTATTATTATTTGCACTACCTAAGTAGCTTCATGCTTGATTTGGTTTAGGGGCAGAGCTGTCGCTGTCATGACAAATGCCATCGGACATGCTTTTTTCTGTGTTTTCTCTCTTAATTTCAAAAGCAACCACGAGTTAGGCGCGTTCGCTCATTTTGCACTGCAGTCTCTGCTTAAGGTAACGCCAGTACTTCCCGACAACCTATATGTACTTTGCTAAGGTTTAGGTATTATCAGCAGTCCCAGCAGTGTGTGTTTTATCACCCTGCGGTTTAGCGGTACCTTTTCCGGGTATCGACAAACCTTTAAATTCCCTTTCAATAGTCTAGTTCAATTATTAGCCGTTCATTTTATTTAGCTTCGCAAGTAAACAAGCTCAAACTAAAAGCATTTACTGATTAAAGCTCTGTGTATAAAAGAATAGAATAAAAATGTAATATCTAATTTAATAGGTTAATGTCTTTCAATTTAGCTTTTCGTGTAGACATTATTCTGTTCAGATATCCCATTAGTTTGTTATAGTATCGCGCCTAAATGAGTAGAATCTCAATATTTACTAACGGATGAGCGTGTCTCTGACCCTCGGTATACACACGTAATTCAGGCCCGTCTTTGAGCGATTTATAGGCAGGGAAAAAAGAAAACCTGTGGTTTGAAAGCTATTTTCCTCTAAGATTTGAAATAAAAGAGGAAATTCAGGTTTCCCTTGGCAAACTTGATTGAGCGTGCGTTTAGCTGGAATACTGAAATTGTCTTGTGTGTGTTGTAATAAAGTGTTATGTTGATATGCAGATATATAGATCTATAGTTCAAAACCTACATGCCATGCGGGCTAGATCTTTAAATCAGGAATTGGGTTGATAAGGCATATCTGACCAGATATGCCTTATCTGGTACTCGAAATCAGGAATTGGGCAGATCAGGCATATACAACCAGATATGCCTTATCTGGTACTCGAAATCAGGAATTGGGCAGATATGCCTTATCTTGCCTAGATCTGTCCTAATATGCCATATCTGCCCAACTCCTGATATACCTGATCTGGATTTTTTTATAAGTCCAGATATGGCAGTTCCGTAAGGGTGAGGCTGCCAAGACAAAGTACATAATGAAGGGCATTGATGTCGATGCATTTAACATGCTGTAGGCAAAGAGCCCAACCACAGTCGCCTCAGTATACAACCTTTGCCAAAGTTTCGACGAAATGCTCAAGCAACGCCTATGCACTCGCCACTCTCCCGTACCTTCTGCGTCCATCTCTGGTCTAGCTGTGAGCAGCGAGTTTTTGGCTGACATCAAAGATTTTGTTCGAGGTGAGGTCTCCCGACAGCTTGGGCTTTTGTCTGGCCCCCGCCCGTCGTCTACTACCCAGCTACTTACCCCTGCGATCAGACACACCATCACACTGGAGGTTGTAGGTTCACTTCCCAGTTTTGGCCAGCCAGCGCCTGTCACACCTCATGTCGACTCTGTCCCACTGCAGCCCACACCTCTTGCTGCACCATTGAGTTACAACCCCCCTGTTGTCGTGCCGCCTCTACATGTACCAGTGCAAATGCATCCCACTTATGCAGAAGTTACCGCCCACCCTCTTCCGCCACAGTCCTTTGCATACGTGACGACTATGGTGCCACCGTCTGTCGCTCCATGGTTTCGATCAACGACGCCTCCCTAAAATCCTTGGCGCACAAGTGACAACCAGCCTATCTGCTATGTCTGCTGTATTCCAGGCCACATCGCCCGCCTATGCCGCCGTACTCTGGGTTCTGCACCTGCACGCACTATGTCTGACGGCGTTTATCAGTACTACACCTCGCGCCCACCTTCGGTGACATCACCAGGGACGCCGTCGGGCCACCAGCACATTCCATTGCACCCCTCTCCATGCCCTCTCCGTAGGTCCTTGTCGCCAATGCGGCGTCACAGCGCGACACAAGTGTCCGAAAACTAGCAGCCACAGTTCCTGGGGCATGAACTACGCGCATTTCGCTTACCGCAAGTCCTCGTCTTTCTCTGCCAAACGTTCTCGAAGTTTATGTTGACGGTGTTTGTGCACTTGCACTATTCGATACAGGGGAAACCCTCCGCGGCATTAGCTAAAGTTTTTGCCGCTCGCTTCATAAAATCACCACTCCGCCTTCTGGATTCTCTCTTCGCACCGCCAGCGCCGATTCCGTTCTTCCGTCTGCTGCTTCCACAGCACGAGTAGTTATCGCGGATGTCTTATACATAGTCAAAGGTTTATTGCTTGCGTCATGCTCTCATGACTTAATTCTTGGCTGGGATTTCCTGTCCCGTCACAATGCTGGTATTTACTGCGCCCGCGCATACGTCGCCTTCTCTGCGCTCTGTGATGCGGTTCTTGACCATGCGCCGTCTTTTTCTTGCGCCAAACTTGTCGCCGACGACACCGACATTCTGCCTAAGTGTGCTGTGATTGTTCCCCTGTGTGTACCCTTTTCTTTCTACTCGACTGTTATTTTTTCGCCTTCTCCCATGTTCGCCTCTCGCCATTACCTCCCCCATTGCTATCATCGATATTACCTGCGGTGCCACTGACATTGTTGCGAATGCTTCAACCGCTGTGGTCCCGCTACATCGTGGCGAATGCCTTGATCACATTGAAGTTGCTGACCCCATCTCGCTGTTTGAGGTTGGTGGGTATTTACCACAGAGTGCTCACGTAGCCTCCCTAAAGCCGATTACTTCGTCTTCCGATATACCGAGTTCGGACCTTTTTCAATCGTCCGTGGCCAGTGACCTCGACCCGACTCGCCGTGAGCAACAGTTTGCGCTCCTCATCGAGTTCCGTTCTTCGTTTGACGCTCAGACGACTTCCTTGGGCCGTGCAACCAAGGTTGTTCACCACATCGACACCGGCAGTCATGCCCCTCTTCGCCAGCGCGCTTACCGTGTTTCGCCTACGGAGCGCCGTGTTATTGCTGAGCAGGTCGACGACATGCTACAACGTGGTGTAATTCAGCCTTGATCTAGTTCGTGGTCGTCTCCCGTGGTACGTGTGAAAAAGAAGGATGGCTCCATAAAATTTTGCGTTGACTACCGCCGTCTTAACAAAATTACACGTAAAGACGTATAACCACTACCCCGTATTGACGACGCCATCGATTGTTTACAAGGAGCAGAATTCTTTTCGTCCCTGGACCTGCACTCTGGCTATTGGCAAGTCCCTATGGCAGAGTCTGACCGACCCGAAACAGCCTTTGTTACCCCTGATAGACTGTATGAGTTCACTGTAATGCCGTTTGGTCTTTTCAACGCTCCTGCTACGTTTGAGCGAATGGTGGACAACCTCTCACGCGTCCTCAAGTGGAACATTTGTCGTTGTTATCTGGATGATATCGTCGTTCTCTCCCGATTTTACGACGCACCTCGTGCGCTTGCATCAAATCCTGAGCTGTCTCACAAGCGCCGGTCTCCAACTTAACCTGAAGAAATGTCGTTTTGGTGCCCGCAAGCTGACAATACTGGGTCATGTCGTGTCCAAAGATGGTGTCCTGCCCGATCCGGACAAACTACGTGCGGTCACTGAATTTCCGAAACCGACTTCTATTAAAGAGCTGCGCAGCTTCGTCGGCCTCTGCTCATATTTTCTTAGTTTTGTCCGCAATTTCGCTACCATCATTACACCGCTTACAAAATTTCTGAATGGTCCCGCCGACTTGTCTACAAGGACCCACTCTGCGACGATGCTTTCACTACGCTCCAATGTCTACTAACATCACCGTCCATTCTTCGCCAATTGTGACCCATCCTTTCCTACTGATGTGCACACTGACGCCAGCGGCATTGGTGCTGTCCCCGCTCAACGCAAAGCCGGCTTTTCCGCATATGTGGTTGCTTACGCTCGAGCGCGAACGAAAGCTGAATCTAACTACACCGCCACGAAAAAGAAGTGTCTTGCAATCGTGTGGGCCTTAACAAAGTTTATCTCCTACAAATATGGCCGCCGCTTCAACGTCATCACGGACCACCGTGCCCTCTGCTGGTTGGCTTCCCTGATAGACCCTTCTGAACGCATCGGACGCTAGGCTCTTCGCATTCAAGACTTAGACTTTGACATAATACATCGCTCGGTATGGAGACACTTCGACGCTGACGCCTTGTCGCGCTCGCCACTGCCTTCTGCACCCTCGGAATCAATATCCGAATCCTCCTTTGCAGCCCTCACTTCTGACGACCTGCCTTTTGAACAACGCCGGGATCCCTGGATATCTTAGTTCCTAGACATCCTCACCGCGTCCTCAACGTCTTCATTCCCGAGAGCTCTTCGTCGCCAAGCTTCCCATTTTTACGATCCGGGGCGGTCTGCTGTATCGCAAAAGCTATCGCCCGGATGGTCGCAAATAGCTCTTGGTAATCCTTCGCCATCTTCGCACAGACATTTGGGCCCATCACCATGCCGACCCGCAAAGCGCACATGCTGGCCTGTTCAAGACATACGAGCGTCTTCACCAACGGTACTACTGGCGGTGGATGTACAACTTTGTTCGCCGCTATATTTGCTCTTGTACTGCTTGTCAGCAGCGGAAGTCGTCTCCGCGACCCTCCGCCGGCCCATTACAGCCATTTCCTTGACCAGCGCAGCCCTTTGATCGTGTCGGCACCGACCTCTATGGCCCCCTTCCATCTTCGACATCAGGCAACCGCTGGATAATAGTCGAATAGTCGCCATGGATCACCTCACTCGCTACGCCGAGACTGCAGCCCTGCCTACGGCTAGTGCTCGTGACGTCGCCTCCTTCATCCTGCGTCACTTCGTTCTACGTCACGGAGCTTCTCGTGAACTTCTCTGTGACCGCGGCCGCGTCTTCCTGTCTCAAGTGGTCAACGAGCTGTTGGAAGCTTGCCAAACAAAACATCGAACACAACAGCTTACCATCCTCAAACCAACGGCCTCACAGAAAGGTTTAACTGAACTCTTGGTGACATGCTCGCCGTGTACGTTTCTTCTGACGCGTCTAACTGGGATCAGGTGCTTCCGTACATCACCTATGCCTATAACACAGCGTCTCAGTCAATGACTGGATTTTCCTCAATCTTTCTCCTATACGATCGTGAGCCTTCTTGTCTACTGGAAACCACACTTCCTTACCACCCCGACAGTTCAGAGTACACTTCTCTTTCTGCTGTTGCCCGTAATGCTGAGCAGTGCCGTCAGCTGGCTCGCTCACTCACGTCGGACATTCAAGATCTTCGCCGATATCACAGCGATCACGACAAGCCCGCTTCTGACTTTCCTACCAACATCCTCATTTGGCTCTATGTTCCGTCTTGTTCGGACGAGATTGTGCTTCGCTCTACGATCGTCTTATGACGTTTCTTCTGACGCGTCTAACTGGGATCAGGTGCTTCCGTACATCACCTATTCCTATAACACAGCGTCTCAGGCAATGACTGGATTTTCCTCATTCTTTCTCCTATACGATCGTGAGCCTTCTTGTCTACTGGAAACCATACTTCCTTACCACCCCGACAGTTCAGAGTACACTTCTCTTTCTGCTGTTGCCCGTAATGCTGAGCAGTGCCGTCAGCTGGCTCGCTCACTCACGTCGGACATTCAAGATCTTCGCCGACATCACAGCGATCACGACAAGCCCGCTTCTGACTTTCCTACCAACATCCTCATTTGGCTCTATGTTCCGGTTGATTCAAATTATCTACAAAGTATAATGGCCCTTATCGTGTATTAGAACGTACATCACCAGTTAACTACGTTGTGGAGCCGGCAACGCCTTCTTCTGACCACCATCGCCGCGGCCGAGAAGTTGTTCACGTCAGTCTACTTAAGCCATACTACGATCCCCTTGTCATACCCTCGCCTTAAGTCGCCAGGATGGCTCCCTCTTTCCTCCGGGCATTTTTAAGGAATAAGATGATACAGCGCCGCAATTAACGACGATAAAGACGCCGATCAGCTTGCGCGCGCACTGAGAGCTCGGACTGTCTTGTTCGGACGAGATTGTGCTTCGCTCTACGATCGTCTTATGTCACCGGTCGCCATCTCTCTCTCTCTCTCTCTCTCTCTCTCTATATATATATATATATATATATATATATTGTAGGGGCGTGTTTATTCCGTAAACCCAGATGGATTCAGCCGCTCAGGAGTAACTCGCGTGGCGAATCAGCAAGTCAGCGACCAACTTCTTTGTCCTCGAGTGTGCCAGCACGCGATGCATGGCAGTGGCTATGAAGACGAAGATTACCACACTACATTTTCCCCCTGGGTAGAGAAGGAGCTATCCTGGCGACTTATGGAGCCGAAAGAACAGACAGATCGTTTAACATGAACTGTTTCGCGTCCACGGCGACGAAAGTACTCGGTATGGACCGTGATACCGAGCAAGAAGCTTCTTTGAAATGCCGGTTTTTGTGGTAGGAATCCAGAGCCAATCCAGGGAGCTGAGTGTATATGAAGGCGCCTCGCCAGTGTCACGATGGTGTTTTTGTTGCCACTGGTTTTTCTTTGTAAGCGAACGAGCGAGCTGACGTCATTCTTCTGCGTACTGGGCGGCGTCTGAGAGTGGCGTCGATTCAGAAACATCAGGGCGGTAGGGAAAAAGTGCGTCCATTGTGCAGGTTGGCTCGCGCCCGTATAGAAGGAAGAAGGGAGAGAATCCAGTGATCCAGTGGTTGTCTGTATCGCAGTGTTTTAAGCGCAGGTTACGAAGGGAAGAACCTGGTCCCAGTTGGAATGAGCGTCGTTGACGTACATGACCAGCATATCTCTCAGAGTACGGTTGAAGCTTTCGGTCAGGCCATTCGTCTGAGGGAGTAAGAAGTAGCGGTGCAATGAATGATGCGGCACTATTTCAGCAGGGTCTCAAGAGCGTGGGACAAGAAAACGCGTCTGCTGTCATTGAGCAGTTCCTTCGGAGTCCCGTGGCGAAGAATCACGTTGTTGAGAAGAAACAAAGCAACGTCTCTTGCACAGGCAGAGGTTAACGGTGATGTTTCAGTGTAACATGTAAGATGGTCTACTGCCACGATAATCCACCGGTTTCTAGCGGGAGTAGTAGGAAGAGGGCCATAGAGATCTATTCCAATGCGGTCAAACGGACGAGCTGTACAGGGTAACGGCTCCAACGAAACAGGGGACTTCTAAGGTGTTTTTCGGCGTTGACACGATTCGCAAGCGCACACGAAATGTCGCACAAAGCGGTACATTCCACGCCAGTAAAATCGCAGACGTAGGTGCGTGTAGGTTTTCAATAGGTCACCGTGAGCCCATTGTGGGTCACCATAGTACGCCGCACAAACGTCGGCACGGAGATGACGCGGGATGACTAGAAGCCACTTCCGTCCATCAAGCAAATAATTGCGGTGATAGAGCAGACCGTCACGAATGGAGAAGTGGTGGGCTTGCCGGACGAGCGCTTTGGATGAATGACCGGGAGTACGACTTGAGAGAAAATCCAAAAGTGTATTGATCAAGGGGTCACTCCGCTGCTTGGCAGCCATGTCGATAGTGGCAAGAGTCGACAAATCGTAAGCATGCACAGACGTGGTCAGACGAGGTATCACTAGGCAATGGCGAACAGGAAAGAGCATCCGCGTCCGTATGTTTCAGACCTTATCGATAAATGACATGAATGTCATACTCCTTGAGACGGAGAGCCCAGCGAGCAAGGCGCCCGGATGGGTCTTTCAGAGAGGCCAGCCAGCACAAAGCGTGGTGATCGGTCACAACATAAAACGGTCAGCCATACACATAGGGCGAAATTTTTCGATAACCCAAATAGTATGGCCAAACATTCCCTTTCTGTGACCGAGTAATTGGACTCTGCTTTCGTCAATGTTCGGCTGGCGTATGCCACAACATACTCACTGTAGCCAGGCTTACGTTGTGTAAGGACGACACCAAGCCCAATACCGCTTGCATCAGTGAGGATCTCCTTAGGCGCAGTCGGATCAAAGTGGCGTAGAATGGGAGGCGAAATCAAAAGGCGGCGTAAAGTGTCGAAAGCTTTATCGCAGGCTGGAGTCTAGGCGGAAAGGTGGGAGCTGTCGGCTAGGAGCTGGGTCAGAGGAGCGATGATAGAGACGAAGTTTAAGATGAAACGTCGAAAGTAGGAGCAGAAGCCGATAAAGCTGCGGAGTTGCTTCAGGGAGGTCAGCTTCGGAAAGTGTGCTACTGCGCTATGTTTGATGGAGTCGGGAAGAATGTCGTCCTTAGAAACTACGTGGCCTAAAATTGTGAGTTTCCGAGCGGCAAAGTGGCACTTCTTCAAATTCAACTGAAGCCCAGCGTCGGCGAGACACGTGAGGACATGCTTTAGGCTGAGAAAGTGAGAAGAAAAGTCGGTAGCATGGATATATATATACTTAGCATAAGTAAATAAACGTACTTGGTTGCTGGAGGTTACAAACAAGTGGAAAAAACTTCATACTGATTCCAGTTTTATTTAGAATCGACGTTTCGACAGGAGCCCTACCTTTTTCAAGACTGAGGGTACATGGTTCTTGTTTGTCTTCTTATAGTGTTGCAAGTTTGCAACAGTAACCCTGTTAGTTTCCTCTAACATCTCAATAATGTTAACAACTAGCACGGTTACATAAATGAATGGTGCCAACACTATAAGAAGACAAACAAGAACCATGTACAATGTAACAAAGCATCTTGGTTACATTGATAGTAGCAAACGGTGCTTGCTGGTCATCAAGCTAGAACGGTTCGCAGAATTCGGCAACACTCAATTTAAATTCCGCAAAGATACATCTCTATAGGCCGGCAAAGACAAACTGGAAATATATGCCCTAAGAAAAGGCTTCATTCACTCGGGCAAAATTTGGCGCCTCTCGTGCTACAAGGAAAGTGGTAAAGCCGAGTGTTTCGTCACCGAACTTGAACGATGAGCACAAGATCATCCCGTGCGCTGCAATCATAGTGATAAGGTGGCATGCTGGCGGCTGTCTAAATCAACAGAAAAAAATTGAATAATACGCTGTAACGCTCCCCCCTATAGAAACATCACCATATATGCTCACAAAATAAAAAGAAATTTGAAAAAACGTAAGCTAATATTAAGGGTCTCAGCGCGCATAATAGGATTTCAGGTGTTCAACGTGCACAATTTCTTGGCCCGGCCAGTGCTGCTTGGATGCGGTCTCGCAGGCAGGAATCACTTCATTGATAAGTTGTCCGATGTGTCGAAGGACATTGTATGTGCCGAATTGGCGTTCAAATCCGCACTTGGGCTCCCGATTTGTATTCAGCATTGCGTAATCGTACGTGCTAGCGTAGGGGGCCGGTTAGGCACTTGTCTTTAATATAGGCAGCCGAGGAGTCCCCTGACGCCTCTGCACGCTGAAGACAGGCAGCCATTTCTAGGTGATATGTGATATGTGGCAGCATTGATTCGAATTTTGCTGGTTTCCTGCCATGCATAATTTGAAGCTTTGGAACAAAATTGACGTTGTTGTCTCCTGGATGGCGGTGTTGTACGCGAAAATGTCATCGGATGGAATAGTACCCTATTTTTGTGTAGGGCGTCTAAGTACTTGGCAATAATTCCCACGTTGTTTTTGTTGAGCGGCTCGGTAAGTCAATATGTATGGGAGTATTCTACGCCGGTGGCATGTACGACAGTGTAGTTGGGTAGAGTTAGCTCCCTTATTCCTAATACCTTTACCTTGTCTGTGATCTCTTCAGGAGCACTGTATCGCGGTAGATGTCATCGACTGAAATATGGTGCATCTACAGCGGTGCCATTAGAGAGGAATTCTCCTTCGCCTTAAGAGGTCATGTGATTGGTTGCTGCGATAATACAGTTGATACCGGTCACGAAGTTGGAAAGACACCGAGAACGCCCATCGCTATTTGTTGAAATGGCCTCATTGGGGTGGTGTCGTGTTTAGTAGCCCACTAGCTCTGATCAGAAATGGATTGTCTCGCGATACTCACGGCACATTTTATCAACGATCAATTTTGGCAGGAAAACGTGGGCCGTATTACTTCTAAATTTGGCACAATATGGACGCAAGACCGCCTTTCCATGGTGTCGACGAAACATGCGAATACATACAGAAATTTCTATCTCTGATGTTTGGGCAGAAAAAGCTGCGCGGTACTGTTCGGTGCGATGCAGTTCGCAAAGGTGCCATTTCTTAAGAAGAATCAGGCCCGCTCAACCCTGAACAAAGCAGAAAGGTAAACAGCCTTACCTTTTAAGTAATCGGCTAAGTAAGAAGTTCGCAGGGGTCTAGTGCATGCAGGTAGCACAGGGCCGGGTTAATATGAGGAATATGAGAGAGGCCTTCGTCGTGTAGTGGCAAAAGTCTGGACGGCAATGATGATGATGATGATGATCAAGAGCACAGATTGTTGGGCGAGTTGGTGCATTTCAGACACGTTCTAGCGCATATGAACGAGGACGAGAGAGATGTAGACAACACGAGCGCTAACTTTCAACTGATGATTTATTGACACAATTGCACATTAAATACAACCTGCATCATGACGTCACCCGACATAAACGCCGACATCACGTGGCCCCGGACAAAAAATTTAACTCTTTGGCCGTCAAAGAAACAGATGGTGTGCTGACACAGGATGCACCCGCTTTTATAATGAGATCTGCCTCGATTACTTCTCTGACATCTTTACATGTGTGTAAAGATGTCAGAGAAGTAATCGAGGCAGATCTGGCGACAACTCCAAACACATTCCTTTCCATCTCCTCAATTTTCGCACATATTTCAACCACGGACTTCCCTCCATACTGCACCACATGCAACGCCACCCCACCCACCCTCTACCATTACTTATGGGAATGCCCACATCCCATTCGCGTTCCTCCCATCAAACACCCCACCCCTCCTCCTGGGAGGCTGCCCTTCTAGCCACGCAACCTGCAGATCAGTTACGGCTGATCGAGCGGGCTAAGCTAGAAGGAACAGCCAGAGGGCTCCTGGACTAAGAGGTCCTCCTGGGAGTGTTTACATTTTTTTATAAATAAAGTTTTTTCCTCCTCCTCTTCCTCTAGTGGCCGTGCGTATAGAGAGTCTTGAAACTGGCGTCTTTACTTTCTTTACGAGCGACAAAAAATAGCGTCAATTAGTGAAATCGTGGCACCGGTGTCGATAAGAGCCATGACAGAAATGCCCTCTACCAAAACTTTATAAGGCTGGCAGGCGAACGACGAGGTCCTTGAAAGTTTGATGGAGCGCAACTATTTCCTCAGGAACTGCGGCACCTAGTTTTCTTCTTGACTATTCTGGCGACGTCGCATTGGAGAGATGGAGCGGCATTGAGGCGAAGGGGAAGAATGGCTCGAGAGGGCGGAACGAGAAAAAGGACGATTTGCTTGCCCGTCACATGCAGAGTACTCACGCGATTACTCACATGCGGAGTACTCACGGAGGCCAGTACCTGGAAGCTTGGCCAGGTGGTGCTGGCACTGAGGAATAGCGACGGCAATAGCCGGCAATGTGGCCAGGCAGTCCGCAAAATTAGCAAAATGGACAGTCATTTGTATTCCAAGGGTTGCTTAATCGTGGAGTTGGTTGACGGTGTGGTGGTGCCGGCGCTTGTACGGACACGTAGGTAGGCGGTGGAGGTATTGCAGCGATTTCGGCGTTAGTTGCTGGAACGGCGACAATTCTTGGGCCAACGTCCGCGTAAGTCATGGGAGTGGTAACAAGTCGCGGGACGTCGGCATAAGACAGCGGAGCGGCGACGGGTGATGGCGGATGGGTGGACGGGACTACCTCAGCAACCTGTTCTTGAACGGCTTGACGGATAGCTGGGGCCAAATACGGTGGCTGTTCTTGTGAGCTAGGGAGAAGTGAAAGCTGACGCGCTACCTCTTTACGAACAAAATCTTTTATCTGCTGCAGCAGGGAGGAGCTCTCGGTGGCAGGCGTCAGTCCAGAAAGCGATTCCACTTTACTTGGGTGCTGACGAGTCAGCGGGCTTTGCTTGCGCAGCTCCTCGAAGCTCAAGGAACGTGAAGACTTCGTTAACGGTGCACAAGTCACTGGCTATCACGATATGATAAGCGTCGTCTTCTATGCCTTTCAATATGTGCTTGATCCTTTGAAATTCCGACATGTTAGCAGGTGAACCCTAACATAAGTCGACAATATCTTCTATGGAGCCCGTAAAGTTTTCGCCCATCTGGTGCGACCACTCACGCGAGCGCTGTTCAGGCCGGCGTTTTCTGACTTCCTGACGGCCAAACAGTTCTGAGAACGTCGTTTTGAAGGCGGCCCAACTTCGAATATCCCCCTCGCTGCTCCGGCACCACAGGTTAGCCATGCCAGTAAGATAAAACATGACGTTGTTAAGCTTTGTCTCGTCGTCCCACTTATTGTAAAGGCTCACCCGTTCGTAGGAGCTGAGCCATCTTCTACATCATGGTCGTCGCTCCTAATAAAGGTTGGTGGGTCCCGTAGGCTAAGGGAGCCGGCAAAATGACAGCCGGGCCCGCCTGAACAGTTTCGTGTCTAACGTCCTTAGGCACCGTGAGTGTAACAAGAGTGTGGTTGCGGAGCTCCAGGATCGGAGCTCCAGGACTCAGACTGGGAAGATCAGCGGCGAAAACCGCGACAGCGAACACAGTCAGGACCAACACGCGCAGCGATAACAATGCCACTGACTGAAATGTTCCCCCGTACTTGTTCCTCTTCACATTGGTAATAACAATTTTCTAGCCTATTGAATGGGATAAACGTCGGTCAGTCAGGAATTATCTTAGCGATCTTGAGTGTGAACAATGCTGAGGTAATGTGTTGTAGTCATCGAATAACATCTGATGTCGATTGAACTATGATACCATTTTCACACGTATAGTACATGTCCCAGCTAACGTGATGCATAGGCTAAAAAACTTAATTTCAGAGGCCGCCAAAGGAAGTCAGTTACACATTGCTGGGAGCAACCTTTAGCGCCATCGAAATGTTTCTGTTCGGATTTCATGTTTATCATTACCTGAATAATAATATTGACTATGAATATTATTTACTTTAAAATAATGAACAAATTGTAACCACTACGTTGAAGAGCACCTTCACGAACCTCGCTTTATTTTTTGCGATAAAGAGCCACGATGTGTACGATTTATGCATGATAATTCAGGATACCCCTAATGTTTTTTTTTTTTGTTGCACCTGACAAAAAATGCTTCACTCAAAAATATCCTTACCGCTTTGTAGTCATTATCGCCACTGCACAGTGCGGTGCGATCGCTATAACTTGCCCCATCATGCTAGCCAAAGCAACCATCGCCAGCATATCACCTTACTCTTCAAGGGGGCCACACATCGCGGCGGCGTGTTGTTTTGTTCACCAAAATCATGAAAAGGAGAGACGGGGCCTCATCCGCCTTGAGGGCGCGGTCTCCGTTCTCGAACGTGCTAGAGGTCACGGGCGCTGAGTGAGTAGGCCGTATGACTTCCCGGCCGCTGCGAATGAGGAACGGGTCGGGGAAGGCCGAGTCGTGCTCAACGTTAGCCGACTGCGCTATTATATTGCAGAACAAGCAGACATGGCCGTACTGTGTCGCACTTTGCTTTGTTGCTGTTGTAGTTCGCCTCTTCATAAGTGGCACGTACTCAACACAGGAGATTGATAAGACATTTCTTTATCCTGGCCCCTCTTCTTCTTATCACCCCTATATATATGGCACAAAGTAACAGGGGGACTGGCCAGAGTTCAGTGTATGTAAAAAATATGCATGATGTCGAATCAGACTATGATGTATAATTTATTAATTACCCGTTAGTATTTCAATATATTCATGAACGATTTTGATGCGCTAGGAAGAGTAACCAGTAAAAATAAATAAATATATAAATGAAATATTAAGGTATATCCAGAAAGATTAACGCTAACAAACAAATGTTCCTGCGGAATAATTATAGCTATGGAGGAAATCGCACACAGGTTTTAGGTCATGCTCTTTGACGGTGGCACCAAAATAGAGGAGTACAAAAATCAGGCAACAAGAATATTTAAATAATTTTATCTTTGAGGAGCATACCTCCGGTGGGACAGGATATCATGATCAGTGTTTCATCATAATTTCAAGAGGCACAAACATTCAATGGCAGGAATCCAGAGCGGCTTGAATTAAATTCTAAACACAAAAGCAATCAGCAGACCGCACATTGTCTCGAGCTACAATACCGAGTATTACAAAAGAAATTTAAATCCTCCAAATCCGCAGTCGCAAGAAGTGCCTCATGGTTGAAGGACTACAGTATTTGGAACCGCACAAAACGTGATAAGTCTGGCACAAAACTGTTAGGCGCAACACTGGCGACGAGCCTATTTAGAGCCGAATTCGCTAAGAAATTGACCATTATATTAGAAGATATACCGCAGTTGACTGGAACTTCTTCAGCGAGGGAAGAAAAACATCCGTTTTTGCTTCAAAAGACTCGTCTTCGGTCTTTCCAGCGCAGGTAAAACTGACAGGCAGTCAGACAGGAATATTACGTGAGTAATACCACAAGGAACGCGGTATATATTGATTGGTGTGTAACCTGGAATCCGTACAAAAAAAAAAAAAAACTCCAATTGAGTACCATGAAATAAATACCTATGGCTGATTTGTCATCGCGTTGGGAGGCATCTGTGAAGAAAGCTTCGAGCCTTGAACACTGTAATAGAAAATCTTCCAAGTCATCATTTAATAGAGTAGTTGTCAGCCGCTTTGCATTAGATGTTAATGACTGTCCAAAGAACATTTCAGAAGTATCTTGCACATTACCAACATGTTGTATTGACCTAAGCGGAACTGCAACTTTAGAAAGCAAGGACCGAGTAAATTCAACTTGTGGTTGCTTATACAGCGACCAATAGTTATCAAGAAACTGAGCTTGGTGTGTGATAAATATAAGAGAAGCCACTCCCGGTGGAGGGTAAAGTGCTCGCAACAAGGTTCGGGCAGTAAAATCTAAACGGCATTTCACGTCTCGTACATGGTCATCTACATTTGAAACTGATTTTCGTAAACCCATATATAGCCGTAAAGCGCTCCTCTCCAAAAGCAACAAACGTCGTAGCTTGTGCCAAGCACTGCGGAAGAAATTCCACAGCCGAACTGCACAACTGATCTCACATACTCTTTATAAACAAACAAGAGTATCTCTGCGCATACCGAATTTCTTTCGCCTAATGCTAATCAGGCAGCCAAGAGCTCGCTCGCCTTTCACGCAGTTTCACGCACCAGTCCAATTGGGAGTCGTATATTCCACCCAGATGTTTCAAGGATTTCACCTGCTGATTTTTAAAACGAAATACACAGTGGAGATATCGAGAGAGTATTCCGGTAGGAAAACGAGTGCTGACAATTTTTTTCAGGTTAAGAATTAATTTTATATTACCCATTACATTTCAAGGGCATTCAGATAGAATCGCAATAACTGGTGTAAAGAACGTATATCTTTCGCACATGCGAAACAGGCCGTATCTTCAGCATACGCGTACTTTGGTATCAGGAAGAACAGGAATATCCCGCCATAATATATTAATAGTAACGGAGACAGCAACTATCCCTGACGGACATTTCTAGTTTGGTACAAGCGTCCCCCGGCCCGGCGCCCGGCTCTTTCAGGAGTGCGCGTTTGAAAGAGGCTCTGCTAACCCTGCTGTGCTCCTTCGAGGGCTTAGTTTAGAACAACAATGGCCTGCAAAGTCCATTCTCGCGCCATGGTCTCCAGACGTTTTCACGTGCATGTCATAATTGAAACGGAATGCAAATTGCCTGCTCCAATCTGCTTTCTCGGCTTTGCTATAAGGTAACCACGGTATAGTCTCGGATGGAGTACCGTGCACCACTTGGGTAAAAATAACATGTATGATTCTCAATTTTACTGATAGAGGATTGTCCACCAGGCAAAAATGTTTGTAGAATAAATATGATTATCTGGAAAGTAGTATGTCCTCCTTCTTGAATTTCTCTGGTGATAAGATGTAAAGGCACCTCTGATACGGAAACATTTTTAGTCCTTACGAATTCCTTCAGCCATGCAAAAACTAAGAGGTGGCCTACTATCGTCTACCCTTTCAACAGTATAGAATGTTCTACGTCAGCATATGCTTTGGCGATACCAGGAGTGGCCAATGCCAAGACCTCTCTTCATCGTAATCCTAATTCTGCTCTCCAAGTTTATATGAGCTCTCCAAATCCAGCACCCTTTACAAACTCCAATCTGTGCAGGTCGAAAGGCGTTCAGAGCCATAACATAGTTAGTGAGGCACGTGAGAACTATGTGTTCAATGAGTTTCTCTAAGATTGACGTTAGAGAAGTCGTCTCTATTTATCCAACGGTTTTCTACGTTTCGCATTAGTGATATCGTGCGTATATAAATCATGGCTGATGCCATGAAAGATGTCCAGTTATTATGGTAATTTAATGTACCCATAATAAGATTAACAGGCGAGAGCACAGCTTACTGCGGAGCACCTCCGGCAACCATTTGATACAGCATGTTTCTCTTTTCGTGAACTGCTATCGAGGCCTTCATCTCCATAATAAGTTGTTATTAAATATGAACATCCTTGTATGACTACATGAGCCGCTCAGATTCACAAGTATAAGCGATGTTTAACATTGTCAGAAGTATCTTTGAGGTCCATTGCAGGAAAACTTTTTTTTTATTGTGGCATATTGGATAACTTCGCCTTAAAGTTGGAGGAATATTACCTGTACATTTACAGAGGGTGTATGCCGCATATGATATTTGCCACATATCATTTAGTTTCCAGGCAGACACAGCTTTTCTCGCGCCATGGCCTCCAGACGTTTTCACATGCATGTCATAATTGAAACGGAATGTAAATTGCCTGCCCCAATCTGCATCTGCTTTCTCGGCTTTGCTATAAGCTAACCGCGGTATAGTCTCGGACGGAGTACCGTGCACCACCTGGGTAAAAATAACATATATGATTCTGAAGTTTACTGATAGAGGATTGTCCACCAGGCAAAAATGTTTGTAAAATAAATGTGATTATCTGGAAGGTAGTGTGTCTTCCTTCTTGAATTTTTCTGGCCCATCATATATATGTATATATAATATATGTACATATATTTTACAAGTGTAATCTGCACACTGCGAAAATTCGCTTTAAGAGAAGTGGCAAATTGTAATTAATGCTCTGTGCCCGCATTTTGTGCGAATTTGCGGAATGATAAAAGGAGTTTAGTACTCGTGCTATGGAGAGATTTATTTTCAAGCCTGCATTTTTCTCTTGATAGAAAAGACTATTTGTAGCCGCAGTCATGTAGCGAATTAATAAGGCTTGTTTGTATAGTAACCTGAGTCGAATTACATTAACTTTATCAAAACTCATTTCCATATGTGTGTCTAGGGAAACGTTGACAATTATTTTATGAGATCTTTAATGTCATCATCATTATCATCAGCCTGACTATACCCACTGCAGGGCGAAGGTCTCTCCTATACATCTCCAATTAACCAAGTTTTGTGCTAGCTGCATGTGAATATACATAACCTTCTGACCTAGAATAAGATATAGAAAGCCTTCAGTGCTTCGATACAAAGCGTAAAACGTAGCCTGAGACAGTTACGGCCAGTATAGAAAATAAATGTACTTATAACACTATTTTCGATGCATATTGTGTATAGCTATTGTGTGTCGACTGCTGAAATGAGATTATCGGGGTATCGGAATCAAGAATACTTTTGCGGCCGGTGTACAGTGCCCTTTAACGATCCTGATGCTGAAAAAAAAAATTGTCCACGATCACGTTAATGCGTAATGCGAAATCTGAGCGCAGCTCATCAGCTGTTTCACCTTTCCGATACATTGAGGCAAAGAGTTCGAGCAAGGCACGTATGTACAATTATAAACAACTTTTTCATTTTTCACACGTATTCCTTCAAGAAACATTCTACTAACAGTTCTTGGCTGCCATGAAAGAAGCTTTGTGGTTGGAGAAATGAAGAGAATAATTGAGCTATCGGGAGGTTGCGGGAGGCAGCGCGTGTGCCCATGTAAACGTTGCTCGACAAACAGATAGCAGCGAATGACTGATGCCGCTGACGCCGCTAGCGAGTGAAGCGAGTTAGAACGGGATGCACGCACCGTGATTCGCTGATAGCAAGCCAGCGTTTCGGCAACTGAAGAGTACCCTCGCCGATACGCAGGAAAAGGGGAGCACCACCTCCCCCTCTTTCTGCATGGCGACGACGGTGTTTTACGCAGTCACGTTGTCTTGACTCGATAGCGACGTCAGCGGCAACAGTCAGTAGCTGCTATCTCTTCGCCGCGCAGGCAGCGACTCCCCCTCCCCTCCCCTTCCTTCGTGTTCTCCGGTTGTTGCGCACACTCCTGCCGTCCACGTTAGCAGCTGAGTGTACCTCCCCGCGCCCTCTTCCGGCGAGGTTCTGGTTGCCGAAGCACAGGCTCGAACAGGGGGACTGAAAGGGGGGCGAAGCTGGTTACGAGGCCGATGCGGTCGACGCCGACGTCGGCGCAAAACCCAGGAACAGGCGCCAAAGAACTGCACTTTAAAATTATTTGTGGTTTAGGTCTACGTGGCCCAGCAGGGGAAGCTTCTCTTGCCGGCTACATTATTGCCCTATCAGTGTAAGGGTGTACATTGTTGGGGACATTTAAGCTTATCCTTTATGAGTACGACGCGAGATCGTAAGCTACCAGCCCACGTATAAAGCCCGGCTTCAAATAAGCCGTATCACATCACATCACTTTATTACTCTAAAGACCCCCAGTTCGGGGGTATTATACAAAATAAACATAAGGGCATTATACAAAATAAACATTATACAAAATAAACATAAGGGGTCGGTACACGTATGAAGATTCATCATCATCAGTCTGATTATACCCACTGCAGGGCGAAGGTCTCTCCCATATTTCTCCACTTAATCCGGTTCTGTGCTAGCTGCATCCACTTGACCCCTGCGAACTTCTTAATCTCATCCGCCCACCAAACTTTCTGCCGCCTCCTGCTACGCTTTCCTTCTCTTGGAATCCAGTTTGTTACCCTCAGCGACCATCGGTTATCCTCTCTTCACACTACATGTCCTGCCCATGTCCATTTCTTCTTCTTAATTTCCACTAGAATGTCGGTAAGTTGAGTTATTTTTCTGACACACTCTGCACGCTTTCTATCTCTTAATGTTACCCCTACCATTTTTCGTTCCATAGCCCTCTGGGTTGTCCTCAACTTAAGTAGACCTCTCTTGGTTAGCCTCCACGTTTCAGCCCCATAGGTGAGTACAGGCAAGATGCGGCTGTTGTATACTTTCCTCTTGAGCGATACCGGTAAGCTGCTAGTCAAAATCTGCGAGTGCTTGCCAAATGCGCTCCAACCCAATCGTATTCTTCTCGTTATTTCCTTTTCGTGGTCCGGATCTGCGGTTACTACCTCTCCTAAGTAGGCATATTCGCCTACTACTTCCAGTATTTCGCTACCTAATGTAAACTGCTGTTCCTTCCCGAGGCTGTTGAACATTACCTTAGTCTTCTGCATATTGATTTTCAAGCCTACCCTTGTACTTTTCCTGTCTAGGTCACCAATCATTCTTTGCAGTTCATCTCCTGAGTTACTTAGCAAGGCAATGTCATCAGCAAATCGCAAGTGACTGAAGTATTCTCTATCTAACCTTATCCCTAACTGCTCCCATTTTAAGTCTGTGAATACTTTCTCTAAGCAAGCCGTGAAGAGTACTGGGGAGACCGTGTCTCCTTGCCTAGCACCTTTGTTTATGAGAATTTTGTTACTTTCTTTATGCAGAACTATGGCTGGTGTGCAGCCGCTATATATATCTTCCAGCACTTTCCCGTACGGCTCGTCTACCCCCTGATTTCGCAATGTCTGCATCACCTCCGAAGTTTCTACTGAGTCAAATGCTTTTTCGTAATCAATTAATGCTATGTACAAGGGCTGGTTATATTCCGTGCATTTTTCGATTACCTGGTTGATGGTGTGGATATGATCGATAGTAGAGCACCGGTTCCGAAACCTTGCTTGACCTTTTGCTTGATTGTAGTCTAAGGTTGTCCTGATTTTATTAGCGATTACCTTAGTAAATACCTTATACGTAACAGACAGTAACCTGATTGGTCTGTAATTTTTAAGGTTCTTAGCGTCCCCCTTTTTATGAATGAGGATAATTTTTGCGTTCTTCCATGGTTCCGGTACCATCAATGATACCAGGCACTGCGTATACTGGGTGGCCAGTTTTTCTAGCACGATATTCCCCCCAGTTCTTCAACAAATTTATAGTTATCTGATCCTCTTCAGCTGCTTTCCCCCTTTTCATATTTTCTAATGCTTACTTGACTTGTGCTTCGTCTCTGGTGGTACGTCTGACTGTTTTTCCCTACCGTCAATCTCATTACGGTCCTGACTACTTTGGCTACTGTAGAGATCAGTAGAGGACTCCTCAGCTACTTTGACAATCTTGTCCATATTCGTGATGCAGTTGCCCACCTTGTCCCTTACCGCATATCTATACATCTGATTTTTGCCTATGCCCAATTTCGTCTTCACGGCTTTAAAGCTTCCCCCGCACTTTACAGCATGCTCAAACTTATATCAGCCACTTCGCGCTTATTGAATTCTATCTGGTTTGTTGGATTGGAAGCTTTCATACTCTGGCCTTTCTTAATAAAATTTTTCGTCGCCTTAGACAGTTTACCGATTTCCTCTCTAACAATCACACCGCCTACTTCTACAGCGCACTCAGTAATGATATCTCTGAAATTATTGTTTATTTCGAATAGGGTAATGCGCCATCCTCGTTAAGAGCTGACTATCTATCCGGTAGCGACATCTTGAACTCTTCTGCCCGTCCCCTCACCGCTAATTCGTTGACGGACTTCGTACTAACCTGTTGCGTTCCTTCTTCAGATTCAGAATAATTCGAGACCTCACCATCCTGTGGTCACTGCATCGTACTTTGCTGATTATCTCTACATCTTGCATAATGGCGGGGGTTCAACAGAATATGAAGTCAGTTTCATTTTAGTCTCCCCGTTAGGACTGTTCGATGTCCATTTCCGGTTCTTCCGTTTCCTGAAAAAGTTATTCAGAATTCTTAATTTATTGCTCATGCAAACTGAACTAGTAATTCCCCCCTGCTATTCCTAGAACTAATGCCATATTCACCTACTGCCTGGTCTCCTGCCTGCTTTTTCCCTACCTTGGCATTGAAGTCGCCCATAAGTACAGTATAGTGCGTCTTTACTTTTCGCATTGCCGATTCTACATCTTCCTAAAAGCTTTTAACTGCAGGTCATGATAACTTTATGTAGGTGCATAGGCCTGTACAACCTTCAGTTTATACCCCTCATTAAGCCTAATTACGATGCCTGCCACCCTCTAAATATTACTATGGAATTCATCTATATTACCCGCTATATACATATTGACAAGGAAGCCTACTCCTAGTTCTCGCCTCTCTGGTAAGCCTTGATGAAAAAGTACATGCAAATCCTTCAGTACAGTATATGCCTCAATCGGCCTCATAACCTCACTAAGCCCTATGAAATCCAAATTTCATACCCTCTAGTTCCTCTAACAGCACTAATAAGCTAGCTACACTAGCTAGGGTACTAGCGTTAAACGTTGCCACGGGTAGTTCCCTATGGCGGCCTGTCCAGCGGAGCTAGGAATTCTTAGAACCCCCTGCTGCGTCACAGGTCTGACCGGCGCCGTGGTCAGTTGTTCCGCAGCCGCTGGTGACTGAGGGCCGGGGTTTGATAGGACTAATCATTGGACATTGTGGCAAAAACAGCACCAGGGTGGCCAACTCCTGTTCTGGTGAGGGAATGCGTTGCCGGAGGTGTTCACCAGCGTCAGGTCGCACGCCAATCCTTTTTGTGGAATTTCATCAACATGCGTTTTTTTTTCTATCCAGTGAAGATTTGCGTCGCGCCGGGATTCGAGCCCCGGTCCTCTTGCATACGAGGCGGATGTTCTACCGCTGCTCCCTTAATGTATTTGAAAATGTTGATAAAGCTGCGAAAGGTGATGGCTGCCCAACCCCACAAGCAGTAACCTATAGCGGAAGAAAAAGGAATGAATAAATTATATTTTTTTTACACGTAGTGGCGAAAATTACCAAATCCTTGGCAGATTGACTATTATTTTAGCTGTTTTGTTCTCCCTGCTGTCAATATATTTATTCCATGATAAATATTCTTGAAGATATTCTGCAGGGTTTTTAAATTCCGAGAAAAGTTCACTTTCAGCTGCCTCTAGGCGCAGTAAGAAACCGCGAAAATCAGTCGTTGTAGATTTTTTATATAACGATACCGACACCTTCAGCGACTGGGCAACGACTGACTCTTATTGGCCCTTTACCGGAAGTTCCCAAACACGTTTCCAGACTGGTTGGCCTCCACCATACAGTTTTAGCGGATACCGATACATCCTCTTTTCTTTAAACTTAGAAACTAACTACTCAATAAGTGCTTCAAAAAACTCACTGCACAGGAAGCATTTCAAAGAGGCAGGAGTGGTATACTGGGAAAAGCGTCTTCAGTTTGGTAGCCCAATTGATGAGGGAGCCTTTTGATCCTCGTTGATCGTCGACTCGGGGTCTGCAGCGTCGGTTGTAGTGAAATCAGTTTTTCTGTGTTCGCAGTATCTGCAGCTGTTTCTGCTACTCCTAATTGAGATGGAACAGCTGGGTGCTGCACAGAGTTTTGCCTGGGCGACACTGTTGACTCAAATGCTCCACACACCCCAGCGGGTCTAGGAGGCGTGCACGCAGGATATTCAGCTGCATCCTTTACTCCAACTGCAGATGAAGAAGCTTTAGGAGGCCCCAGATGTCTGGCGCCGCACACAGGTTCTTTGATGTGACTGTTGGTCTTGACCTCAAAAACGGAAAGTCAACAGGCGTGAGGCTCTTGATTTCCTGTCGCTCCTATGTAACATTGGATGACTCAGTACGCCTTCGGTGCTACGTTATGGGGGATGCCGCTGCGCGGTGTTTGATTTGGAAACCTCTTTCGTTTTTCGTAAGTCTTGACGGTTCCTTTTAAATTCGCTCCCATCCTCGATTCGTACTCTGTATGATCTGGGACCACGAGATCCAAAACTGTAGCTTCAGGGTCCCACTTGTATCGAACTAGTCCGGACTTTGTATCCCGGTTGTAGGGGTGCGAGCTGTTCTCCTGCGTGCATATTTTGCTTGTGTTTTTTGAGGTTTTCAGAGATGCTCGGCTGAATCCGGTCGAAGGTCCGAGAGTGGCGTTCCGCTGTTGCGACCCATGAGATATTCGAATGGTGAGGCACCATACTCCAGCGGAGAGGCACGGTAGTTAGAGAGGCCTCGCCAGAACTCCATTCATGATCCTACCTTCTTGAGCAGTCTCTTGGTGATCTGTACGCCTTTCTCGGCGAGTCCATCCGATTTCGAATAATATAGTGGCGGAAAAATATGTGCTCGAAGTCAACCATCCCTGTGAAGCCTTTAAATTACTTGGCTGTGAAATGAGGACCTCCATCAGTGCACAGCTCGTTGGAGATGCCGTAACATGCAATTATGCGACTCAGTTCGTTTATGACCTCACTAGTATTACTGCCGCGCACCTCCTGAATATTTTAATAGAGTAGGCATCATACATGACTAGGTAATGCTTCCCCGCATGTTCGCAGAAGTCAGCTCCTATCCTGTACAAAGAGCGACTGGTTGTGTCACGAAATAGCAGAGGTTGAGCAGGTTGTTTATATCAATGTAGTTTGGAAGTTGGAGACAACCCTGCCATTTCCTGTATGTCACCTGCTATTCTGGGACAGTACATGAGACTGCGTTTTCACGATATTGACTAGCGCTCTGTCCAGATGCCCACGATGCAGCCGGCAAAGCATTTTCTTTCGAAGCTCGGTGGGGAGAGGGTGACAGCATTTGTACCTTTCAACACTAATCCTTCCCCTACTGACATGTCATTAGCGCATTTGTTTCACTATCCACCTATAGGCTATGACGCCT
The DNA here is from genome assembly GCF_055883805.1 of Amblyomma maculatum. Lineage (NCBI taxonomy): Eukaryota > Metazoa > Arthropoda > Arachnida > Ixodida > Ixodidae > Amblyomma > Amblyomma maculatum. Next base: position 53,683,003 of record NC_139348.1, on the reverse strand, counting down.
GCATTTTTTTCATAACTTGCTGCAGTTTAGGGTCGCTACCTGTGCAATCGTTCAGCTTGTTTATTGTTCTCCTGCTCACTCAATCCTACAAAATACTTATGGCGTGTACTTCGAAAACCTCCGAGAAGTTATCGGGCCAGATTTGCCCGTTCATCTTCCAAAGGGTGTCAGCAATAACCAGATTTTGTTGGCGAAGTTTTGGTGGCGAAGGTAATCATATTTCAGTAGCCGCAGGAACACGCTTTGAAGCCAAGGAGGTATGTCCACGAGCCCTTTCATTGAGAAAGATATCAGTGCGTTGTGATCAGTATCTATCACAATTCTTCAACCTATAACGAACTCATTAAAGTTTGAAGGTGCAGTGTTGAAAGGTAGCAAAGTTGTCATTCCCTCCAAGCTTCGAAAGGAGATGCCCTGTCGGCTACATAGTGGGCAACTGGGCATAGCGAAGTGCAAATCACAAGCACGCAGCCTCATGTACTGGCCCAGAATGGCAGTTTACGTATAGGAAATGCCAGGGCGGGGTCCAACCTGTTAAATACACGCGTATAAACAACCTGCTGACGCTTACTTGTCCTTTACGCCACGTTATTGACGCTCTTGTCTTCGCTCCACACTTCGCTTTGTGTGGCTGCGATTTCTTTGGTCTTGGCCCATTTGACAGGAGATGTGAGCGTGAAATCCTCCTTGGCTAGCATCTTTTCTCTTAGGGCCTTATTAGATGGTCTTTAGACTATTGGTCACGCAGGATAAATTTTCGAAGGGCGTCAAAATTGCAGCTCTTAGACTTCCGTTTGTAGGTCCCAACAAAAGTGCTCGAAAGGCTCACCTTCGGCTTGTGTGCGGCGCCGGAACATGCAGCGCTCAAATCTTCCGTTGCTCTGGGGCAGGCAGTAGGCCTAAAATGCGTGCACCAGCTTGTCGTAGTCATTCTTTTCTTACTTGGTAAGGTCGAAGGTGTTGTAAACGTCGATGGCTTCTTGACCAGTGAGTTGAAGCAAGATGGCGGCTTTTTGGGCATTGCTACGCTTCTTTCTAGTTCCGGAGAGTACGTGGCGAATAAGTACAATTCTACTCGCTGCTGATATCAAGTCCAGTTGTCCGCCACATTATTCCCAAACTGTAGCGGTTTCAGGAAGCGGATGCACCGTCATTGTTCGGGGCGGGAACATGGCACTTCTCACACTATCTATTGAACAAGACCGACGCGTTCAGTGACTGTGCAAAGATTGACTGTTTACTGGCCCCATACCGGAAGTTCTCAAGCACGTCGCCTGACTGGTTGGCGTGCGCCGTACACTTTTATCGGACAGCGATGCAATTTAGGCTAGATATGCATAGCTTTTTTTTATAATATTTTCTCAGACTTGTGTGGTGCGCATTCATGAAGGAAAAACGCAAATATTTACCTGCTGATTTTTAGAAGGTGGTCATTGGTCTTGTACTTCGTTGAGTTGAAAAAGTGGCCAAAACGTTTTGGTAAGGGGCACGTTAGCTTATAAATTCCGTTTGTAATCATCATATTATGTTTGCATTAGAGTGTGGCAACATAAATACATAGAGTTCATCAATTTTATTTTGAAGATTATAGACAATAGGTTGTAATCAATTGCTTCTTTAATGCAGTAAAACCGTTACTCTTCCGCAGCACTTTTGATTGGCCTATTAGTAAAAATTCATTATTTTGTTAATAAATTTTGCTAAAGTATATGTTGCAATAATTATAACATTGAACTATACTTAAAGCGTAATTTGACACAGAATAAAGTGGCTGCTGCTTGTTTACTTCAGGCCAGTCACCCTAACAAGAAAATAATGTGACAAGCATGTTATATAGTTTGTCTGTCTAAGTGCTATACTTCTTCCACAGGTGCAACTTCTTGCTGTGTATGGAGAGAAAATGGCGTGCAAGAGCCTGCATATGAAAAATGTTTACTTGCAGTTATTTCAAGCTGCGTCTACCCAACGGATTCTACCTTTCATTATAATAAGCACTGTCCCAGGAAGTGCTAATCCCGTGTGCAATTTCAAGAAAGCGTGCATTTTTGAAGGGGTTGCTTCGTATTGCTTACGTAAAGGTTAGACTTTTCTCGCACACAAACTATTTAATAAAATTTTCCAAAGATTGTATCATGTTTGTTTCTGTATGACCAAGACCACTTCTGTTTGTCTTCTTAATCGTCAACTTCAATGCTTAAGAAAATATCCATATCATCTTCCGTCAATATTGCCGCGAAACCTTTCAAACTCTATTTGTTGTCTTTTAACCCCTTAAGGGCCAAATAAATAAACAAATTATATTCCCAAGTTGCCAAATTTTTTTATTACGTAAAATGATTCGGTGAAGTGTTTGAAACAAAAAAAAATTACAGAAACAATTTCTGGCGCATAATTATATTGTGTTAGTCATTACCTGCCCCTGGTGCAATACTCCATACTTTACACCGTTGAGGAGCATTGAGAAATAAAAAAATAAATTCTTGAAAGTACAGATAGTATGAAGTGATTTAGAATCGCCGTGCAAAAGATGCACCATTGCTTCTAGATGCATTCAAACTAGATGAGACCACTATCCGTGTTGTAGCGTTCGAAGCATGGCTCTGCGCAGAGGGCCTTCTCGCACCACCTGCACCAGACCCTTGTTTACTTGCGTATTTTTTCCCATTGCAGTCTCGCTTCAGGAAACACACAGGTAAAAATGTCATCACTATCATCTTCACTTGAAGAACAAAAAACGGCATCGTCATCACTTGAGCTATCATCCGACGCACAATAATCTCCCGCACCAGATCCACGCACGCATGATGCCATGTTTTAGAAAACTCGGGAAACGGGATGCCGGAATTCCGCCATCTAGTGTTCAAAATCGCATTAAAGAAAAGGGCCAACGATGGGAGCCGTGCTGCCATCTATGTTTTATGTGGTTAAGTACCGTTTCAAGAGCTCGGCTCGCGAAAAGCCCCTTGAAACATTGCGGAAATGCTATGACGACCTCAGCTCGTCATAAGCAAAAAAGTGCCGATCGCTTGTGAAGAGCTCAGCTCGTCATAAGCCTTTACGCCGACATACGGCCTTATCACTGTGATTCTGACACGCGTAAAATTCAGTTTTTTTTTTTTTGTTAAAGCTCGATGTCGCGAGACGCATCTTATCAGTTTTTTTATCGCTCACGATGCGCCGAGACCTGTCTCGAAGATTCCGACCAGTCAAGTATGTTTCTACAATGTTTTAGTTTCAGCTAGTAACAGGTGGCGACGTTACCTAGATGGTTCAGAGCAGCCTTTAAATTGAACGTTGACGTGTGCGACAGGCGACTGATTGTGTCACGAAATAGGAGATGTTGATCAGGTTGTTTGTATGCCTGTAGTTTGGAAGATGGAGACCACCCTGCCATTTCCTGTATGTCACATGTTATTCTGGACCAGTACATGAGACTGCGTTTTCACGATATTGACTAGCGCTATGTCCAGATGTCCACGATGCAGCCGGCAAAGCCTTTTCTTTCGAAGTTCGGAGGAGATGACAGCTTTTGTACCTTTCAGCACTAATCCTTCCCCTACTGACATGTCATTAGCTCATTTTTTTCACTATCCATGTATAGGCTATGACGCCTGCATTTTTTTTTCATAGCTTGCTGCAGTTTAGGGCCATTACCTGTGCAATCTTTCAGCTTGTTTATTCTTCTCCTGCTCACTCAATCCTACAAAATACTTATGGCGTGTACTTCGAAAACCTCCGAGAAGTTATCGGGCTAGCTTTGCCCGTTACTACGACACTATGACTACGACAAGCTGGTGCACGCATTTTAGGCCTACTACCTGCCCCAGAGCAACGGAAGATTTGAGCGCTACATGTTCCGGCGCCGCACACAAGCCGAAGGTGAGCCTTTCGAGCACTTCTGTCGGGACCGACAACTGAAGTCTAAGAGCTGCGATTTTGACGCCCTTCGAAAATCTATGCTGCGTGACCAAATAGTCTAAAGACCATCTAATAAGGCGCTAACAGAAAAGATGCTAGCCAAAGAGGATTTCACGCTCACCTCCTCTGTCGAATGGGCCAAGACCGAAGAAATAGCAGCACACAAAGCAAAGTGTGGAGCGAAGACAAGAGCGTCAATAACGTGGCGCAAGAGCGAAGTAAGCGTCAGCAGGTTGTTTATACGCGTGCATTTAACAGATTGGACCCCGCCCTGACATTTCCTGTACGTCAACTGCCATTCTGGGTCAGTACATGAGACTGCGTGCTTGTTATTTGCACTTCGCCATGCCCAGTCGCCCACTATGTAGCCGACAGGGCATTTCCTTTCGATGCTTGGAGGGAATGACAACTTTGGTACCTTTCAACACTGCTCCTTCAAACTTTAATGAGTTCGTAATAGGTTGAAGAATTGTGATAGATACTGATCACAACGCACTGATATCTTTCTCAATGAAAGGGCTCGTGGACATACCTCCTTGGCTTCAAAGCGTGTTCCCGCGGCTGCTGAAATATGATTACATGTTGCAATTGTTTCCTGAAAACAAACTTGTTATTGAATTCGTGTTGAATGGACTCCGCGTGACCTTTTAAGTGCGCAAAGCCATGCGGATTCTGCGACCCACCTTTCAAACTCAACCTCGACATCGGCAAACCTCATAGAATTGGACAATGCTACCCTGCTCTTAACAAGAAATGAGCACCTCCGCCGCCGTACACGTGCTCTTATACCTCCGTGTAAGGTAAACCTCCCCCGCGGTCTAACCCGTGCTGAGGAGGTGGCGTTTCGGAGAATTAGAGTCGGATTGTCCCTAACACCAGCGGTTATCCGAAAGTGGCCACAATTTCGGTATTTATATCCACACCCTGGGTAAGACGATCGACGAGCACGTTTGTTGTTTTCGCCGCCGCCAAGTTGCTTAGTTCTTTTGCGGGCGCAAGTCAGGCCAATTAGCAGTTTCTTCAGTGCAATCACCGACTCTTCATTTGTCATCGACCTTGTCACAACCGCGTGACATTTGGTGGAGGGGTTGCTCTTTATCCTTTAAGGGAAGGCCTCAGCCTTGTTCCTGTTGCCCTGAGGGACCAGCTTACAGGCCACCCAGCCAGTCGCCGACCCAAAGGCCTACAACACGAACATGGTCTGCTGCCGGACCCCGTTGTCTCCGGAAGGCATCGGCTTTGGAAATGGTCCAATGAACAGCACCAGTCGTCTTCGTGCAGCCCAGGGAGCCCTCCATCTTCCAAGGATTGCCCAGTGAAGATGCGGAAGACTAGATGGACGTTTTTGACCGTGTGGCTGAATTTAACAGCTGAAACGACGCCGCGAAACACAGGCAAGTCTACTTTATTCTTCAAGAACATGCCCGAGCTTGGTTCGAAAATCAAGAGACTTCTTTAAATGATTGGGAAATATTCCAAGCAGAATGCTTATGGCCTTTGCAAGTTCTGTCCGAAAAGAAAGAGCTCAGGCCCTCCTTCATTCAAGAGTTCACCACCCAGACGAGCCCGTTCTGGTCTACATAGAGGAAATGGAGCGGCTCTTCCGCCGCGCCGACCCTAACATGACCGACGGTGAGAAAGTGAAATTATACGTAAAGCGTTAAAATGTCTTTTTTTTCAGGGATGGTGAGATATCCACCAAAAGCCATGGCGGAATTTGAAAGTGAAGCATCGACCATCGAGAGGATGATGAAAACCCAGATGCGTCACTACGAACGACCACTCCAGCTAGTCTACGCAAGCCCCTACAGCAGCGCATCTGAGGGCGGAGGGAACCTTCGGGACCTCCTCCGGGAGATCGTGCGAGAACTCCGCCGGCTACAGCCGCCATCCCAACAACCCCAGTTGGCGACGCTCAAGGCCGTCGTACAGGAAGAAGTCTAAGCAGGCACTGGGTGCTCCTTAAGTGACGCCTCTTACTGCTCCAGTGCAAGAAACAGCAGTCATGTACTATGCTGCAGCATTACGTCGTCCGGCGCCCCGACGTGACTACCCAAACCCTCGCCGCTACCGTCCTGTTCCTGAAAGTCGCCCCTTGGCCCCCACCCGCCAAATCTACCAACGACCTCAAGCCCCAGGAAGTGCGACGCCTGGGGGACTGCACACAACCGGCCATTATGTTTCCACTGCGGTGAAGCCAAATACATTCTGCGCCACTGCCCGTACCGACGAATCGGGCTCAGCGGATTTGCAGTCGAAGCGCCACGACCCCGTACCGGCTAGCAACCACAAGAAATCGACAACTACTTGTGAAGGGGAGAGCACGCATCGCCAAGTCACCTGTCGCGCTCACCCTCGCCGTCCGTGGCCCGCTTTGCGTCGCCAGGCCAGAGCTACGTACTAGGAAGATCCCCTAGCCTGCGCAGGGGAAACTAAATAGAGCAACCTTTGGAGGTGAGGTAACTCCACGGCGAAAAGACAAAGATCCTCCGCCGCCGACAACCACTAACGAAGACGCAGCCTTTTCACCGCCGCTCTACACGACGACATCGACGATAACACGACCGGAGTGCAAGCCGACACCGCCACCTAGCGAAGTAACAATGGTGTGTACCGGCCGTGACTTTAAAACGACGACGGCGCCGATAAAGAACACCAAGGCCCACACGCAATGGAGGATACGAACAAGCGACTTTCACGTTTATATCGACGATCGCAGAGTCACTGCCCTAGTAAATATCGGAGCTGACTATTCAGTCATCAGTGGACCGTTAGCCCCCCAGCTCAGAAAAGTTACGACCGCTTGGGATGGCCGGCTGATTCGCACCGCAAGTGGTAACCTCATTACTCCATTGGGACGGTGCACTGTAGAATAACCGTGAATGGGCGTACTTACCCCACCACTTTGTGGTCCTGCAGCAGTGTTCCCGCTACGTGATTTTAGGCAAGGACTTCCTAAATGAACATAGGGCTATCATTGATCTGCAATCTAAGCTCATCAAGCTCTCTACAGACAAGGCCATACATGCTACAATAACTTCGAGGCAACACGTCGCTCTAAACGTCCTCGACGCAGAATTGACCATGCCACCCCGATCAAGCGTCGTAGTCTGTGTGAGTAGCGCAGACACCGAAAAAGCTGAAGGAACTGTCGACGGAAATATCCAATTGCTCTTGGAACCAGGAATCCGCGCAGCAAGAGGCATCACGAAATTCCGGAAAGGACATGCTCATGTGCTGGTAACAAACTACACCGAATAATACCGACATCTCAGCAAGGGCACAACGATCGCTTTTTTCGACAAATTGGCGGACCTCCCAAATGTATCCGCCGTCCACGACCAACCCCTGGAAGCTGCATCGGATCAATCTCGTCAGCCCACATTTGACATCAAGCCGGCATTAACCTACAGCAGAAATGACCAGATTCGCACTCTTCTTCGAAGCTGCAGTGAGTGCTTCTCGGCATCATCGAAGGTATGACAAACACCACTGGCCAAGCACCACATTATAACGGACGAAGACGCCCGACCTCTTCGCCAAAGCCCCTGCCGCGTACCGCCGCAAGAACGTCAAGCCATCAGCAAAGAAGTCGATGAAATGCTACGTGACGACGTTATCAAGCCATCAATGAGCGCCCGGGCGGCACCAGTCGTTCTGTTAAAGAAGAAAGACCGGAGACTTCGCTTCTGCATTGATTCAGTTCAGTTCAGTTCAGTCGTGTCCGACTCTTCGTGACCCTATGGAAGATATCACGCCACGCTTTCGGTCTCTCACCATCTTCCTAACATCAAATAACTTCATCTGCCGCGCCTCGAGGATGCCATCGAACCATCGCATTCGCTGCCTACCTCTTCTCCGGTTACCCTCAACCTTTCCCAACATCAAATATTTCTCCAGCGTCGATTACCGCTGCCTAAACAGCATAACGAAGAAACATGTTTACCCTCTCCCTCTTATCGACGGCACTCTCGGCCGACTCTGCAATGCAAAGTACTTCTCATCGATGCACCTGAAGAGCGGATATTGGCAAATTGAGGTCGACTAAAGAGACCGCGAGAAGACCGCATTCATCACACCGGACGGCTTTTTCGAGTTCAAGGTGATGCAACTTGGCCTGTGCTCTGCACCAGCGACATTTCAATGAGTAATGGACACTGTGCTGGCGGGCTTGAAGTGGCAGATTTGTCTGCTATACTTGGATGATGTCGTTGTCTTCTCCTCTAGTCTTGAAGACCACCTAAAAGAGGCTTCGGACATTGATATAAGCTATCAAGTCATCAGGGCTAACTTTGAAAGCAGAGAAGTGTCACTTTGTCTACGAGGGACCGCGGTTTCTGTGTCATATCGTTAGCACGGTGTTCGCCCTGACCATGAGAAAACGACGGCGAGCGCGCTTTCCACTGCCCGCCGATGCGAAAGCCGTGCGTAGGTTTGTTGGTCTGTGTGCTTACTATTGAAGATTTGTCAGGAGCGTTTCGCACATTGCCGAGCCGTTGACGCACCATACAAAGAGTGACGTAGCATTTCGATGGAAAGCGCCGAAAGAAGAAGCCTTCGCGGAAATTAAGCGCCACTTACAGTCTCCTGTTGTCTGGGCCACTTTGATGAAAACTCAGAGACCGAAATTCACACCGATGCAAGTAGTTTCGGCCTAGGCGCTATTCTCGTTAGAAAGAGCACCGGACAGGAGAAAGTTATCGCCTGCGCTAGCCATTCCCTGTCGAAAGGTGAATCCAATTATTCGACGACAGAGAAAGTCTTACCATTATTTGCGCTATATAAAAATTTCGCCCATGTTTGTACGGACGACCATTCAGGGTTATGAGCCATCATCATGCTCTCTGCTAGCTCGCCAAATTGAAAGACCCCTCAGGCCGCCTTAAGCGATGGAGCCTGTGTCTTAAAAAAATTGACATCACAGTTGTCTGCAAGTCCGGTCGCAAGCCCTCCGATGCTGCCTGCATGTCACGAGCCCCCGTTGATGCGCCTCCGAAAGAAGACGATAACGACGCCTTTTTTTTGACCGGCAAGCGCCAGCAAATTTACAGGATAACAGCGATCCAACCCTCAGTTGAAAGCGCTAGCCGATTACTTAGAAGGAAAGACTGCTTCCCCTCCCGCTGTGTTCAAGCGTCAGCTGTCCTCTTTCGTGTTAGAAAATGACGTCTCGTGAAGATGAACTTTGAATCCAATAGGACCACACACCTTCTATTTATGCCTATAAACCTCGGAGACGAAATTCTACAAGCGTGAACCAATGGCAGGACATCTTGGCCTTGCACGCACATTGTATCGAATCCGGGAGAAGTATTATTGGCCACAATTAGCTGCCGATGTCGCCCATTACGTCCAAAGTGCCGTGAGTGCCAGCGACGCAAGACACCTCTGACGAGACCTGCTGGTCTACTGAACCTGATACTATCCCCAACTAACAGTTTTCAACAAATAAGAATGGACCTCCTCAAACTCTTTACAACTTCATCAACGGGAAACTAGTGGATTATCGTGGCTACTGATTACATGACCCGTTATGCCGAAGCCAAAGCCCTGCCTAACGGTTCCATCGTGGAAGTTATCAAGGTGTTCGTCGCCCAAATCTTCCTACGACACGGCGCCCAAGACGTTCCCATCGCGGACAGGGGAACAGCATTTACGGTAGAGCACACTCAAGCCATCCTGAAGTACAGCCAGACAAGTTACTGGAGGACAACTGCCTACCATCGCCAGACCAACGGACTTACGGAGCGCCTCAACAAAACGATCGTAGACATGATCGCCATGTACATGGACGCCGAACATAAGACCTGGGACGCCATTCTGCCATAGCTGACCTTCGCTTATAACACGGCAGTCCAGGAGACGACCATAGCGACGCCGTTCAAGCTCGTGTACGGCAGGGAGCCAACGACGACGCTTGACGCAATGCTGCCGCACGTAACCAACGAAGACAACCTTGAATTCGCCGCCCACCTGCAGCGTGCAGAGGAAGCCCGACCACTCGCACGGCTGCGTATTAAAGACCAACAGCGCACCGACAGCCGACGATACAACTTACGACGCCGCCACGCAGAGTACAATCCAGGAGACCAAGTGTGGGTTTGGACACCAATTCGCAGTCCCGGACTAAGTGAAAAGTTTGCATCAGTACTTTGGGCCGTACAAAATCATTCGCCGTGTCAGACCACTGGATTATAAATTCATTCCCGGCAGAATGTCAGCATCACAACGGCGACGCGCACGACAAAAAAATATACATGTACGACTGAAGCCACAATACGCGCGTTAAGGAATCTGTGGTGTTTAAACTTTCTAGTGTTTATGTTTAAGTTGCTTTGCTTTGGAACATTGAGGCGATGTTTTTTTAAGGGGGGAGTAAGGCCGCCAAGCCTTCAAAACTGTATTTGTTGTTTTTTTAACAGGCGCCGGGATACGGCCTTATCACTCTGATTCTGGATCGCGTATCAGTTCCTTATTCTTTGTTAATGCTCTATGTCGAGAGTCGCACCTTTATCAGTTTCGTTGTCTTGCAAGATGCACCGAGATCTGTCCCGAAGATTCCGGCCACTCGTGTGTCTTTCTACAATGTTCCAGCTTGCGCTGGTGTCAATTCCGAAGTTATCTAGATTGTTCTGAGCAACCTTAAATTGAGCGTCGACGAGTGCGACGGGCATTCTTTGTTCGACGATTGACGAGCACGCTTGTTGCTGTCGCCGCCGCCGAGTTGCTTAGTTCTTTTGCGGCCGCAAGTCAGCCCAATAAAGATTTTCTTCAGTGCAATCATCGACTCTTCATTTATGTCATCGACCTTGTCACCACCACGTGACAATATAATGCGTGACCCTGACCGAAACAAAATTGGTTATGATTATGTGTAAGCGCTTTTCGTCGTTTCGGCGCAAGATCCCGCCTAGCTGCGAAATTCTTCCTTTTGTCGCACTCATTGGTTGTCTCGACATTACATCTCGATTGCGGGGATCTTCCGAGACCCTCCGCCAGCCGTGAGCATGTGCGCGTCCAGAGGGTTCTGACTTCCACCCTGTCCTCTCGGCCCCGTTTAAATTGAGTATTCGTTTCCTTTAGCATGTGCTGTTTTTGAGCAGTCGCGCAGCGTCTGCAGTGGCGATGGCGAGACGTTAAGAACTAGTCGAAAGTGTGCACTGTGTCAGCGAAGTGGTCTGAAACTGCAGTCCTTTTGGTGAAGTGTGTCAACGAAACAGTTTCCATTTCGTAATTTTGTGTTACGTTAAAAAGGTCATTGTGCTTTTACATCCTGCTTTTTCGGCGCCATGTCTGCTCCTTGAAACCTGGGCCCGATTGCACGATAAAGTCCGAGCGAAGTCGAGACTTAAACAGTGTCTTTAGTAAGACCAGACTTCTTCAAAACCGGAGTTATTCAGGGCTGTGTTAACATACACATAGAGACAGTGGATACCTAGTTTGAGGGCAGCGGGTACCTATACATTGGATATCTTGACCCCTGTTTAGAGAACGTGCCGTGGCACTAGACAGCGCTTTCAGTCTGTCACGGCGTGGTGAGGGTGAAAACCTTTATTGAAGAAAAAAAAAAGAGTGTAGGTCAAGGGTCATTTGCATGAGAGGAGGGCCTAGTATAGGAGGGTGCTGGACAAAGCTGTCAGCATTGCCCGTTGGCCAGGGCCTGTTAGGACTCTAGCGATGAGTAGCTAAGCAAGGCCGCCTCCAAAATCGAATTTTCATGCATGTGTAATTTCTTCGGGGGCATGATGCGAGCGCACATTAGAGCGTGCTGCAGTCGTTGCTGCCTAAACCAGAGCCTAACTCCGCATGTATATGACGCGACGTTCACGTTTTAAGCAGCAGAAACCATAGCCGTCGTGCGTGCTTCATTGCAATCAGAATGTCCATTCTAGCAATGACAATTAAAATGTTAGGCCGCGTAGCTTTTCTCAAACATTTACCTCATTTTGTTGAATTAACAGGTCTTTGCTTAGGTAATTTGTTTTTTCTCTCATAAAATGCCTACAGGAACGCACCACACCCTTCCATCACACGTTTTCGTGATGACTTCAAAAAGCCTTATAAGGCAGCGGTTATATGCATTTGGGTAAGCAGCGTAAGTGCGTGCGCGCGTACTGGTGCTGGTATGTGAGGTGAGGGGGGGGGGGGGGGCAGATAGGCCTCGGATATCAGACTTGTACGTAGAAGCGCTGGTAGGGTGCTTTAATTAACCGCAGTCCTCAAAGGCAAGTATTGTGCTGACGTCAGAGCCGGTTGAATCGCTACTGAGGCATATTATAGGAATCGATCAGTTACATTTAGATGCTACCCTAATAAAATGTAAAGCCTATCAAAAGCTGAGAGTTGTCCCCCGCAATGTTGGAGCACTCTTCGCACTACCATTGAGGTGATGTGACCTTAAACCACCTTGAGACAAAAGACGCCGTGTTGGAAGGCTCACGAAATTTCGACCTCTTCGCGTTATCTCTAAAGGTCGCTCATTCCTGGATCGTGCGTTTTATCTTGACGTAAGATTCACCAATCATGCATTTTATCTTGACGCGAGACTCTCGGGTCGCTCAATCACCAATATCATTCCAATATTCAATATCATTCCGTTTTTAGAAAACGCCTCACTAGCACCACGCTCACACATTCCCATTTTTGGAGCCGTGACCACATCCTTTCTTCGACACGGTTTCCTTACCCACTGCTGGCACAGGTCCGTCGCTCGGAACGTTGTCTATAAACCTCTTTACCAGAGGTATACAAAACGGACCGCAATAGCACTAAAAGACAAACGTGCGCTTAGCAGCGGCACAAGTTATAACAAATGCCTGCAACACCCCTGAATTGAAAACGGGGACGTATTGATGTAAAACAGATAGGCGGCTTTCGTTTTAAAGGGGCTTTGCGACACATCTAACCGATTGAAATATGCTTGTTAATCGATTCGTCTTCCGAAAAGTTGATTTGAATTTGTGACTAGTGTAAAAGTACCAAATATACCGTTAATTTCTCAATCTTGCACGCTTCACCGTGATCGCGCGGACCGTGCAGTGAAGTATTCTCAAAACGCGACGGGGCCGTTTTGTAAAGAGGGCCTTTGCGACGTTATGCCCAGTAAAGGGCTTTACGAAACCCGATGTTACGTCGTTCTCACTACACTTTCATTTAAAAAGCAGACAAAACCGCGCAAGATCACATCAGGTACAAATACTGTGGTACAAACGATTTCTGTCATTTTATTCAGGCCCCTTAAATAAACAATGCCTTCTTATATACCGCACATTTTTTCTGGATCCTTAAAGGCTGATATATATCGACATTTACTACATTCTGCTACGATATGACAGCTGCCGCTAGTTTCATGCAAGGCGTTATTGAAAAAAATTGTATGTACAAAGCTGTGTAATGTAACTGTAATGGACTTTAAGTTCTGGTGTACACCTATGCACAATATCAGTCATGTGAAAATGTTAGGCAGAAATGACGCACAATAGCTTATTTTTATTATTATTGCAACAGTTTGTAGTATAGATATTCTAATGCATTATTCCCCACAAATGTACGCGATTTGTAAATTAAAATGTCAGTACTCCACACCCCAATTTCTGAAACACACACAAGTTACAGTATTGTTCACAAATACAGCTGTTCAAATGACAACAGCAGTTCTCACCATGACAGTAATGTGGTATACTTGTGCAATCACAGCATTTGCTCTATCCGTTTTTTCCTGCAAGTAAACAAAAACTACCAGTACTTTTCTCCCAGTCATATAATTCTGGCCTGTTCTGGGTGTTGGATGTGCACAGGTTTTGAGTGGTATTGCAACCACATAAAGATATGCAAGATCAGTAGCCCTTGAGGTGACTTAATGCAAGCATGTGACCAGCACCAGCATGACATTAAGCAAAATTATTTGCACATGCTGTTCTCGCAGCATACAATTGAGCAAATTGTGGCCCACATTGGCAAGAAATATTATCACACAAGCAAAACAACATATACTTAAGAAAAGTACAAAATTACAGTCGTAAATGCCTTACACACACACGCCAGACATGCTGATATTTGTTCCGCAGGTCACACTACAATAGTTAGGAGCAGAGGATAAATAAGAAACAGTGTGTAAGGGTTACCGCTGTTGATCTCAAAAGGTGGAATTAATAATTTCGAAGCACTTGCAAGAGTATAAATCAGAAAAGCTTATTTGACATAAAAAGCTGGGCACAACAAAAACATGCGCATGATTTGAATCACGGTGGGTGAGGAGTGCTGCAAAAGGCTATAAATATTCTAATGGAAGGTTAACCAAAATGCTGTTGAATATTGCACCTGCAAATAATAAGACAGTTTTCTATGGCCCAATAAATATTCTTCAGATGTCACAACTGTAATTGCAATGTAAGCACTGTCAGTAATACAGGTGCGATCATTGAAAGTTGATGGCAAAATTACTCGTTACACTTTGAGCAGGTAGCTCGCATTTTATTTTTATGCCACATGGCTCGTCCGAGCATTGCTGCCATGTATGCCCCACAAAAATAAAATTTATACAAAACCTGGGGCTGTGAACACCTACCACAATATTGTATCCCGGGCTTCTGCTTTTGCATACATTCACCAAGTCTCCCAGAGTTTACCATTGCACTCTGATACCGTGCAAGTATTTGACAAAATGGCAATCCTCAGAGTGATAGAAAAAATATTGCAAATTTAACAATTTACTGTACAGACTTTAACAAAACTTATCTTGCGGGTATAAAAATAACAAATCCACAGCTTAAAAACATATCTGTAATCTATTAAGTACCATACTTTACCACATTGAACCAACTATTGATGTAAACGATGTTAAGGTTACGCTTGGTTTCATTTATTGGGCTTAAAATCCGCAGTGACTCAAGCTACGAGAGACGCAGTAGTGGAGAAGTAGTTAAATTTTGACCACCTCGGATCTTTTAACATTCACTGACAATACACAGCAGACGGCCACTTATGTTTTTGCCTTGATCGAAATATGGCCACCGTGGCCAGGATTCAAACCTTCATCTTCGGGTGCAGTAGTCGAGCACCCTAATCACTGCAACTTCACTGCAAGTAGACATTAATCTTAATGGTAAAATATAATCCCCTACTTACATGTCTCGAATGAGATATTGCAACCAAAATGAAGTAAAAAGATGTTTATGCACCATCTGTTATTATGCTCTATATGCACTGCAACGTTAAACAGCTCAACAGCAAATATTTCAATGCACACTCTTCCGTAGGCTTCAGGATGTCAATACAAGACTGACGTAGCACATAATGAAATAAACACATTTGCATAGTTATCCGGTCATTAGAGGTCACCCAGTGAAGACATTAAATTCTGTGACTAGCACAGGCATATTTCATGTAACTGTACTTATAGCAGGAGAAATCGTGCTGCATCATGCCTTTGCGCCGCATTAATCTATAACGCCGGTGAGGATAAGCATGTACAGACAGACACTTCATCTTGCATTTACGTGTGCTTGCCTACGCTGCACGCATACTCTTAGGACACGTTGTGAGATAGCAGCTCAACATCAGCAGCATCCACGTTTCAGCCCCATAAGTGAGTACAGGCAAGATGCAACTGTTGTATACTTTCCTCTTGAGCGATACCGGTAAGCTGCTAGTCATAATCTGCGAGTGCTTGCCAAATGCGCTCCATCCCAATCTTATTCTTCTTGTTACTTCCTTTTCATGGTCCGGATCTGCGGTTACTACCTGTCCTAAGTAGACATATTCGCCTACTACTTCCAGTATTTCGCTACCTAATGTAAACGGCTGCTCTTTCCCGAGGCTGTTGAACATTACCTTAGTCTTCTGCATATTGATTTTCAAGCCTACCTTACTACTTTTTCTGTCTAGGTCATCAATCATTATTTGCAGTTCATCCCCCGAGTTGCTTAGCAAGGCAATGTCATCAGCAAATCGCAGATTACTGAGGTATTCTCCATCTACCCTAATCCCTAACTACTCCTATTCCAAGTCTCTGAATACCTCCTCTAAGCAAGCTGTGAATAGTACTGGGGAGATTGTGTCTCCTTGCCTAACATTTCTTTATGGAAATGGCGGCCGTAGAGGTAGGGGCGGAATTTCTAAACTGCTCAAACGACGGCGAGGCACTCTTGCTCAGTGATGGTGTAGTTGCGTTCCGCTGGTGTTAGAGTTCGACTGGCAAACGCAATTGCTTTTTCCCGAGAAGCGGTGTCACGTTGCAGAAGTACGGCACCGATACCGAGGCAGCTGGCATCGGTGTGGAGAATGGTGGCAGCAGTGTCGTCGAAGTGAGCGAGAACAGGGTCCGAAGTGAGGGCATTCTTTAGGGTTTGGAAAGCTTTTTCGCATTCTTCGGACCAATTGAAAGCAGTACGGTCGGTAAGGAGGCGGTGGAGCGGTGCAGCAATGGTAGCGAAATTGCGAATGAAACGGCGAAAGTATGAAGACAGGCAAAAGAAACTGCGTAGTTCCTTAGTCCGCTGAGGGCGCGCACTGACACTGAAAGCACTGACCCGGTCGTAGCTGTCGAGCCAGTCATCAGCGTCGTCGCCACGGAGACCGGCGAACATCTGCGGGTCGCGCTGACGGCTACTGACAGTCCAAGTGGTAAGGGGAGCTGGAGTCGAGTTGGTAGAAGCCGGAATAGCGCAGTGGTCCTCTTGAGTCATGACGATGGTGGTCGGGGTCAAACGGCAGCCAGAACGAAGCTCCAGGTGGATGCAGGTGACGAAGCAGCGGGGAAATCAAGGCGCACCTCCACCACGTGTAAGGTAACGCGAAGGTCAGACTTGGGGGATCAGGCTTTATTGCAGACCTGAAGCCTTGGTCGCACACTGCAGCCAAACACACTCCGCGATGACAATGGGTATCTACAAGAGGGAGCAGGATGAAGATGAAGTAGCACGTTCAGCCGTGTGGAAGATGAAGCGCCACACAGTGCTCACACTATATATATATATATATATATATATATATATATATATATATATATATATATATATATATATCAATATACTAAATTAGGTTAATAGCAAAATAAATGTTTTTACTGTGAAATAGGAAGGGAGGGGGTGTTTACTTACAGCGTCGTGGCAGTGGGACTAGGTGAGACCTACTAGTTCCCCAAAACTCCAACGCCTCTTCCTTCTGTTCTGCCACTCCAATACTTCATCCTCGTCAGCAGCATGAACAACCCCCCTACACAGCTGAAGCCCTCTGGGGGTGTTCATGAGTCGGGGGAGCTTGACATAACCTCAATCGAGCAACGCGACGCAGTTCGGTTTTGGCAAACCGACGACCCGATGAGGTTAGGCGGGCTATTTCATAAATTAGATCACTGATTTATTTGAAAATCACATATGGGCCATCATAACGGGCCAAGAGTTAGATATAGGCCCGGGCTGCGAATTTCACGCCACAGTAGACTAAATTTATTATAGAGTACGTGTAGGTGACAGGAATTATATCGTACTTTGAATCGTTCCTCTGAAGCACTACACAGTAAGTGGGCGATTTTCCGTTCTTCTTCTGCAAGAAAGATGGTCTCAGCCAGGCAGGGATCTCCAATGTTTGAGACAGGCAGGATAGTATCCAGGGAGTAGCATGGTGGTCTGGCATATAGCAGGAAGAATGGCCTGCACCCAGTCGTCTTTTGCGTGGCGGTAATAAACGCATGTTATGAAGGGTAGTATAGTGTCTCTCTTCTTATGCACTGCATCCAAATACATGGTTGGTATGTTTTAAGCGTTCTGTTTACGCGTTTAGTCAAGCAATTTGTCTGGGGTTGGTACGGCGTCGAGTGTTGGGAAGTTTAGGCGCACGAAAGCACAAACACTTCAACATCAACGTTCAACTGGCGGCTCCGATCCCCCATGACAATTCGTGGTGGCCCGTCTCTTAAAATTATTGAGTGCAGCAGGAAAGGCGACACTTGATGCGCATAGCAGATGGAATAGCGGCTGTTTCACAGTAACGTGTGGGGTAGTCGGTACAGACTACAATCTAGCGATTTCATCCAAGAACGTCTGGAAATGACCTACGAGGACAATGTCTACCTGATCGATCAGAGCTGTCGGGATCTTCAGAGGGTGCTACAAGCCAGATGTGTGGATTCGGCGGTAGCAAAAAGCGGCTACACACTTCCCTTTGCTGTTCCGCTTTGAAAACTTTCCGTCAGGGAATGCTGGCTCGAGGTCCTATATATCATCCGCCTTTTTGCGCGAGGTTTCTGCGCATGCACGAAGTCCCAGCGGCGACTGCTGGAAACACATTGAACGGCGTCGACGGCGTTTCTCGCCACCGGCAGGTCACAGGGGCTGGCGGCATGGTGAACGTCACAGGCTTGGGAAAGCGATGCCAAACGCATCTGCCCCATACGGTTGCCACTCTCGAGGCGTGCTGGGATGCAAGATGCGATATTTCAGGTTCTCTTTGGCAAACCGCGACCAACAACGACGTGAAGCATAAATTAGGGCTACCAAGCGTCAAGATGGGAATGGGCGACCTTCGCAACTGACTGCGTACTCTCGACTGTGCAAAAAACACTTTGTTAAAGGTATGTATGCATCTAAAGGAAATGTGCATGAAGAAGAGTACCTGCTACAGTTTGCACAAAGCCTGTAACTCACCAGTGATAGCCGCAATGAGGATTCCTTCGGTGCGTGTTTGGTTTATGTGCGATGGGGCCTGATCACGATGTATTTTGTCGTTTGTTTTCTTTATGTACAAAGGAGCCGGATAGCGCAGGTCTCACAGGCCGCTATGTGCTCTAGACCGTAATATTTAGCATGTTTTATCGTGACTGCCGCTAATTAACAAGAAAAAAGTTAAAAAGCGTTTATTACGATGCACCACTTTTCGCGAGCATCATCACTAGCTCAACCACTCGGCTCGCGAACGGCGGTACATCATAAAAATGCCGTATTATTATTTTCTTGTTAATGCGGCAGTCGCGATAAAACATGCGAAAATTTTATGGTCTAGCGCACATAGCCGCCTCTAATATCTGCGCTACTCGGCCCTTTCAACACATAAAAAACACTAACAACAAAATAAATCGCCATCAGGCCCCGTCGCACATACAGCAAACATGCACCTAACAGATCCTCATTGCAACTATCACTGGTGCGTTACGGGCTTGGTGAAAACTCCATTAGGTACATTTCATGGTGCAGTTTTCCTTGAGATGCTTGCATATCTGTAGTATCTGTAGTTTTTTTCGCTCGGAGTATGTGACGCACTTCACACTCTTGCACGATGCACAGTTTTTTTCTTCACCTTACAGGTTTGCCTTCGTTCTCGCCAAAGCATTCAGATTTTGTTCCTTCGGTGTGCGCAAATAGCAGCACTTCGTTAGGGAGCTCGAAAGTCGTCATCTTCGTCCAATAGTCTGCAACGTCAAGGAAACCACCCGGCACAATGAGTCTCCTGGAGAGTTCACGCCCATTCACTCACGTAGTGGAGTGCTCTGGACTTGGAACAGCGATGATTATTGACCGACATGCGCATCCGATATAGGAGATGCGCATGTGTCACCATGTCGGTGATTCCGCAGAAATCGCTGTGGAGGCAGAAAGGTTATGGATTCTTTCAGAACTGAATGACCATTTTCTGTGCACCGAGAACCTTTTCACCACTGCGTTCAAATCCGTTCCGGGAGCAGAAACCAGCTACAGCGCAGAATCATTCAATGCCAGAAAAAGGTCCCGCGTTTCCTCCACGCTTCTCTTTTGCATTCCGGCCGGGACAATGCCATGTTCAGGGGGTGTGGATAAGTGCCTATCTGCCAAGCTTCGTAGCTGAAATCCTATCGCTCCACGCTAGTAGATGACGCGAGTAGGAAGCGATGCCCATTGCACCATGCCGGCGCCGCGGTGACCGCGTTGTGCTCGGTAACTCAAGACGCCGAGCGCATACGCGCCGCTCGTAAGTCACAGGAGACGATTCCACCTAGCTCTGCAGCATGAACAAACCCCTGGTTGCTTTTCCCTTTGAGATCTTTCTCTCTATGCATCCGCGTGCTCCTTTCGATTTTTTGTTTACAAATAAATTTAAGTCTGTCTTGAACCTGCATGTTGAGAGCGTCTCAATCTGTCACGTCGAACCTAGCTTGCTCCATGGCCCGCGCAACATGCTGTTACAATACGAAGACAGTATATGTATGCGTTATGAGAGGCTTATGACAACGCTGAAAAATTACCCTACACTGCGCAAACATGATAGTGCAATCACTGTCACTACTTTTCGCCCCGGAGGCAAAAAAGGGGGGAGCTTTTGTTTTCTACTTGCATTGGCGTGGCCATTCGCATGGTGCGGTTTCGTGTCGTCTGCTACACTGCCGTCCAATGTGTTTCTCGCCGCTCCCGCATGATGGCGCTACATCCTTCCGCAAACAGCAGTTGACAGTTGACAGCCTTGTGGTGCGGACGCGTGTTCCATCGCTTTTCTGATTGCACGTGGCTACTGGAAACGGACGCACTGGCGACAGCGGGAGCTTCCGAAGCGTCAAATAGATGAGTTCTTTCTTTTAATAACTTTATTTCGTTTTCAGCTAGTTAGGCTAGGTGCAGTCTAAAGAATAGATTTTAGCTCTTTGTCCTATCGGCCTGGTGTTTCGTGCCGGCAGCTAGGTTTTCTCGGCGTTCATTCTTTAACTATCGTGTTTAGATAAATACTTTTTTCTAGGCTATTGGCATGCGCAAAATTGATTTTAACGCGTGTTTTCTAGTCGTTTCTTGTGTCTTCTTTTGGCAATTTGTATAATCTGAGAATTCGAAATAGATATAGTTCAGTCGATACATGCTTAAGATGTGCAATCAAAAGAAGATAAAGTGTACTCAGTGTGAGGCGCAGGTTAATCTCAAGGAAACGCGTTTTGACTCTGTAGGTGAAGCGGAAGGCAGCGACTTTTTGTGTCGTTTTTGCGTGCTGAGTGCCCGTCTAGATAGATTTGACCAAGGAAGGGGCAGTTTAGTGTCTCGTGTGGATGATTTAGAAAATGAAGTACGTTTGTTAAGGGCAGAAAATCAGAAACTGCTTGGACAGCTTTCTCTAACTAAAAAAAAAGTGGCCGACTTTATCCTTGGAACCAACGAGGACGAACATTCCAGTACTGGCCACGTGGCTGGGACCAGCACTGGCATGGAAGGCATAAGCAAAGTAGGTCAGGCGGATCCGAACCGACATAGTTATTTAGAAGCAGCTACTAAGAAGCCGGAAAAAAAGGAAGAAGTAAGGAAGAATGAAAATCCCAGAGATAAGGACACAGATAACAGAAAGCAGGAGCCAACAGTTGGGAGAGGGAGAGAGAAGGCCCAGGTGCTTATCGCCGGAGACTCTAACATGAGCAGGTGCAAGCGAGATATCTTGGAACATGTAAAGGATGATAAGAGAGTGTTAGTGGGAGCCTTCCCAGGGAGCACACTGAGGGTAGGGCTGAAAGAGAGTAACAATAGGCTCTTGAAGAATTCCGCAGAGCACAGTATGGCGATAGCACCCGCGGGGCTAAACGATGTCCTAAATGGTGACGCTGCCGGAGTGGTGGAAACTTTAGCTAAGGGATTTGACGAGATCAGGGAGAAAGCACAGCAAACGCAGAGAGTTGTACTGTAGTAATCCCGATCGCCATCAGCTCGCGCGCCAACCCGAAGAGGTAGACGAAGTGGAGCCGGAGCATTGTTGGCACTGCACTGTTAATTCGAACGCTACCCCCGTCGCTTTTGCGGACGTTGCTTACGGTCTTGGTACCCCAATAAACACCTTACAGTATGCACAGTACCGGAGGTGCTAGGATTGAACGGAAAGCTGGAAAAGGAGTGGTGACAGTTAATCAGGACATAAGAAAGTTAAGCCTGGAGAAGCGTTTCGAAGTGGTTGAGGTAAACAGGGAGGTGCATAAAGCAGGTTTTGGTAGGGTTTTTGAGCGAGATGGCATTCATTTTAACAGAAGTGTGGGAGCTGAGATCGGCTGGCGCCTGGCAGGCAGGGCTGTAGCTCTTTTAGGGGGTCCGCGAGGACTCCGTGCATAGAAGTGAAGCAGAAGGAAGTGTAATAACGGAGTCTGACCCCCAAAAATGGCAAGGAGGAGGTCGAGAAGGAAAAGTAGAAAAAAGAAATGTAACACTAGGATCAGCTACATAAACATCCAAGAAGGTAGAAAACGAGCGAAATGGCTAGAGATAGAACAGTAGTTAAAGGATGACAAAATAGGTGTGTACGCTCTTTGGGAGACTCATCTCAGGGATATAGAAGATAAGCCGTTTATAGAAGGCTACGTCTGGGAATTGTGCAACAGAACGAGAACGGAAAAAAAGGGTGGAGGGGTAGGTATGTTGATACACCAGGGAACAAATTAGCAAAGAATTAAATCGTCTTGTAAAGAGCATATCTGGCTTTCAGGAACAATTGCCGGCATAAGGACATGGCTAGGGGTAGTTTATTTAGGAACAGAACATTAATGCAGGCACGAAAACAAGGATCTTGTTGAATGTCTCAGTGACGATATAAGCCAGTTTGGAAATGGGGCCAATATTATTCTGCTGGGGGACATGAACGGCCACTTCGATGATCTGGATGGATACACGGATTGTAACGGGAAGCTAATGCTAGATTTCTGTGAGCGACACGATCTAGTTATTGTGAATAGGGAGACAAAGTGTGCAGGCCAGATCACGTGGAAATTCCGCAACAGGCAGACAACCATTGACTACTGTCTAATGTCGCAGGAAATTTATAGCAAGGTCACAAAAATGGAAATAGACGAAGAAGGGGAGTGTAGTCTGGGAAGTGATCATAAACGTATTAGTCTGCAGATGGGGCCCTTAATGAAAAGAGAAATAGAACTAAGACAAAACGTAAACGCAAAGTTAAACGACGATCAAATAGCGCAGATAGCAGCAGACATAGAAGAAGCAATAGAGAAAAAACCCATGGAATACTGGGATTCTGAACAGGTAGAACTACTCATAAGCAGGAAAAAATCTACTCATGCATACGGGCCTCATATGAGGACACATATTTGTCCGGCTATAAAATTCCTTCAGTCGCTCGGAGCGTGTCACTGCCGCATGGAGTCCTCAGCTGAGGACATGTGAAGTTTCCTAACATGTTTCATAGATGGCACTAGCTGCCCATGTTTCTTCAAACGCCAGGCTCTGAGGGGGAGTAGGCTTGTTTGAGGTCTCTGAATCTTCCTAAGAAACAACAATTAATTCAATGACAGGCGATAGCTATTTTCGACTATAAAAATTATCTTCGCCAAGTATAACTCTTGAAAATTATCAGCGAGATTTGTTGCTATTTGTTTCTCGATTCTGACTTGTATACAGAGAAGAGAACATGTGGCATCAAGTGGGGACATCATGCATTGAAGGTGTAGCCTCGCCTTCAGCGCCACCCAAAAACCTTACCTGCAGAATGCCAGGCCTGGGCTCAAAGCGCCTGCATTTTCCCGTGCTTTCCGTTTGGGGTGCAATCTGCACTGGCATTTTGCTCTGCAGTTGACCCTGAAGGATACTAATCCATGGACGAGATGGTGATACCATTTAAAGAGCGCTCTTCCATAAAGCAGTACCTGCCAAGCAAGCCGAAGCGCTGGGGCTTCAAGGTGTGGGTGAGAGCTGGAGTGTCGGGCTGCATTTATCGCTTTGAAGTCTACCAAGGGGCAAGCGGTGGAATATGGCGTATATGGTATGGCGGGTGATGTTGTCATCGGGCTTTCCGAGGGACTTCAAGGAAAAAATCATAAACTTTATGCCGATACCTTCTTCACGTCCATGGCCCTCGCCAGGAAACTGAGAGAGGATGGCATGATGTTTGTCGGGACATGCCGAGCAAACCGTCTGCAAGGAGCAGAAAGCAAAATTCCTTGAAGGAGCTCAAAGCTCTCGGATGGAGAAGCACATCCATTTGCACATCAGCAGACAACATAACGATGACAAGGTGGCTGGATAACTCGCTTGTTCACTTTGTTTCAAGCTATGCTGGACGGAACCCTGAAGGCACTACGGAAAGATTCAACAGGAAAGAGAGAAAAGTTATCGATGTCACCAGGCCATACTCCGTGGAGGTAAACAACAAACACATGGGAGGTGTCGACCTCATAGATTCCTTGATTGCAAGGTACAGAAAGGACGTGCGGAACAAAAGGGGCTACTTGAGAACGTTCTTCCACCTACTAAATGCGGCAGTTGTTAACGCCTGGATTGTATGGAGGTGAGAAAAAGTCACGGATCAATATATGGATCCACTTCAGTTCCGAAGTCGCGTTGCCAAGGTGGTCATATTCCGCGGTGAAGTAGCGCAGAGCTCGAAGCGACGAGGCCGCCCATCCAACGATCCTCCTCCGCCATCATTAAAGAGTGTGCTTCAGCATGTGTCACTAGAAAAAAGGTTGGACGGCGGGCAGCATTTCCTAAAGAAGAGCATCCATAAGTACGCCCGCCGCTGTCGAAGTCCTGCCTGCCGTAGCAAGACAAGGTACCTCTGAGGTCGCTGCAACGTTCCTCTATGTCCAGAATGGTTTGATTCTTTCCACACCGCATGAGGAGAGTATGAAAGACCCATCGTCATCCTTCAACGTGATTTGTTGCCTCTTTTGGTGTTCTGGTATGAAAGCTCTATATTTTTGAGACTGTCACTACTTTGTTGCGTACTTAAGCAATTATCTAGACCACCTTAGGGCATGTTGTCCTCATATGGGGACACATCAAAAATATAATAAGGATGTTGTTGATTACTTGAAATAAATTATTTTTGTGATCTTTGTGGCATACAGTGACATTTTTAGGCGATAAATAATTTCTTATACACTGAGTTTAATTCACGCATGAGAGGGTTAAGGAAGTTAAAATAGCAAACCGCTGGAATGGAAAGAGGAAGCCACGAAGCTGGTGGAATAAGGAAATCAGGGAAGCTATTGAACAACGATGGGCTGCTTCAAGGGACCACCGAGTGGCAAAGAAAGCACATATATCTCAGGAGGAAATCGACCAAAAATGGGAATCATATCGACAAAAGAAACTCAAGGTGCAGGCCCTCGTCCAAAGTAAATTAAGGCAGTCCACCGATCGCTGGATGGCTGACATACACGATGCGTCTAGAGGCGGAGCAAGAAAATTCTGGAACCATATAAGCTGGCTAGGGAAGAATCAAAGAAAGCAGGGTCGGATTCAAGATAACGAGGGAAATTGTTTAAAGGGAGACAACGCAGTGGACTACATTACATCAGTTATAGCCGATTCATTTAAGAGCAACGATAGGGCAATCTCCGTAAATAAGGAAGCAACACAAGGTAGCAGAATACAAAGCAGCTTAGAATTGACCAATCTGAACTGGAAAAAGGCAGAAAAAAATATTCCTAAAAACACATCTACAGGAATAGAGAGAATTCCGATCAAGCTGATTAATGAACTTGGTCCAAAAAGTAAGGAAACGTTGTTAAAAGCTGTGGAAACAGTCATAACGAATAAGTAAATTCCGGACTGCTGGAGGCAGAGTAAATTGAATTTGATTTAAAAAGGGAAAGGAGAAAGGATGCACATAAAATCCTACAGGCCGATTACCATAACATCTGTTATGTACAGATTAGCCATGCAGGCGGTGAAATTAAAGGTGCAAGCATGGGTAGAAAGTAACAAGATATCGGAGAACTTCAGAGCGGCTTTAGAAATAGTAGGCGCTTAGATGATAGCCTGTTCGTGCTTACCCAATGCATCGAAATATCTAAAGTGGAAAATAGACCTTTGTATTTGGCCTTCCTGGACATAAACGGGGCGTACGACAACGTAAGCAAGGAACTCCTGTGGAACATATAAAAAGACGAAGGTATCGGTTATGAGGTAATAGAGTTCCTACAGGAAACATATCGGGATAACAAAGTAGAAATTACCTGGGAAGGGATAAGAAGTACGGAAGATGTCAATGTATGTAAAGGATTAAGACAAGGCTGTCCTCTATCACCGCTGCTGTTCATGCTTTATATGATAAACCTGGAACGGAGGATACACGTCAGTAACCTGGGCTTTAACCTGTCATATAGATTAGGTGGAAAGGCGGTAGAGCAGCGCCTCCCAGGTTAGATGTATGTAAACGATATTGTGCTGCTAGCTGAGAGCCTGGAAGAATTGCAAACTCTAGTTAACTATTGCGGAGACTAAGATGACGCTCTAGGCTTCAGTTTTATCGCAGTTAAATCGGGTCTGATGATTTCAACGGCTCAACTGATCAGGGTCGTAAAATACAAGGCCATGAAATACCTAGAGTAGCAGAATATAAATATCTGGGGGTATGGGTAAACGAAGGATTGGCATACATTGGAAAGTATGAGCAATCACTTAAGGCCAAAGGGCGAAGGAATGCCGGGATAATGAAGCATAAGGTATTGTGGGGATACAATAGGTATGAGGTTTTGAGGGGTACTTGGAAAGGAATTATGGTGCCCGGACTTACTTTCGGAAATGCGGTTTTGTGCCTAAAATCAGAGGTACAGTCGACATAAATCAGAGATCCATTGGACGATTAGCACTAGGTGCCAGTTAAACAAAAGTGCGAAGGCTTGGGGAATTGATGGGATTCCCTATACAGCAGGTGTTTCTTGCTGTTTCTTCTGCTGCCTTCGCTCGTACCGAGTGGTGTTGGTGACCACCGCTGCATCCGTGGCTCAGCGACACATTGCGGTGCGGAGACGAGGACTTCCCTTCTCAACTGTGCACATTTATTTATACTTGTTTACAAACTATTTACAATAACGTCGTCGGGTGCGACATCAAACATAGAGGGCTAACTGCAGCTGGGCGCACGATCAGAGAGGTCAGAGGCTAGCAGAATCAGGCCTTGGCCTTCTGCTACACTTTAGGCCGGAGTCCCTTCAGACCTCCGTCAGCCTAGCCTCCCTCCTCGAGCAACCCGTCTGCCCTCGACACTCGTCCGAGCCCAACCCTGCTCCGAGCCTAACTCTCCAACGCTCGCTTCTTTAGCGTCATCCCAAAATTTGACTCTCAGCCGTTGAGCAATCAACGACTAGTCACTCTGCGGCCAATAACATTCAGTGTTTAAAAATGGGCTGGCCAATCATTGTGCCACATATACCCCTCTCCTACGCATGTCAAATAAAACACACAAAGCGCGCACTAAGCGGTGAGTGGTTGCGCCCAAAAATACATACATCTGCGATTTCTCCCTCTCCAAAATCCTCCCACGCAAGCGGCGCCAAGCAGTCGCAAAGACGAATGGCGTCGACGGTTACACTTCCGATAATACACACATAAAAACACACACGTGCAAACCTCAGGCCCACACATTCCGATCCCTGCTCTTGGTCGGTTGCGCGCGGGCAGTGGATTCAAAGGGACACACAGGCGTCTTCCAGGGAAGACGTGTCAACAGCGAGTTCTCCCCAGGCCCATGTTACGCCGCGTTTCGGGATTTATGGCCTCCGCGCCCTCTCCACTCGAACCGGGAGACACAGCAGTTAGCGCCGAACCCACAACCACTGCGCTTACGCTGTGCGCTCTAACTGCACTGCTCTGCCTTCCTCGCTGCACTGGACGGAGAGCCGGCGGCGTCGCCCGCTGCCATGTGTTCTGGGCTCACTTCCGAGAAGCGGTCGCCTGGGCGACCGTCATAAACCAGCCCACGTCAAGCTGCCCCTTGATCTTGGTCGCCCCTTCGGAATCTCGCTTCTGGGCGAAGCCCGCAAACTTAACTGTGCCCACGGCAAAACTACAAATGAGGCGGCACAGGGAGATATGGGCTGGGCATATTTCGAAGTACGAGAAGCTCAGAGTAAAATATTATATGAGGAACGCCTCAGGGAATTGGACGGTAACAGATGGGCAGCTGAAGTATTTAAATACCTGTACTTAAAGCGCGTTGACTCACAATGGAGGAAAAGAACTAGGAAACTAACTAGTAAGTATGCTAGTCACAAGGACGGAGAAATAAAGAGCATTAAACAACAGGTGAAAAACACAAAAGGTAAAAATTGGATAAATTGGATGGGAAAAGAAACAGGATGTGGAATTATACCGAAAGTGGAAAATGCAGATCAGGAAGGAAGATTTCTTTGATAACGCAAGAGGCAGTGCCCTACTTTTTGAAGCTATTCAGGGTGTCTTAGAAAACGCAGCTACAAAAAGAAATTTGACAATAGAGATGATGCATATGCTGTATGTGGTAACTTCAGCGAAACAATTGACCATATTATACTCGAATGTAATGGTATCCATCTGGAAGTTGATGCAGGCGCAATCACTGTACCTGAAGCTCTGGGGTTTAGAGATACCAGTGGCCGGGTGAATAAACCGGCGGTGGAAACTAGCAAAAAACGATTGGAAGATTGGTGGCGCAAAAGCAGAGAAGTGACATAATTTCATTTTATTTCATTTCATTTTATTTTCCTTAAAGACCCCCTTTGTGGGGGTTTTACATAAGGGGTGGGGTTAACATGAGAAAGCATAACATTTATTTCATGATGACAGGTGGGATGTAACTTTATCTAGGAAGGTTATTGGGCAGGTTATGGCGGCAATTTCATGTTAGTAATGTCAGTATTGTAGTAACAAAAATTTAATAAATAGAACGATGGTTTAGTTAACCAATCTAGATCAATAATTAAGATATAGGGAGAAAAATGGAGATGATAGCTACTGCTACCACCCCGTTTCAAAGGGGACACTCCTATATTCCATCCATCCATCCATCCATCCATCCAAAGGCGGATTGTCGCAATCGTCGCTGTCTGATCTGAACGTTGCTACTAGCTCCGAGAACGAAAATCTGCGCCTGCATGATGCCTCCCGCTTTTGGAAACTGTAGCAAAGTCATATTTCTGTAACCGCACGGCCCAACGTGCGAGGCGAGAACACGAGTTTTTAAGGTTCTGCAGCCACCAGACCAAATAATGGTTAGTTACGATAGCAAACGACCTTCCGTAGAAATATGAACGGAAACGCTGCAAACTGAAAACAACAGCCAGGCCTTCCGGCTCTATGACTGTAATTTCGCTGTGGTTTGCTCAGGGTACGACTTGAGTACATAACAGGCTCTCGTTTGTCGTGGCATTGGACAAGGACTGCACTGTGGCCCACGCCACTAGCGTCCGTGTAAACTTGTTTTAATGCAGCAGGATCGCGTCGCACTATGTCGTCCAGTCAAAGTGGTATTTTTGTTGAGAAGGTATGTCAATGGGTAAGCACTATCTGCAAAGCGATGCATAAAGCTTCTAAAGTACGAACTTAACCACAGAAAACAGGGGAACTCTTCACTGTCTACGGGAGTTTAGAGGACTAAGCAGCGGCAGTTTCCCGGGGATTCGGCATAACACCATGACGATTGACAAGGTGTCCTAGCCCCAGCGCTTCGCGCTCTCCAAAGCGGCCCTTTTTCGAGTTGAAAAACAGGGCGGCGTTGTGCAGGCAGTTGAAGGCGCAGACTAGACGGTTATTTTGCTCTTGGAAGGACTTGATAAATATGACCACATTGTCGAGCTAGTAAAGTAAACTGTCCCATTTTAGCTCCGTATAACTGTGTCCATAAAGGCTCAAATGTGGCAGGCGCATTGCAAAGCAAGAATGTCATAACATAAAACTAAACAAAAAATAATCTGGCATAACAGACTGTTTTACCCTTATCCGGAGAGTCCACTACAATTTGCTTGTAGCCATATCTGAGGCCAAGACAAGAAAAATAGGGCGCAACAGAGAGGCCGTCGAGGGCGTCGCCTATGCAAAGCAGAGCATAAACGTCCATTTCATAACAAAATTTAGACATCGGTAATTGACACCAAATTGCCAAGAACTATTTTTCGTGCGTACGAGAATAACAGGTGATGTCCAATAGCTAGATGACGCCTGCATTATCTTCCCTAGCATGTCCTTCACTTGCTTATGAATGACATTGCGTTCAGATGGGGACTTGCGAGAAGTCAAACCTAAACTAGATGGGTAGAAGAATAACCACAAAAGTACGGCGTTGAGGTGAACGCAGATCGGCGCTGATCATGTGAAAGAGCAAAAATTCTTCTACGGCCAGAGGTACGGGGGTGCCCGTAAATGAAGACTTGCTAACCGAACTCTACAGCATCGCTAAAGCAATAAAATTGCCAGATCTGCAACCGAGCGATATCGACAATGTCCACAGACTTCCAGCTAAGGTGGGAAACATTCCCACAATTCTGGTGCGGTTCTCTAAACAAGCGCTTCGTGACAAATGGCTGGAAGGACGAAAAGCTTTGAGAGCTACGGAGGCATCTGCTTCCATATCCGAAAACCTGACTGGGTACCTACAACAGAAACCTTTTGCAGCTAAGTCGAGACTGGGCAGCAGCAAATGGTTATCGTTTCACGTGGCATGGTGGCGGTCGTGTATTTGTCAGAAAAGCTGAAGGGGAGAGCGCAGTTGTCATCCCTAGCCCAGATGATATTTTCAAACTGGAAAATGCATGATGCAATCGTCGTTTTGACATTTATCTAGTTATTGTCTGTTTTTCTTTTCAATGTCTGTCTTTCTGTCAAACCCAGTCTGTACATCGCACCTCGCTTCTTTCTGCGGAGATTCCCAGCAATCTTTAAATATTGTTCATTTTAATCTTCGCTCAGGAAAAGGAAGCAAGATGGCATTGAATTTTTTCTTGCTGAAGTGAAGTTGCCAATTCATGTTCTTATGTTTTCGGAAACTTGGTTTGTAACGAAGACGATGCGTTCAGCATTCCAGCGTTTAAGAGCTACTGCTAGAATCGCCAGGTTAAACGAGGTGGTGGCGTATCCATGTTGGTTAAAAATGACAGAATGTGAACTTCTTGGCGAATTTTGTGTAGTTAGCGCCCATTACGAGATACTTACGCTCAAAGTCTGCTCATACCTGTTTGCTGTGTGTTACCGCCCTCCTGGCAATTCGAGTGTTTTCTTTTCTTTTTTAGATTCTGTTCTTGAATTTGCGAATCAGCACAAGTTGAATATTGTCCTTGGAGGCGACCTGAATATAAATCTCTTGTCAGATAGTACTGCGACGTGGGAATTAGATACACTTTTAAATGTTCACTGCTGTATGAATACTATAAATACCCCAACCAGAGTAACAGAACAAACAGAAACATTATTAGATGTTTTCATTACAAATAACCAAAACCACTTAACATCGGCAGTAATCAGTATGCCGATTAGCGATCACCTCCCTATATTTCTGTGTGTCAACCACGTACCTAATCTCAAAAGGAGCTTGAAACAATGAGCTTATAGGGACATCAATTCGTTTACGCTTTATAACTTTCGCGAGTAGATAGTCGGTGCAGACTGGAGCGACGTTTTCAACGAAACCAATCCTGAAGCAGCGTACGATAAATTTATCACATTATTCAAACACATATATTCTACTTGTTTTCCCCGCAAAATACATAGTCGTCCACGGCGAGCTCGTAAGCCTTGGATCAGCAGTACGCTACTTAACCGAGTAAAAGAACGTGACAAATTGTACAGCCAATTTCTAAAAACGAAATGTCCTGATGCGTTGAAAGCTTTTAATTCTTTCAGAAACATAGT
This sequence comes from Amblyomma maculatum, assembly GCF_055883805.1. Classification (NCBI taxonomy): domain Eukaryota; kingdom Metazoa; phylum Arthropoda; class Arachnida; order Ixodida; family Ixodidae; genus Amblyomma; species Amblyomma maculatum. The sequence continues at coordinate 53,651,534 of NC_139348.1, read as the reverse complement.
GACAAAAGAGCTTCGAGCTGCAAAAAAACTGTATTATGAGAATTTGTTTGTTTTTTCGAGGAATAACCCAGAGGTGACTTGGAAGAAATTGAACTCTATCATAGGGCATATAACAGAACCAACTACCAAACTTATTCTTGATGGTATAGAGGTTGAGCGACATGAACTCGCTAACGCTTTTAATGATTCTTTTACTTCTGTTGCCCAAACTTCGTCATCTTGCGAAGAGGTAGCGCTCAACTATTCTCGCAATAACTCAACAATATTTTTTAATCCAGTTTCAGAGGAAGAGTAGGTGGCGGCTTTCAACAGTCTTAACAATAGCAAATCTGAGGATAGTGCGGGTGTTCAGATAATGCCAGTAAAATATGTTATTCTTGATATATCAAACTTCCTGACACAAATTTTCAACTTATGTTTATTACAAGGCGTGTTCCCAAGTAACATGCAGTCGGCGTGGGTCACAGTATTATAAAAAAATATACAAAAGTATTATACAAAAACGACCTTTCCAACTATCGCCCAATATCTATCCTGCCTACCTTATCAAAAGGATTTGAAAAGTTAATTCTTGCTCGTCTTACGTCCTTTATTAATTATCACAATATTTTAAATCCCGCTCAATTAGGGTTTCGGAAAACCAGATCTGCAGAGCTTGCCCTTCTCGCTCAAAAAGAGTATATATTAACTAATTTTGAAGAAAAGAAACTCGTCTTGGGCATATTTTTAGATTTCTCGAAAGCTTTCGACAGCACCAACCACAAAACTTTACTTAATAAACTAGACAGGTATGGCATACGTGGCACAGCCTACTCTTTAATTTCTTCCTGCATAGCCAATAGGACACAATATGTTGAAATAAACGGTTTCTCCTCTACAATCAAGCCAGTCATCTCAGGGGTTTCACAAGGCAGTCTTTTAGGCCCCCTTCTTTTTATTCTCTACATCAATGATCTTGTATCCATAGATTCATCTGCAAAACACGTTATTTACGCTGATCATACAAGTCTGTTTTTTTCTGGTCACTCAGGCATAGAGCTATCCAGTCGGGCTAACGTAACCTTGGAAAACATTGAAAACTGGGCGTGTCAAAACAGTTTAAAACTCAATGTCGGTAAAACAAAAGCTGTTCTCTTCCATCCCAGAAATAAAGCATTCGAGCTGCCTTCTCTTGTACTCAGTGGCACGAAAATAGAAATTGCTCACTCTGTGAAAACGTTGGGCGTGTACTTCTCAGAGCACATGACATGAGGCGTTCACATAGAATATTTAGTCAACAAATTATCACGCACAATAGGTTCTCTATGCCGACATTTCTGTGTATTTCCGCTTACTATTAACATTATGCTTTACAATTCACTGTTTTCGTCTATTCTGAACTACTTCTTGCTAGTATGGGCAACAACAACAGCAGAAAACATTACAAAGTTACTACTCCTTCAAAAACGTGCAATAAGAAATATTACTAAAGCTTCTTACCTCGAACATACAGGACCAATATTTAAGCAGCTAAAAATAGTTAAAGTAACATCTTTGTATAACTACAGGCTTTTGCGATTATATAAACAAGACATCAGTAAAAAGGACAACGCATTCACACTCATAGCAGCGCTTCAAGACAACATAAACACATACGACACCCGCAAACCGGAGCATTGGCACGTTACAGCCTGCCGGAAGAACTATGGCAGGCAAATGCTTCGCTTCAGGCTTCCTACCATATTAAATCAATATTTTGCTAATACTGGTCAAGATTTCTCTCTTCCTCCCATTAAATTAATCCGCGAAATGTTTCTATAAATACATATTTTTAAGTTAGGTGTTCTGACTTGCGGCGTTTCTGTTTTATTTTCATGTATTGTTCCTGATTTACCTAGGGCTTTTTTGTAGTCTAATTATTTCTCCATTGACTGTTTATTCACTGTGTGGGCGTGACTTTCACTGCTGTGAAATGCTGTCATATGCAGGGGCAGCCGCCCCGTCAAGCTGCTCTTCGAAGCAGCTTTTTAGCGGCTGCTCCTTTCCTTTCCTTGTAGTAAAGCAAAAATAAAGTATTATTAATTATTATTATTCGTGATCAAAGCAACGATGGGGGGCGCATCGGGTCCATATGAGGCAAGCTTCAATCCAGTTGGTAAAACTGCAGGCGCGGACGATGGGTTGATTGTCCATAACGAGGCACTACTATGATCCACGCAGACCACACAATGAGGGATAACATTTTTCTTGAGATATGCTGAGTTAACTGGATGCCCCACTGCATGAAGTATAACCTGGTCATTAGGTGGAGAGGATACAGCGACGAACCAGGCAGAAGAGGGTTGAACTACTGTGTCTTCGATAACGCTGCAAACAGTTGCTTCTTTATGGTCGCTTTTGAAAAAGCTCGGCAGATACCAGCCGTCAAAATGAACGTCACTACGACAGTCCACGGTAGCGGCACAGAGCTTCAAAAAGTCCATATTTAAAATTATGTCATGCGAGAGCGGTGTAGGACGACGAATTTGGCTTGACAATTGCGCCACCCACAGACACGTGCGCATTGCAAACACCCAGAGCCCGCAACGCCTCTTCACTCACACCTCAGAACCTTGAAGCCTGGTCGTATTTAAACATCACTTTAAGTGCCAACAAGCGCTAAACAGACTACTCATTCCAGACATAATCGCAACCGTATTCACAAAGTTAAGACGAACCATCAATGAAAACATGAATTTTTTCCTTGAGCATTACGGTCCAAAAGGGATATTGGCGCACAGCCCATTAGCTTCCTCTCCCGCATTGGTCGAGCTGGTTAGTTTTCCTGGTGAGGCGACACGGAGCGCCGCGTGGTGGTGGAGAAGGGCCCGCACGGAAAGCAGGTGGAGGAGTGGCACTTCGATCAGATGTTACGAATGGTAACGGAGATTTTAAATCTGGGATGTAGCGGTTATCCCCACGCGGAGCATTTGAATGCTGGAAAACGGGGCTATATTGCCGATTGTTGAGTGCTGTTGAAGACACCGGGCGGTTATAGCGTGACGGCAGCCTACTGGAGCAATCATTGTCAATGTGACCTTCGACGCCGCAGCAGTAGCAGATCGGTGCGGGAGGTAGAAAATGCTGCTGTTGATAAGAGCTAGGAACAGCAGGAGCGTCGTAGTTGGGGCTGTATGCTGGTGTTGCTCGGGAACCCTAGTAGGTCGGATTGAAGATCGAAATGTATTTGAGGTGAAGTCATTCTTTGGGGCGTAGAGCATAGACGCAGTCAGGTTGGCCAAATGCAAAGGCGGGCAGTCGACTGAAGCTGCGAATTAAGCGGCATGGGCGAAAGGCAGCGCTGCAATCGCTTGTGGTGCGGAAGAAGCCGGCCTTTTAGAGACCCTTTAGCCGCAAACCTTAGCAGATTCCGGCAAGGCAATAGTCTTGAGCCGTAGAAGTTCTCGCACGATTCCATGGATAGTCAAAGAAATATTGAGCAGTACATGGGTATCATTAGCCTTGATCACGTTTTTTTTTTTTTTTTTTGGCAGCAGCAGCGGCGGATCGCAGACGCCTTCACAGTGTGCTCCTGGATTTTTGCAGGTTGGTGACTGCCGCCTTGCGCTTATCAAAATATTTTCCTTTGGCATGTACCTCGCTGCTGCTGCCCCCCCCCCCTTTTTTTTTGCAATTTGTTGTTTGTTGCGATTTGATGCCCTTTTTGTTACTTTTTAGCCCATGTTAGGTTGCTATTTTTTGTACGTAATAACCCATAGGTTGCTTTAGTTGCTATTCAAATTGTTGAACATCCGTTACCATGGATTGCAAAAAGTGTGAAGAATCTATAGAAGCTGACTGCTGGTCAATAACATGTAGCGAATGTTCGGGAGAGTACCACCTGGGTTCTTGTTCTGGTGTGTCAGACTCTACATATAAATCTAAAGGAGATGACTATAGGAAGTCCTGGAAATGCGTAACATGCCGCAAAGGCGAGACAATTAACTGCACCCAATTCTAATAAATCTGACAATGGTACTGTCACAGCGCTTCTGCTTGACATGAACAGGAAACTCAATGAGCTCCTTCCTCTGAAAACCACTGTTAATGATATGGAGGCTCTGATGAAGCGCGTGTCCGCCCAGTACGATACTGTACTCGCAACCATAGCGGAGCACACTGGCGAAATTAAGACACTCAACAAAAGAATTTCAAAACTCGAACAAGTTGGAAGTAACGCTGAACTGAAGAGACTGTCTGCTGCAGTAAATGACCTTGAATACAATAGTCGGAAGCTGCACATCGAAATTCGCGGGATGGCGAAACAGGAGAAGGAATGCCTCATGACCACAGTAAACGACCTAGCCAAAAAACTAGACCTTGAACCTCTTAACGAGCAGAATGTCTCTGCCGTTCACAGTCTTCCTTCACAAAAAGATAAGACTCCCGGTGTGATTGTTCGCTTCACGCAACAATCAACACGAGACAAATGGCTTGAGAAAAGGAATGTTGTATCAGCGGTCGACAAGGACATGTTATATCTGAGAACCTAACCACGCAAAATAGGTTGCTGCTCAAGACTACAAAAGAATGGGCACTTCTAAATAATTTCCGGTTTGTGTGGCATCGCCATGGAAAAATTTTGGTCAGGAAAGAAGAACATGCAGATGTTCACGTGATCAAGGCTAAGACCGATCTCGAAAAATTGATAGACTGATACCCACGTGCTATGCGTAGGTTGTGCAGATTTAGGCGTGGCTTCTGCAGACTCGTTATCGCCTTCTGACTTTTTTATTTTGTTGGGCCAGAACATAAAAAATCTACTCGATGCGATCAGTACGAAACAAACATGACATGCTCGACCTTTTTTTCAGCAGCTTATCATTTCAGTTTGACTTTATCATGCTGTCCGAAACATGGTATGATCAGCATTCAGCTGTTTGGCAACTCCCTGGTTATCAGTGTTGTACTAAAAGTCGAGAAACGTCGCGCGGAGGCGGCGTCAGTTTGCTTGTTCGTGAAAGCATAAAGGTAGAGCCCATTAACGAATTTTGTTGCACTACTGCTGACTATGAAGTTCTATCAGTTGTGTGTGCTCGAACTATTTATTTTGTGTTTTACCGGCCACCAAGTGGAAACCTAGACACATTTTTTCGGTTTCTTGAACGGTTCTTTTTGTATAGGTGTGAATTCAGTTATGAAGTTGTGTTGGGTGGCGATTTCAATATCAATATGATGGTCGACAGCCCGTCAAAACGCAGTTTTGAGGCAGTTATACACACACATGATTGTTTCAATGTCATAACAACACCTACCAGAACTACTAGTAGTACGTCCACATGTATCGATCTGTTCATTACAAGTGCTGCATTAGGTAGGATTAAATCGGGAGTTTTTTCGTGTGGTCTTAGTTATCACATGCCCATATTTTTATGTCTAAACCGTAAAAGCTATCGATCAACTACTAATGACACTTTCAAACAAGTAATTACGCAGAACGAGCTAGACAGTTTCCGCGACGAAATGGAAAGCACTGACTGGACGGATGTCTATGCTGTACAAAATCCCGATATTGCTTATGAAATTTTCCTAAGAATCTTCTCCACTTGTTATCATAGACACTTCCCCTGTAGTATTAAGTGAAAGAGACCTTCCAGGATTCGCAAGCCATGGATTACAATGCAACTATTTGAAAAAATAAAAACTAAACACAGGCTATACGATAAATTTATCAAATCACGTAGTCCGGATGACTGGACTGAGTTCAAACGATTTCGCAATCGCCTCACAAACGAACTGCGCAGCGCTAAAACCAACTATCATACCGACCTGTTCAAGTCATGTGAAAGCGACAGTCAGAAGACTTGGAAACAACTTAATGTCTTATGGAACCATACGCCGAGTTCCCAACTACCTGTGCAGATTGTTAAAAATGGTGTACAGATAAGCGATGAGTCACTGCCTGACTCATTTAATGAATTTTTAACCAGCACTGATGACATTCCCGTATGCCCTGACCGCCTGCGATTTCATACTAACAAGCATTCCGGATACTATATTTATGCACCCAACCAATGAATCCGAATTAACCTGTCTCTTCTCTGAACTTAGCAATAGTCGGAGTCTGGACGTAGACAGCCTGCAGATAATGCCAATTAAGTATATCCTAGATATCATTGCTCCGGTGTTGGCATAGGTTTACAACTTATGCTTAAATGCCGGAATCTTCCCGCAGAAAATGCAAGTCGCTAAAGTAATCCCGTTATTCAAGCGTGGTGACAGGACCCTAATAACAAATTATAGGCCCATATCAATTATGCCAATTTTTTCAAAAGGTCTTGAAAAGATAATATTTAAACGTCTCTCAGCCTTTCTTGGGGATAATTGCCTCTTAACTCACTGTCAGTACGCATTCCGCAAACACCTGTCTACTCAGCTTGCCCTCTTGGAACAAAAAGAATTTATTCTTAGGAACATTGAACATCGTCTACTTACACTCGGTGTACTAATAGATTTTACAAAAGCTTTTTACTGCATTAATCATGAACTTCTACTTAAAAAGTTCACTTACTATGGAATACGTGGCGTTGCTCATGAAATAATTAGGTCATATCTGGGCTCTAGAGCTCAATATACACATGTCAATAACATATCCTCTCAAATAAAAAACATAAGAATAGGAGTGCCGCAGGGTAGTATAGTTGGACCCCACCTCTTCAATATTTATATTAATGATATTGTTAATATTGATCATGACACCAAATACATCATCTATGCTGATGATACCACACTCCTGTTTTCTTCTCATGATACCTCAGACTTAATAAGAATTGCTGATAAAGTACTAGAAAAACTACATGTATTGTCGATCAAAAACGGTCTCATAATAAATGCAACTAAAACAAAGCCCATATTATTCCAAGCCAAGAACAGAAACGCTACACTACCTGCAGACATCACAGTTAATATAGATAAAATTGAACTAGTGAATTCAGTAAAAAGCTTAGGAATTTTTTTCGACCACGACATGTCATTGAACAGCCATTCATCATCACTTGTAAGTAAACTATCCAAGGTATAGTTGGACTAATTTTTTCTCTTAGATATCTTTCCTGTAATGTAAAATTGCTTATATATAAATCTCTCTTTATGAGTCACCTTAATTACTGCTGTCTTGTCTGGGGTACCACGTCTGCCACAAATGTAGGTCCGTTACTTGTCCGTCAGATAAAATTTCTGAGCGCGATATGCGATGTGAACTGGGATTTCCCAAGTTAACCTTTGTTCCAAGAGCTTAATATATTGAAAGTGCATAATTTATACAACTACATGTTAGTACACGCAAACATTAAAGAATGCTAATTGAATAATTTTGCCATCCGTTCAACAGCCAATCTTAAACAAAATCTACTTCACTACCAAACGCGATGTCCGGAATACTGGTATGTAACACACACGCGAACTAATTACAGTAAGCAAATGATTGCTCACACCCTACCTGCCTTACTCAATGCACTAATCTCGGAAAATATTGATGTTTTACATGTTTCATTATCTACTCTGCACAATTATTTTTGCCACTAATATTGAGTGTGTATTTATATAGTCAACCATTGGGTTAGTCATTGTAAATCAGCACTATAAATGTTCCTTGCCAATTGTACTTTTTTTGTGACTGAGTGAGATTATTTTCATGCTGCTGTATTTTTTAATTTTTTAATAATTTTTTTAATACTATACTAGGTAGCTTTGCAAATTGACCTTTTTTGTTTTATATTTTTGTTTCTTCATGCTTGTGCTTTATTGTATGGAAAGCATTGCCATTCCTCACGGCTGCTGCTGCCAACAAACGGGTTTTAGGACCTGTCAAGCTGTTTCCGCAGCTCTTTTCCTCGAACCTGTCCGTTCACAACTGTATTTTGCAAACGGAAAGTAAAGCACTTAATTACTTACTTACAGTAATGGCCTGCACGTTCAAAAGCGCAACTAAACGTGTATTGAGAGCTTGAAACACTCGCATGTGTCTAATAATATTGAAGACGGTGTCAAGGCTGCCTTTGGCGATTCAGGAGTTGCACACGTCATCCGAGATGCCCTTAAAAATGTGGCCGGCACTGTCTTCCTCGGACATTTTTGAATTGACGCATTTGCATAATCTCAGGATTTCTTCTGCATAGGTAGTACAAGTTTCATCTGGCAATTGAGTTCTTCCGGCAAAGGTCTGCGCATCCCTCCCTTTTGCTCGGAACAGAGTCGTCAAAATGCTTTTTTTACCTTTGTAGGAAACCATTTGTCAGGAAATCGGCGCACATTTTCTTCAAGCCGGCACGGCGCGAGGCCCGCGCGGCGTCGCATGGAAAGCTCGAGAAAAACCTCCTTCTCCGCGCGAGAGAGCGCGTAGCTTTGTACGCGTCGCCGTCGCTCTCTTTCTCATCACCCGGCGATGACGCGGACTCATCAGTCTGGAATACGCCAGAAAGTTTCAGAATGTTCTACGGGTCGTGGCCAATGACGACGCGCGGCTCGACGGGAGCAAGAGAGAGCGCTATAACCAGCGAAGCTAAGTGTCTGTGCGCGCTAGCTTTGGCGCGTGCTAACAGACAGACGCGGCGCGCCCTATTTAAAGACACCGACCCGCTTGTGTAGTCAGTCCGTCAGTCAGTCAGTCAGTGGTTGCGAGGTGTTCGCCAGTGCTTTGGCTGGACTCCCGGGGATCACCCGCTGTTGGCAATCCCACAGACCTGCAAGGGAGCGGCGCTCCTCTTGTATGGCGGCCCCATCGTGACTCTTGAGGCGTCGGACTGCAACAGTGCCCGGCGAACAATTTGGTGTTTGTTTTTGTAACTCTCTCGTGTTTCATCTCTGTTGTAAAGCCTCTGGGTTATTGAATACTGTTCTACTTGTAACATTAGCGTTTGTTTTCTGTGACCTCTCGTCTGTGCAATTTTAGTGTTTGTGTATTCCTTTGTATCGTCTCTTGCTGTGTATAAAGTGTGTCTGTTACTTCTGACTCCGAACCTTACTCTGGCTTGAACCAGGGACAGCTGGGCACCAAGCGGCCACCCCCTTCTGTCACTGTCCAGTTCAGTTCAGTCGTTCAGTCGTGTCCGACTCTTCGTGACCCTATGGACCATGTCACGCCACGCTTTCCGGTCTCTCACTATCTTCCTAACATCACATACCTTCATCTGCAGTGCCTCGAGGATGCCATCTAACCATCGCGTTCGCAGCCTACCCCTTCTCCGGTGACCCTCAACCTTTCCCAACATCAAATCTTTCTCCAGCGACTACTCTCTTCTCATCAGATGACCAAAGTAGCTGAGCTTTAACTTTAGAATTTGACCCTCCAATGAGCAGTCAGGGTTTATGGTCGACAATATCGACTGATTTGATCTGCTGGCAGTCCGAGGAACTCTCAAAAGTCTTCGTCAGCACCACAATTCAAACGCATCAATTCTTCGGCGGTCAGCCTTTTTTACAGTCCAACTCTCACATCCATACATCACAACTGGAAAGACCATAGCACGAGTTATACGGATCTTGGTTGGCAGACTAATGTCTCTGCTCTTTACTAGGCGGTCAAGGCTAACCATTGCTCTCTTTCCCAGAAGCAGGCGTCTCCTAATTTCATGGCTGCAGTCTCCTTCCGAGGTAATCTTGGAGCCAAAGAAGAGAAAATCTGTCACAGCTTCCACTTCTTGTCCCTTGATGCTCCAGGGTTTGACAGGGCAAAACGCCATGATCTTTGTCTTTTTAATGTTCAGTCTACACCCAAACTTCTCTCTCTTGTACGCGCATCAGAAGTCTCTTGAGTTCCACTTCACTTTCTGCCATTAAAGTGGTATCATCCGCATATCTAAGTTTGCCGATACGTTTTCCAGCAATCTTCACTCCAGCTGAAGACTCATCCAGACCGACCTTCCTCATGATGCACTCTACATATTGGTTAAATAGGCAGGGCGACAGTATGCAGCCTTGCCTCACTCCTTTCTCAATCAGAAACCAATCAGTAAGACCATGCCCAGTTTTGACTGTGGCCTCTTGCCCTTCATACAGGTTCCTGAGGAGACAGATGAGGTGAATTGGAACTCCCATCTCTTGGAGAGCTTCCCACAACCTGCTGTGATCTACGCAGTCAAACGCTTTCGCATAATCAATTAAGCAGAAGTAGATGGGTTTCTGGAACTCTCTTGCTTTTTCCATGATCCAGCGAAGGTTGGAAATCTGGTCTCTAGTTCCTCTGCCCTTGCGAAACCCAGCTTGCACGTCCGGAAGCTCCCGATCCACATACTGCTGCATCTACCTTGGAGGATTTTCAACATCACCTTGCTAGCATGCGAAATAAGCGCGATCGTGCGGTAGCTGGAACAATCTTTGGCACTGCCTTTTTTTGGAATGGGGATGTAAATTGACCTCCTCCAATCCTGTGGCCACTGCAGCGTTGTCCAAATCTTCTGACATAATGTATGCAGAATGTTAACAGCGTCATGGTTGAGGTTTTGAAGCAACTCAGCTGGAATGCCATCAATTCCGCTAGCTTTGTTCTTAGCAAGGCTGGCAAGGCCCATTCAACTTCACTCTTCAGGATGCCCGGCTCGAGATCAGTAATCACAACCGTCTTGTGTTGGGTTTGCACATTCGGGTCCTTCTTGTACAGTTCTTCTGTGTATTCCTGCCACCTCTTCTTTATCTCTGAGGCTTCAGTGAGGTCCTCGCCTCGTTTGTCCTTTATCACGCCCAGCTTAACCACAGAAGCTTCCCTTCATATCTTTGATTGTCTTATACAGACCTCATGTGTTCCTTAATTGGCTGTTGTCCTCACCTGCTTGGCACTGTATGTTCAGGGAGGCATTCTTTTCTCTCCTTGCTATTTTCTGAAAATCCGCATTGAGAACCATGTATCTTTCTTTTTCCCCTATAACTTTTTCCATCCTCCTTTCTTCAGCTATTTGCAAAGCCTCTTCAGATAACCAGTTTGGTTTCTTGCATTTATTTTGCTTTGGAACTACCTTAGTAGCAACTTCTTGTATTATATCACGAACATCAGTCCACATCTCTTCGGGCTCTCTGTCTTCTAGATCTAATTCTTGAAATCGATTCCTCACTTCCACAGCATATTCTAATAGAATTTGATCCAGATCATACCTGAACGGCCTTCTAGTTTTCTCCGTTTCCTCAATCTTCTGTCACTACAAGGTAGTTGAATTTCGGCTGAGCTTGCCACGCAAGTCGAGGGCGTCTCCTTGCGTCCGGAACAGCTACCCCCACTAACTCTAAGGGTGTGTGGGAGTGTGCGCACCGTTAAGGGCGCCTCGTTAATAATAATTCCCCTAATTATTAACGGGAGACAATTATTGTGGCGTGAGCGACAGGACGTTTGATGCACTCAAGCTCAGAGGGCGGAGAACGAGTTGAAAGACTTTACGAAGAGGTCGCAAACTCTGTAACAGCAGAGCGATAGAGAGAGGTACCGCGCTTAAGCGGTGTTGAAGGTCCCTTGAGTATTGCTATGTGTTAGCATTAGGCAGTTCAAATTGAAGATGAATCTCAAGGAGATTATTGAGGTTGGGCCTAGAGAAAGGTCTTAAAGGAGCTGAACTGCTGGAATGGGTGGACCAAAAAGAAAGGGAGGTTCTAGAACAGGCTAAGAAGGTTCGAGAAGAGGCTGAAAAAGAAAGAGAGAGACAAGAAGGAGAAAGGGAGAAAGAATGGCTCAGAAAGCGAGCCGAAAGAGAGAAAGAATGGCTCAGGAAGCAAGCAGCTAAAGAAAAAGAATTCTTAAAAGAGAGAGATATCCTTCTCAAGAAGCTGGCTGAAGTTCGGCATCTAAAAGGTATGACCGAGCCTCCGGAGGTTACCTTTCCTTATATTAGCAAGTACAGTGAAACGTGTGATTCATTGCCAGCCACAGGTGCTGTAGAAACTAGCTCCAGCAGCCAGAATGAGGTTGTGGAACAGCACGTTCCTGCAACAGAAATTTCAGAAGACTTTACTGGAACTAAAATTCCTCAGCAAATTGAGAATATGCCCTCCGAAACGACAGGTTGCCAGATGCTGCAGACGTTGTTGAGCCAGAATGCTCATTCATGTACTCTTCGCCTGAAGAGAAAGAACAGGATTCTAGCTCCACGTCTGGTTGCATGACTGACGGAAGGGAAGAGCTGTCGAATAACAACGATCCCGAAAGCTTAGATGGAGCGGAAACTGAAGACAGCAATCTTCCACGAATGCAAGAACCGGTTTCACGAACGGTTCGACTTACGAAGAGGCTCTCCTCCTTGAGGAGGACGAAATATTTCCCTTCGTTGGGAATGACAGTGCAGATAAGAAACGGAAACCGCCAGAAAGAGATGACTGCACTGCGAGAAAAGAGTTTAACAAACATTTTAAGGAACAGGATGTAACCAAAAGTGAGGAGAATGAGTGTCTAGTTGAAAATGAGTCCTGCTTTAAGAAAGTACGACTGAAGGTCGTAAAGAAAAGAAAAAAAAATTAAAGGATTGAAGGAGAACAAGTTCTCAAAAGACGCTCCTTTCAGACAACAATGTTCTGATTATTCCAGTAAAACAGGAACAAACGCGCCTCTGTCAGCTGTGCGGGCGAAAGTAAGAAAGAAAAGAAAACTCGGCACTACTGATGTAGGCAAAGCCAAGCTGGAGAAGTCTCAAAGAAAAACACGGAAGAAGTTCCTGAAGGACTAGAAACGTAAGCGCAAAACGGCCTGCGCTGACCAAGATCAACAACCCCAAGGAGTTATGAGAGAGCAATGTCAAATCTCCAGTCGGAAATCACACCTAGGTGTAAGCAGCAGGAGAATTGGGAACCGCGCTCGTAAGAAAAACTCAGATGAGAGTAGAAAAGGGAGCAGGAGGCGCGAACGAAAGAAAAGCCAGTGCTTTGTGAGAAAGAAAGCTGGCATGTCTGAAAGAGGGAGAGGAACTGATACGTTCCAAGGAGGAAGTGAAACACGAGTTTGGAAATATAGGCGAAAGCTTGCCTTAGGTGGTGCTATCCGCATTTTAAAAGCTGTGTGTTGTTGATTCCTATGTGTATCCGACAACAGTGTGTTGCTATGTTTGTGAACTTCATGGCATTGATGTGTGAACTGCAATTTGTAACTGCAGTTTGTGAAATTTGTGCGGTGTCTGTGCGTGACGTGGACATTTGCCCAGTGCAGTTTGTGAGCGCATGCATGTGTGCCCGATGTTCGTGTGTATTGTGAATATTGTGGGACAATATTCTTTAAGGAAGGGGCAGTGTCACGAAATCGGCGTACATTTTCATCAAGCCGGCACGACGCGAGGCCCGCTCGGCGTCGCATGGAAAGCTCGAGAAAAACCTCCTTCCCCGCGCAAAAGAGCGCGTAGCTTTGTACGCGTCGCCGTCGCCCTCTTTCTCATCACCCGGCGATGACGCGGACCCATCAGTCTGGAATACGCCAGAAAGTTTCAGAACGTTCTACGAGTCGTGGCCAATGACGACGCGCTGCTCGACGGGAGGAAGAGAGAGCGCTATAACCAGCGAAGCTAAGTGTGTGCGCGCGCTAGCTTTGGCGCGTGCCAGCAGACAGACGCAGCGCGCCCTATTTAAAGAGACCGCGCAGTTGTGTAGTCAGTCAGTCAGTCTCTGGCTGTGCTCCTCCACTTTTTGTTCGAGTTTTGGGACTCTATCCTCCACTGAGGTATTTCTTACGTCAGCTGCTACTGCTCGTTTTTTGCGAGGTGTTTCTTCCTTGCTAACTACGCTTACTGGGGTTTCGACTGAGGCGGTCACAGTAGTTTCCATTTCTGTGACTTCCGGCAACGGGAGTAGTTTCGGAGGTGGGTCCTTAGATATGGCGGGTGCTTTTAGTTTACTATTTTCTTCCTCCAAGTGTTTGATTCGATCCGTGAGAATTTGAATGTGATGGAGTGCCTGATCTAGTTTAGACTGTAATGTCTGCAGCTCCATCCCCTTCCCATGAGAGGCCACTCCTGCCCAGCTCACCTGTTTCGGCCCGGGGCTCTGAGTCCGGCTGCTAGTGCTGGCGCCTCCTCCATTGCTGCTGCTTCCGTTTCGTCCGCCGCTGCTGCTCCGTTCGCTACGGCTGCTGCTGCGTCCGCTGTCCAAGGACGGGAAGGAGCTCGAGCGGTCCTTCCTTTCGGTAGATGTTGGGTCGTCACATGTCCGTGATTTGGGTCTTGATTGGTGCTCCGACATTTTCTTTTGGTGTCGTTGAAATCGCTTCTTGCAGCTGTTATCGCCTGTGCGGTGCCCTCCTCCGCAGATAATGCAGACCGGGTCGCAGACTTCTTCCTTCAGGTGTTGGTTTCCGCAGTACGGGCACCGTTGTTGCGGTGGCTCCGGACATACGTCTCTTCTGTGACCGACTCTTCTGCAGTTTGTGCATGCCTCTACTTTAGGAATGAAGGGGTAAACTGGGTACAGGACTCCGAAGTAGACGATGCTATCTGGAAGTTCGTCCGCGTCGAAGTGAAGCAGGAGGGACTTTGATGTTCTTCCCATGGTGCGTGCTTGAACGATGTCCGGGTTTCTTTTTCGGAATTCGGTCATCATTTCTTGGTGCGTTTCGCCATCGTAAGCCCTATAGATAATGCCTTGCAGGGCCCTGTCCGGAGGGGCGATGTACGACGTCATAACAATGTCTTTGCCTTCTATTTTGATTTGCTTGACTGCGACGTAGCGTAGTGCGTTTGCCTGCACCGGCGTCGATATGGTCTAACCCAAAGAGTTGATAATTTAACACAAAGACTCGAACAACACATACAGGATGTAAATCACAAATTCGGAGTAATTGACACCGTTTTACAGGAAATTTTACACCGGCTTCCCCCTTTAGCTCAAGGGGCGCCAATCGATCTATCCCAGCAAAATGGCCAATCCTAAAACCGTAACAATTTGGCAGTGGAACTGCAAGTCTATGCGCAACAAAAAAACAGATCTGCAGTTACACATTCAATCGCAATCCGAAAAACCTGACGTTATAGCGATTCAAGAACCCAGAATGTCTCGACTAAAACTGCCAGGGTACCGGGCGGTTCTGCCATGTCACATCAAAGAAAAGCCTTTAACCACTACGTTGGTACATAGAAATCTTACCGTGGTTAACCACGAGATTGAAAACGTAGAGCTCGATTGTATATTATTTGAAATTCTGCCTAGCAGAAGAAACTCCTCTTCTCTGTTCGTACTAAACGCATACAGCCACCCCAGGGCACCGGCTGGACCAGCGAAAGCCGCTATACTCAAAACCCTCCAAATCGCAGGCCAAAACCCAACCCTAATTGTGGGCGACTTCAACGCTCAACACGTGCAATGGGGACACGCAACCATGTCCAGGAAAGGAACGGCCCTAATGGATTTTATCCAACAAAGAGGGCTCACCCAATACACGGACCCCATGTAACCTACTAGGATAGGAAACAGCGTGACCAGGGACACTTGCCCGGACCTAACGATAGGCAAAAATCTCCCAGACTTAAGCTGGAGCAACACCAGACAAAATCTGGGAAGTGACCATTATATCATAATGTCTAAAATCACCATTGCCAATCTCAAACCCCAACCCAGAAAAAACAAAATCACCGACTGGGACAAACTTAGGACTATCCGCGACCAAAACAACGAACCAATCATAGACTTAGAACACTGGACACAGACCCTCCTATCGGATGTGGGAAAGGCCACTAAGGAACTAGTACATGACTTAGGCGTAAATACGGTTGACAGCCGACTTACGCACATGTGGGAGGCAAGGCAGAGCCTAGAAAAAAGATGGCTTAAGCAAAAATATAACAAAAAGCTTAGAAACAGGATCGTCACACTCACGAAAGAAATTCAACGCCACACCGCAGAACTAGCGAGACAGCAGTGGAGCCATATTTGTGAAAATGTGAATGGAAATCTAGGCACGAGGCAGACGTGGAATCTTCTGCGGCATCTCCTTGATCCGGAATTCAAGAAAGCTACCACTCAAAAGGAAATCACCAAAATTTTAAACATAGACCCAGGCACGGATCAAGATATTATAGACACGCTACAGCAGAAATACTTCTGCACAACCCGTGAGACGAAGTCCCTGACCAATTATAAAGGAGAGCCTAACTCCATCCTGGATGCTGACATAACAATGGCGGAATTAAGAGCAGCCCTCTTTAAGGTACGTACAACATCCGCCCCAGGAGAGGACGGCATTAACAATAAGACACTCAGAAATCTAGACGACGCTTCTATCACAGCCCTCGCGGACTTTGCGAACGAGTGTTGGAGGGAGGGAAAACTCCCAGCGTCTTGGAAACATGCCATCGGTAAATTCATCCCAAAACCTGGCAAAAAGCTCGCGCTCGAAAACCTCAGGCCTATTTCGCTTACTTCTTGCATAGGAAAACTGATAGAGCACGTCATACTAGACAGACTCCAGTCCCACATGCAAAACGAGAATTTATATCCAAACACTATGGTCGGCTTTAGACCACATTTATCAACACAGGATACGATGCTAAGACAAGCAAACGAAGTCCTATCTCATGAGCAAGAAAGGAGTACCAGGGCAATCCTAGCCGTAGATTTAACCAAAGCATTTGATAACGTTAAACACAAAGCAATCCTAGAATCTCTTTCACTGCTGAATGTAGGCGCAAGAACGTTTAACTACATCAAAGACTTTCTCTCCGATAGGACGGCTAAAATTCAAATTGGCACTATTAAATCCGACACCTTCACTTTAGGAGATAGAGGAACTCCGCAAGGATCGGTCTTCTCCCCCTTTTTATTCAATATAACCCTAATCAAAATGGCACACCAACTCGCAAGAATCCCAGACCTAGAACACCCTTTGTACGCGGACGATGTCACCCTTTGGACCACCAAGGGGAGTATTGGCACGATACAAGATGCTACAACAAGCGGTAGACGTAGTCGTAGAAGAGGCGAAAGCCGCGGGACTCGCGTGTTCCCCCCAGAAATCTGAGTTACTCATTCTACACCCAAAGCGTCAAAGAAAGAATAAAGCGCCTGCGATAAAAATCTACGCGGAAGGTGCAGCCATCCAAGAAGTGGAAACACTAAGAATCTTGGGAATGATCATACAGTCAAACCAAAAAAACGACACACTAATTAAGAAACTGAAAAACACCATCAACCAGATTTCCCTCCTCCTCAGACGAATCGCGAATAGGCGTGGAGGAGTTAAAGAAGCTGAGACCAGGAAACTAGTAGAAGCCTTCGTTCTTAGCAGAGTTATCTACTCTACACCATACGTCACCCTCACAGTTAGAGAAAGAGACGACCTGGATTCACTAATTAGGCAGTCCTATAAAATTGCGCTAAAACGCCCTCGTCATACCCCAAATGAAACACTACTAAAGTTAGGAATTCATAACACCTTAGCGGAAATGGTAGAAGCACACCTCACCGCACAGTACGAACGACTGTCAAGCACTGAAACGGGACGTTTCATCCTAAAAAAAGCAGGAATACAATATGAAGGGACCCGGGCCCACACTTTGCCGATTCCAAGACACGTGCACGAGCAATTAATAGTCCGTCCTCTGCCTAAAAACATGCATCCAGAATATGATACGGACAGAAGAAGGGCTAGAGCACAAAAATTACACGAAAGATTTTCAGTACAGAAAGACACGGCGCACGTGGACGTGGCAGAACATGCGGACAGAGATGCCTTTTCCCTGGCAGTTGTCGATCATCGAGGTTCTCCCCTCGCATCGGCGACAATCAATAAAACAAAATTTCCGGAGGAGGCCGAAGAGGCTGCCATAGCTTTAGCCATTACCTCCACCACTGCCAAATACATCCTTAGCGACTCCAGAACCGCAATTCGAAATTTTGCAAAAGGAAGGGCCCACTCCGCAGCCATCAAAATCTTACAAAAAATCTCCCATACCCGCCTTATCCCATTGATATGGGTCCCTGCCCATTCGGACCATCCTGGGAACGAGGCAGCGCACCAATTTGCCCGAGGATTCGTAGTTAAACGGGAGGTGCGCTGCCCTGAGCTCAGGTCGGCTAGGGAGCGGATGACAACCTACAAAGAAATTACTACCCACTTCAAGAAAGAAAGACAAATCTTCCCAGAACCACATCGATCTCTAAGTAAAACACAACAAGTCACCTGGCGCCAGCTTCAAACAGACACTTTCTTTAATCCGTACATGTACTCCATATGGTTCCCAGAGCAGTTCAGCCCTGTCTGTTCTCTCTGTGGACATCAAAAGGCAGACACACCACACGTCCTATACTCATGTAATCAAGACAAGCCATCACAGAGTCTGCAGCTCTCTACCCAATCTCAGTGGGGGGCCGCGCTGCTCAGCTCCGACCCGGAGGTTCAACTCCGAGTCACGGAGCGAGCCGAAGAGGTCGCCGAACGACATCGTCGGTCGGCCACCTGGCGTCCGGCCTAGAAGAGGAGCCCACCGCGGGGACGGGAACGAAAACCCACCCCGCGCCTACGACCTCTTCTTTAATAAAGTTTACCTCCTCCTCCTCAGTCAGTCAGTCAGTGGTTGCGGCGTTTTCGCCAGTGCTTGTATTGCGGCCACATCGTGACACTTGAGGCGTCGGACTGCAA
Source organism: Amblyomma maculatum (assembly GCF_055883805.1). Classification (NCBI taxonomy): domain Eukaryota; kingdom Metazoa; phylum Arthropoda; class Arachnida; order Ixodida; family Ixodidae; genus Amblyomma; species Amblyomma maculatum. The sequence goes on along the minus strand of NC_139348.1, from coordinate 53,632,987 downwards.
CAGTGCTCGGTGAACAATTTGGTGTTTGTTTACGTAACTCTCTCGTGTTTCATCTGTGTTGTAAAGCCTCTGTGTTATTGAATACCTCTCTAGTTGTAACCTTAGCGTTTATCTTTCTGTGACCTCTCGTCTGTGCAATTTTAGTGTTTGTGTATTCCTTTGTATCGTCTCTTGCGGTGTATAAAGTGTGTTTGTTACTTCTGACTCCGAACCTTACTCTGGCTTGAACCAGCAACAGCTTGGCTCCAAACGGCCACCCCCTTCTGTTACTACAATTTAGTTGAATTCCGGCTGAGCTTGCAACGCATGTCAAGGGCATCTCCTTGCGACCGGAACAGCTACCCCCACTCACTCTAAGGGTGTTGGGAGTGTGCGCCCCGTTAAGGGCGCCTCGTTAAGGGCGCCTCGTTAATAATAATCCCCTTAATTATTAATAGATGACACCATTCCCAAGTCATCAATGTGTCCTCGTTATTCTCAAACTATGTCGTCACATACGAATCAGAAAGAATACGACAGGCTAGAATGGCGAGAAAGTCTAACCGGTTGCTTAAAGGAGGTAACCATCTCTCAACGCCCTCACCTTCTCTTGCAAGCGATTGTGGTTCCCAGAAAGGCTGGGAATGGGGCTTGAGGGAGTTCTGTCGCCAGCCTGGCTTGCAGCGCCGTGGCGTGGACGGTTGAATCAGTTGAGTGGTTCATGGCCGTCAGGGAGCGGCGGCAGTCCAGCAAGACGACGACGATTACGGCGAAGCTTCAGTTCGTCTTGCATCGCCGTTGGTAATGAAAAGGGGATCGCATGGAGCAGCCTCCATCATCAAATAGTTACGGTGAAATGCGAAAAGGGGTGTTTACAATGCATTGACACTAGTCCCCCAAACCACGAATGCCTCTTTCTTCTCTTGTGCTACTCCAATACTTCATCGTCGTCAGTAGCATAGCACTATAGAAAAATCCTCTATGCTTTCCTTGCCATCGCTGACGGTTGGCTTCTTTGCAGCGTGTGCAAAAACAGCCGCTGGGCGGCGGAGCATTCTGAGTCTCATGCGCCGACTTCAAGAAACCGAAGTGGCCTCGTGACGTTCGATGCAAAGAGGCTGAGTTTGAGAGCCGACCTGGCTCTCCATTCTTTTGGACAACGACAACAACTTGACCTGCTCTACGATGCCTTCTGTGTGAACCCACAATAAAACCAACCTTATAGTTACGGGTCTAAACGACTAAGTGACACTGAAGGAGGTGCGGCCTTGAACTCTATGTCTTAGACCACTCGCAACCGCTCATCGAGTCCCAATTAGCTCCCGCTCGTGTCTACACCTGTCCATCGCTGCAGTAGTTTACCTATAGCCGCCCCAAAAAACAAACAATTCGAGATTTCTGCAATAGCCCAGGCAAGTCAACATCATTTGCTTCTTCAGCAACCTCGTGTGCCCCAGAATTTCATAGCGATACTGGTGATGATATCGATGACTGGATCGACCAGTTCAAGCGAGTGCCTGAATTGAATTAGTGGATGCTTGCTCAAGAGCTGCGCAACGTTCATTTCGCACTTAAAAACTGCGCTAAAATTAGGTATGAGAATAGGAACACAAGGCATAAAAGCTGAGATTCCTTTCGCCAGCAGTTGAGGGATAATTTTGGCAGCCATGAAAGTCGTGATCGCGCACGCTGCCTCCTAAAGTCTCGTATACAATTGCGTAACGAGAGCGCGGCCATGTTTGCTGAGGACGTGATCCTTCTTTGTCGGTGGGCTGATCCCGACATGACGGCATTAGCAAAGTTGCGCCCCCTGACGCTGCGATAAAAGAACTCCTTTATGCTGTTTTCGTTCGCGGTCCACCTCAAACCGTTTACAAGTTTGAATTTTATTGGGGATTGGCTCAGAAGGCACCGGAAATCAGGTTAAGAGCACCGAGAGACGGTCGACACTAAACTTCAACCTCTTCGCATCGATTTTCACGACGCCAAGCCAACAAGTCGGCGCACGAGACTCGCGATGAGCAGCCGCCCAGCGGCTGCAATTGCCCACTCTGCATTACCCCACTAAACAAACATCAACCAAAGAAATTTGAAAAGAATAAAAATAATATAAGCTAGAAGGATGCGCGAAGGCGGTGTGGTAATCTTCCAGGGCTGTAAGCACGAAAAGTACGGCTTCATGCGCATGACTTGAGCCACTTCGGGGTTCTGCTGATGGCGTATAGTGGAAAATATGTCCGGAAGCAATTCGTAGGTGAAATCACTAAGCTTATGAAGCACTTTGTATGGGCCAAAGTAGAATTTCAAAGGTTTCTCGGATAGTCAGTAACGTCCTGTCGGAACCAGAGTCACAATCTGCCATCCGGTTCGAAAGTCACTACACGATGGGGTGATTGTAAGACTGGGCGTTTCGGCCTTGCTGGATCCGGATGCGTGCCCTCGCCAGCTGTCGCGCATCTTATGCGCACTGAGTAAACTTTTCGGCGCCCAATTCGAGGTCACGGTCGTCATGGGGAAACATGGCTTCAAGCATTGTTGAAACTTCGAGGCCATACAATAGGGTCAAGGGCGTCGTTTGCGTTGGGTTCTGTTGTGCCGTGTTTTACGCTAATGTAGCGTACGGCAGGACGCCATTCCAAGGCCGATATTCAAAATCCACGTACAATGTCATCATGTTGTTCAGACATTCTGTTAATACATTAGTCTGTGGATGGTAGGCGGTTGCCCTGCGATGGGCAGTGCTGCTCAGCTGCATGACAGATTCCAGCAGCTTGGCAGTGAAAGCCATGCCTCGGTCCTTTATAACTGTCGGGGCGCCGTGGCTCAGTAGAATGCTTTTAATGAAAATTTCGATTGCCGCGCCGCGCTGGAGGGCCTTTGTTTCAATATAATGCGCGAAGTAATCGGTACCGATGATTATCCACCTCTTGCTGGAAGCATAATTCTGGAAAGGACACAACAGATCCATGCCAACTTGTTAAAAAGGGTAACATGGCACTTGAACAGGAGGCAGTAAACCGGCAGGTTTTACAGGCAGTGGATTTCGTCGCTGGTAATATCAGCGTGTTCGCATGTATTGTCATACTGCAGCCGCAAGGGCTGGTCAGTAATACTCTTCATATGGTAGAGAGTTCGAGGTGACCCGGTGTAGGCTCGTCAACCCCCACCGGGAAACTAACGGAGGCAATCTCTGGGGGCGGGGCAGATTGCAGAGGAACGAAATCAACTTCAAGCAGGCCCCTTCGTGACGAATCAACCCGATGCTGTGCATACGATGCCACTGCCGCATGAACCCGTAGTTCGGAATTCACCTCATGTCGATCACGTTGTTAGTGAAGACCTTACCGTTCTGTATGTCCCCACGCTCCCATGCTCGTCTGCCCTCGTCACAGTCAGGTGCGATGACCAACTGTGCTGCCGGCGTTGCCGAACAGGACACGGAGCTTCTTTCACATCATGGCGTTTATGTTGCACTCGGTATACATCCACCTGAACAATTGTCTAGTACACGCACTAATTAAAAATTCAGGAAGAGACCACAACGCATCGCTAAAAGCATCACGGTAGCTGCATTGAAGGTGCCGCAGAAGAAACTTCCTTTGTTCTTGAGACCAATACATCTGCCAGTCAAACGCAAAACTTTGACCTTGATGTTAATCCCCCTCTATCGCCGCAGAGGACAGACTCCTCGGGCTACTCTCTCAGTTTCAAGACTTTTCGTCTATTTCCTCAGTTAAACATAATCCCAGAACCAAGCACCGCATATCACTAGATGACCGTACTCGACCAGTCTGACATAACCCTTACCGAATTTCATCGCGGGAACGCGAACCACTTGTAGACAAGATGTATATGACGGTGTCATACAGTCATTGAGGAGTCCCCGGGCTTCACCTCTTCTCGTTAAGAAGATGGAATGAAGTTTAAGGTTCTGCGTGGACTACCGCAAGCTTAATCAGGTCACAAAAAAGACATCAACCCGTTGACATGCATTGATGACACATTATATCGGCTGCGCCACGCGCGCCACATTTCATAGCTTCATCTTAAGAGCGGTTACTGGCAGCTCGAAGCCGATTAACGGGATCGCGAGAAGATGCCGTTTGTCACGCGCGATGGACCTTATGACTTCAAGGTCCCAGCTTTCGGATTATGCTCCACTCCAGTGACTTTAACGTGAATGATGGCCGCAGTTCTATCAGAGGGGTGAAACTTCCCAGCGGCCATGAATTACAGACGCTAGAGCCAAACTCCCTTCGTAGCGGGAGGGGACGCGTAAAAAAAAAAAGGACATGCAGGGGAGACCGTATAGCGGAGCGGGCCAAACAAACTGCGCGCTGAAGAGGGTGTTGGTAGGTTGCTTCAAGCAACGCGGGTTGCGCTCTCGCGTGCGCCCGGGAAAACGGCCTGCCCGCGGATTTTCTACCACACCTTAAGGTGCATCCGCACGACGGACCACATACTGGGCCGCGGATTGGCCAAGTGGTGTCGACTGCGCACGGTACGGCCCACGACATCATCCACACGGCGGGCCAAAATAGCAGCCGACAAGCAGGAACACATTGGGCGAGCCGAAGGGATACACTATATCCCTTGCCGTTTTGCGATGCGCTCGTTGGACACTGCCTTCAATTTTTTTTTATTATTTCACAATGCCGAGTGCTGCGTGCATTTGGACAATATTCAGGTACAGTATATTGCCTTCGTTCATAGGCTGGCTTCATATAAACATGGACGCATCTAGACGAAGTGCGGTGCAACGCTCTTAAGTTGACAGCGTTCCACTTAATCCGTTTATTGCAAACGCAAAGATGAAGGTGACAAGGACCACATTACGCTGACACCTTAACTGTGGATCGAACTTAACCGAAGTTAACGCGAATCGCAGTTCAGCACTGTTGCACAGCTCGCAACCGTTACCCTTTAGGTGATCAGGATAACGAAGATGCAGTTACAAATATCCTAATTATTTATAACACCGTTCGTGGAGTCGCTTCCAACTCGGACGACAATAGTGCATTCAAGCATTCCTATGCATTGCCCCTACCGCCGCGTCCAGGCGCGCTACGGTGGCGGCGGATATACCTTGAGCCAGCGGGCGTATAAAATAGTGTTTCCTAGAATAATAACCCTGACATAAAGGCAAATCTCAACTTACCATTTCGCGAGGATCGCTGACTCATACATAGGGGCTGGTATGGTGTTATAACAACAAAGCGTCTGCATAACAGCTGCCGCTTGTGCAGCGCCGGCTCACCCGGCCTTCTTGTACACTATCTCCACTGCCTCGCCGATATGGCTATATCCCTTTCTTTTTCTTTTTACAAGACAATCGGTACACCTCTTTTTTTTTTTTTAAATGGGCAGGCCATTTACAGCAGCACTGGTCGAATCGAAAGCACCGTTCGCTGTTGCTTTGATGCGAACAATCTAGCCTAGTGATGACTAGGGAGTGGGACGCGGCCAGTGCTCCGTCGTCCAACGCGCTTGCGGCAGCACCTCTCCGGCAAACTCGAGGTCACTTGGTGTTGTACGTGTTGATTTGGAAACTTCTCTTTCATGATGTATCTGGGGCCCGACGTTTTTTGACACTTTTGGCTAAACACGCCGTTGTAATAGATTCGTTCGGGACATGACGGGGCATCAGTACGTAGTGCTGCACGTAACGTGGTGCGGGGTGCTGGAATGCTGTGTAAATACGCCGTCGGCCGCAGCTCTACACACTGCCTATGTTATTTGTTGCTGTTCAAAACGTGCGCAAAGTTTACGTTGTTGATATAGGCTAGCTCAGTGCTTTCATCGGGAACGAACGCACCCCCTCCGTTCACACGCGCCGCAAGGCCCGTGGTCCGCGGTACGAGAAAAAGGCCCAGCCATGAAAAGGCGCGGACCTCATGAACAGGAAGTGGGACGTCACATGACGCTTGGTCCGCGGACCAAAACAGGACTATGGCCCGTCGTGTGGATGCACCTTTACCGTTCCTGCTGCGGCGCGACCGGCTTGCGGCAGGAAGAGTATGATGGAAAGAAAAACCTATAGGCATAGCGTTCTCGAGGATGCAGGCACTCGCGAGCAAAAATTAGTACAGAGAACAGACATTGTTTCCTTTTTTATTAACTACACGTGATATAGATAATGAAGCGATGCAACAAAGTATCACTCACTCACACACACACACACACACACACACACACACACACACACACACACACACACACACACACACACACACACACACACACACACACACACACACACACACACACACACACACACACACACACACACACACACACACACACACACACACACGCACGCACACACACACACACACACACACACACACACACACACACACACACACACACACACACACACACACACACACACACACACACACACACACACACACACACACACACACACACACACACACTTTACATGGCCAAACGTTTACAGTAGTTTTCTTAACTAACATTGTAATCTTATATGCATGCTTTATCAATACAAAAGAACCAAGTTTGCGGGCACTGCTCGTGTCAGCATATGCACAGCATATGCACAATGCATTAGTATGATTAAATGCATGCGTTCTAGAATTCCTGGTGGTTGGTATTTGATGCAAATTATCACATGTCACCGCGCTATGCATATCCAAAACACATGATTAAAAAATTACACGACCCTTACTGTAAGAATTCTGTCGTCTTCGAAACGAACTTACGCCTCTCCACAGCACATAATGGTAGCAAGTTCAAGTTCAACTACACCAGTGACAGCGGCTCTCGGTTACTGTAATGACCAGCACAATCAGCAAAAAAGATGGGTCCATAGAACTGGAGCTGCACACAGACAAGTCTCTCGTCTCACGAAGGGGCGGAGAGCCAGCAGGAATGAGATGAACAGCGTACAAAGGCCGCACATAACAATAGCAAATTTGGCCGATAAGCCTTTACGCAAACAATCGACACAGGCTTGGTTTGGTTTGGTTCGTTGGGTCCCGAAGCCCGAAGCCCGAAGCCACTGAGGCTATGAGAGACGCCGTAGTGGAAGACTCCGGAAATGTTGACCACCTGGGGATCTTTAACGCGCACTGACATCGCACAGCACACAGGCGGCTTGCTTTTTGCCTGTATCAAAAAGCGGCCGCCGAGGCCGTGATTCGATCCCGCGTCCTCGGACACAGTAGTCGAGCGCCGTAACCACTGCGCCACCCCGGCGGGGAGAGGTGACCGACGCAGACGTCGGTTCAAATTCAAAACGAGTGGAGTCGTAACGGTTGAAGCGGTTCACGCGAGGACACCGCCACGCAGTCGAGTTGGCGGCGCTGTTGATGCGGGGGGAAAATTTAGAGTTTAGAGCAAGGGAGATGTCCTCCTCCCATGTTTAGCGCTTTTGCTTTCGCCTCCGTGTGTAAGAAGGGGCGGCGAATTAGAAAGGACGGCATTGCCGCCGAGTTTCTGTGCCATGGATCTATCTGGTCTTAAATGGAAGATATGTATTGTCTACCTGGACGACTTTATTGTGTTTTTGCCAACGTTCGAGGAACACCTCCAACGTCTCTCCACTGTGGCACGGGCTATAAGATCTGCCGGCCTTGCGTTAAAACAATAAAGTTTCATTTTTGGTTATAAAGAGCTCCTGTTTTTGGGCCACGTGTCAGGCAACAAGGTTTTCACCCCGATCCGGGTAAAACTGCACCCAGAGCCTTATTTCCTACTCCACCAGACATGACGACAGTTCGCCATTTCTTAGGCCTCTGCGGTTATTACCGCAGATTTATTGAAAACTTTTCACGCATTGCCGCCCCGTTGCCGCGTCTTCCCCGAGATGATGTCACCTTTACCTGAACCGACAAACAGCAAAGGGCATTCGACGAGTTACATCACCGCTTGCAGCCAACACCCCTGCTTGATCACTTCTATACTCGTGGCGTCATTTTGGTCCACACAGATGCCAGCAACTAGGCACTCGGAGCTGTACTCTTCAGGTGGGAAGATAGTGCCCAGCGAGTTATCGAATACTCTAGCCGGACTGTGCCCCGTACCGCATTCAAATATTCTACCACCGAAAAAGGATGTTTGGCTTTTGCAAGGGCGGTGAGGAAATTTCTATCCACCCTTCATAGCCGTCACTTTCGGGTAGTGAGCGCCAACTACTCTCTGTGCCGGTTAACAATCATGCGAGATCTCTCCGAATGCCTTGCACGGTGGCGTTTACGGCCGCAGGAGTTCGACATGACCATCATGTATAAGTCTGGGCATGAGCACAACGATGCCGACTGGGTGTTCCGTTCATCTGTCGAGTGTGCGCGTGAGGGCAAAGAACAGCCTGACTTTCTCCTTATCAAAGCCGTCGACACGCTCACAATTTCGCAGCAGCAGCGTGACGGCCCGGCTCTCACAAAAATCAGCGATTTTCTTAAAGCCCGTACTACGAAGATTCCCCGCCTCTACGCTAGAGCACAGTCATTGTTTTGCATGTGAAACAGTGTGTTATCAACTTCGAATAACTTCGCTCCGACAGAAAGAGAATATTATATCTTCGTGTCAGAGTCTCTTCGCGAAGATATCTTGCAGGCATGCCATGACGAATGCACCACCTGGGGTATGCTAAATTCTGGCCCGGATTAAGAAGAGTTGTTACTGGCCAAACCTTGCGGCTGCCATACGAAGCTGCGTGCGAGCATAAAATAATGGCCAGCAAGAAAAACACCGCCTGTGAAACAGACTGGTGTACTTCATCCTGCTCAAGTGCCAAGACATCCATTTGAACAAGATGGCAAAAATCTGTTGGGTCCTTGTGCAAATTCTGCTTCTGGCAGCAAGTCGATAATCGTTGCTGCAGATTACTTCACGCGTTACTCTGAAACAAAGGCCCTCCAGAACGGCGCAGAAATCGAAGAAGCGAAATTTTTCACCGAATGCCTACTAAAGTGGCATGGCGCCCCGGCAGTTATAGTAACAGACCGAGGCACTGATTTCACTGCCAACCTGCAGCAATCTGTCATGCAGCTGAGCGGCACTACCCATCGCCGGGCAATCGCCTACCGTCCACAGAATAAAGGATTAACAGAACGTCTGAACAAACCTTTCGCCGACATAAGGTCCATGTACGTGGATGAGGAAAATAGGTCTTGGGATTGATTGGCTGGTTGCACAACTTTTATTTCGATCGAAAATGGGTGTCCTCTTCCCCGCCTCCGGCATGTGTGTCAGGGAAGACGGGGAGTCGTGCGCCCGCGGATTTGACACTGGCAGGTAGCCCTTGGCTTGTTGCGGCCTCTTCGTCAGATGGACGGTGCGATGCTGTATCGCCGGGTCCGCGTTTCGCCGCTGGGTATCCCTGGAGACTGTGGTCACACCCAAATTATGTGGTCGAGGGTCCCTCTCGCTCCACAGTGTTTGCACGGATCATTGTCCCTAAGGTCTGGTAGCGCGTGAAACGCCCAGGCCGGAGTCATGAACGTAATAGTTTGTATCCGCCTTTCGCGACAGCTTCTCTGTTATTTAGGCTAACATCTGGCGGGGGTAACAGTCTGCGTCCCATGAATTCCTGCCCTACGTCACATTTGCGTACAACACTGCGCAGCAGGAAATAACACAAATGATGCCCTTCTCCCTATTGTACGGCCGCGAAGTTTCAAACACGCAGAAAGCCATGTTGGCCCATGACGGCCATGACTTCAAATTTGGCGCCGCGGAATTTACTCAGCGCGCAGAAGAAGCGCGACAGCTGGCGAGGAACGCATCTGGAAACAGCAAGGCCGAGACGCCCAGCGTTACAATCACCACCGTGTAGTGACTATCGAACCGGACGACATAATGTGGCTGTGGACCCCGATTCGACGTCGAGGACTATTCCAGAAACTTTTGAAGCAGTGCTTTGGCCCATACAAAATGCTCCGTCAGCTGAGGGACGTCACATACGAAGTGCTCCCGGACGGCTTTTCCACTACGCTTCGCCAGCAGAAACACGAGGTTGTTCACTTCGTGCGCATGAAGCCGAACTTTTCGCGAGAACAACTCTAGAAGATTGGCACACTGTCTTACCGCGTGCTTCTTGCGTACTTTAAATTTTTGTTTCGAACTTATTGGATAGTTATTCTTTTAAACAAAGGAGGTAATGCAGCGTGCGCAAAAGTAGCCGAAGGGTGGCTGCTAATTACGAGTCTCGTGCGCCGCCTTGGAGAGTCGGAAGTGGCCTTGTGACGGTCGAAGCTTAGAGGATGAGGATGGGCGCCGACAGTCTTTCGGTGCTCTTGACCTCTCTCCTGTGTCGTCTGGGTCAACCCCATAAAACCAACCTTCTTGTGACGAGCCGAAACGGCTACGTGACAACGTATATATATATATATAGCATTTAAAGGAACGAACAGTCTAAAGGCAAACGTTCGTTTTTTTTTTGTTTTTAATGTTGGCATTTACACGAATTTACACTGTAGACTGTTCGCTCCTTTAAAAGCTTTATTAACGAGCCCCTCATTTTCCTTTTAATATATATATATATATATATACCCGCCGGGGTGGCGCAGTGATTACGGCGCTCGACTGCTGTTCACAACGGCGCGGGATCGAATCCCGGCCTTGTCGGCCGCTTTTCGGTTGAGGCGAAAAGCAAGGTGCTCGATGCTGTGCGATGTCACTGCACGTTAAAGAACCCCAGGTGAAAAGGGTGGCTTTTTGGGCTGGCCGAAATTTCCGGAGTCCTCCACTACGGCGTCTCTCATAACCTTTTTTGCTTTGGGACGGTAAACCCCATAAACTAACCAACCACACACACACGCACACAAACACACACACACACACACACATATATATATATATATATATATATATATATATATATATATATATATATATATATATATATATATATATATATATATATATTGCTACGTGTTTTATTTACACGGCAGGTTTTAGATCCGCTGGTCGGTAGCGCACCCGCAGTAGACCGACCCAGCTCCTCTTCCTCTTCAGCTTCTCCTGCCAATCTCACCTTCCTTCAATACAGGACAGCGGGACGTGCGTGACACTACCCCCTTCGCAGACGATGTCCGCCGAGTGAGTCAAGGTTCGTCACGATGATAGCAGCGCTTCTTGCGGTCTACGTGAACTACTTCAGTCATCCGAGAACGAGGACCGTGGGTGCTTAGGCGAGAGACTACAAAGTTGATTGCGCTGATGCGTTCTAGTACAACGAAGGGGCCAGTATACAGGTCCAACATTTTCTAGGACAGCCGCGCTTACAGAACGGCGTCCGAAGCCACACCAAATCACCAGGAGCATAATTAACATATTTGTGACACTTGCTGTAGCGTTCCTTTAGCGTTCTTGGGAGGCTAAAGTACGAAGCCTAGCGAGTTGGCGTACTTTTTCGGCCAAAGAGAGTGTATGCACTATTGAAGTTTCAGAATGAAGTGAGAAAGGTAAAAATGTGTCCAGAGTACTTCGTGGAAATCGGGCGTAAAGAAAGAACGGACTGTAGCCTGTCGTTTCGTGCTTATCTGTGATAAATGCGCATGGTAAAAAACGGAAGGAATTAACTCAATTTATGTGGTGGGAGTCGACATACATTGCGAGCACGTTGCTAGCGTACGATTGGTGCGGTTGACAAGGCCGTTTTCTTGTGTGTGGTAAGTAGCTGAATGTAGTAAATCGCATTGGCAGAGACGAAGAAGTTTTTCTACAACTTCTGCCGTAGCCTATTGCCCGCGGGCACTTATTAGCACATAAGGAGAATAAATGTCGAAGAATGATGGACCGTAGGAGGAAGGACGAGACCTCAGAAGCAGTGGCTGACAGTATGGCAGCAATTTCACAGTACCGCGTAAGGTAATTGCGCACAGATGACCCAGCGGTTCCCGTTGTTGGGACAAGGAAACGGTTCTAGAAGGTCAATTCTCCCCTGTGTAATTGTGGTGGCGTTATGGGCTGAAGATAACCCGGCGGAGAGCCCGTTGGGTGCTTTGAAACGCTGGCACTAGAGGCAGCTGGCCACATAACGTTGCGTAGTTCGACTCATATTCGGTCAATAAAAACGCTCCTTAGTCCTGTGCAATGTCCTAGCAAAACGTGCGTCGTTATCGCGGATGTCTTATAAATTGTCGAGGTTTTAGTGCCTGCCTCATGCTCACATGACTTAATTATTGGCTGGGAATTCCATTCCCACCTCAACGCTCTTATTGACTGCGCCGGCGCCCGCGTCGCCTTACTGCGCTCTGCGATGTAGTTCTTGGCGATGCACCGTCTTTTTCTTGCGCCAAACATGTTTTTGCCGACGACACCGACATTCCGCCCAACTATGCTGTGATTGTTTCCGTGTGTGTGCCCTTTTCTTTAGACGCGACTGTTCTTTTTGCGATTTCTCCAATATTAGCTTCTCGCCGTCACCTCCTTCTTTTGTTTGCTATCATCGATATTAACCGCTGTGCCGCCGACATTGTCGCGAATGCCTCAACCGCGGTGGTCCCGCTACTTCGTGGCGAATGCCTTGGCCATATTGAAGTTGCTGACCTCATCTCGCCGTTTGATGTTGATGGGCTTTACCACAGAGTGCTTAGATAGCCTCCTTTACGCCGATTATTGCTTTTTTCAATATACCGAGTTGGGACCTTTTTATATTATCTATAGCCAGTGATCTCAATCCGACTCACTCACCGCGAGGAACTGCTTGCTCTCCTCAACGAGTTTCGCTCTTCGTTTGACGTTCAGACGAATTCCTTGGGCCATGCCACCGAGGTTGTTCACCACATTGACACCGGCAGTCATGCCTCTCTTCGCCAGTGCTCTTACCGTGTTTCGCCTACGGAGCGCAGTGTCATTGCTGAGAATGTCCACGACATGCAACAAAGTGGTGTAATTCAGCATTCGTTTCGTCCGTGGTCGGCTCCCGTGGTACTTATGAAAAAGAAGGATGGCTCCAAAGATTTTGCGTTGATTACCTTCGTCTTAACAAAATTACCCGTAAAGATGTACACCCACTATCCCGCATTGACGACGCCACCGATTGTTCAGAAGAAGCCGATGTCTTTTCGTCCCTGGACCTGGGATGTGGCTATTGGCAAATCCCTATTTTGTATGTCTGACCGACCCAATACAGCCTTTGTCACCCCTGATGGAGTATATGAGTTCACCGTGATGCCGTTTGGTCTTTGCAACGCTCCTGCTACGTTTGAGTGAATGATGGAAAACACCTTACGCGGCCTCAAGTGGAACATTTTTCTTTGTTATTTGAAAAATGTCGTTTTTTCTCAGGATTTTCCGACACACCTCGTACGCTTGCACCAAATCCTGAGCTGTATCACTGGCGCCGATCTAACTTATCCCGAAGAAATATCGTTTTGGCACCAGCAAGCTGACAATACTTAATCATGTCGCGTTAAAAGATGGCGTCCTGCCCCATACGGACAAACTACGTGCAGTAACTGAATTCCCGAATCCTACTTCTGTTAAACAGCTGCGCAGCTCCGTCGGCCTATACTCATATTGCTACGAAGATGGCGAAGCGGGCAGTGGCGCGGGGCGGAGCGCTCGCGCCAGGCCCGCTACATCAAAAGGTCATGATATAATTTTCCAGTGGCTACCTGGACATTGCGGTATTGAGGGAAACCACCAGGCAGACCAAGTTGCCCGTTCTGCACACAACGACGGAACTACAGTGAACATTCCTATATCTAGAGTTGACGCAGCTTGTCGACTTCGTTCCTTAGCGGCGGAGCTAACGCTTTCAGCCTGGAACAAAGGAGAATTTTCCAATCGACGCCTCAGGAAACTAGACCCTGGGCGGCGCCTTCGTGTTCCCCCTAACAAAGGGCGGCGCGAAACAACACTGATGTGCCGTATGTGGCTCGGTGTTGCATTCACCAAAAAATACGCCTATGTGATGAGAATGGCGGATAGCCCTAACTGTGAAAGATGCGGCTGCGAAGAGACCACACAGCATCTCCTTTGCGAGTGCCCTGCTTTTTCAAGCGAAACATATGCGCTGCGTTTGGCTCTGGACCATCTTGACAGCCGTCCTTTCACAGAGGAGAAAATCCTCGGCCCATGGCCACAGAAGGCGCCTAACGGCAAAACCTTCAAAGCACTTATGTGTTTTATGAGAGACACAAACTTGATTGAGAAATTGTGACTGTGCTCCTCGCCGCCTTACCTTACCTATCATTCTCTTCTATCTTTCTCCTTTAAACTCCTCATTCCTCTTCCCCAGTGCAGGGTAGCAAACCGGAAGCTTTCCTGGTTAACCTCTCTGCCTTCTCTCTCTCTCTCTCTCATCGTCATGTCATCACGTCGTTCTGTTTATGTTGTGTCGCCGTGTTTCATCGCTTGTCATGCCACCACGTAACATTTGGTTGGTGCTGCGGTTCATCCTCATCATCGCCTTGCACCGTCGAAGCCAACCGGGTCCATCTGCCGAAAGCCTGTGGAGATCGCCGCCAAGCTCTGGTCCAGCCCTTTTTGCTCAGACCCTACCATCTGTTGTCGCCAGCCTCGTCCCGAGCCCTGTCCACAACGCACGACAAGGAAGAGCCCAAGCCGACCCTACTGACCATACCGAGCACACAACGAAGCCACCTCACGACCACTCGAGCGAAGACAGCACTCCTGCCCAAGCCGTTCGGCGTGTCCATGATGCTTGGCCTTCAGCAAACGGTGAAGATTGGACTTTATTCTCCGGTGCAAGCATTCTTCCCATCTTCGCATTCATTGTGGTGTCCAGCGTTTCATGTCCCAATCCTGTGTCTGTATTCATCGTCACGTCATGGATTGCATTTCTAGCAATCGATTGGGACGATCGCTCGATGGCCCCGGTAATGCTACGAAGATGACGAAGCGGGCAGTGGCGCGGGGCGGAGCGCTCGCGCCAGGCCCGCTGCCCATTAAAAGCATATTTCACCGTCATGCCATCACGTCGTTCTGTTTCTGTTGTGTCGCCGTGTTTCATCGCTTGTCATGCCACCACGTAACAATATTTTCGCCGTTTTGTCCGCAATTTCGCTACCATTATGGCATCGCTTACAAGAATGCTGAATGGTCCCGCCGACTTGTCTACCTGGACCCCAATCTGCGACGATGATTTCACTACGCTCCGACTTTTACTCATTTCGCCGCCCATTCACCGTTATTACGACCCATCCGCTCCTACAGAGGTGCACACTGACGCCAGTGGCATCGGCCTCGGTCCTGCCCCCGCTCAAAGCAGACCCATCTTTTCCGAATATATAGTTTCTTACGCTAGCCGAGTACTAACGAAAGCTGAAATTAACTACACCGTCACGGAAAAGGAGTTCCTTGCAATCGTGTGGGCCTTAAAAAGTTTCGCCCCTACGTATATGGCCGCCGCTTAAACGTCATCACCGAACTTCATGCCCTCTGCTGGTTGGCTTCCCTGAAAGACCCTTCTGGATGCCTCGTCCGCTGGGCTCTTTGCCCTCAAGACTAACTTTGACGTGATGTATCGAACGGGACGCAAACGCTGCGTCGCTGACGCCTTGTCATGCTCGCCGCTGACTTCTCCTGCATCCTCGGACTCGATGTCCGAACAATTCGTTGCAGCCCTTACTTCCGACGACCTGCCTTTTGAACAGCGCCGGGATCCCTGGATGTCTTTGCTCCTAGATTTCCTCACTGCGTCCTCAATGTCTTCAATCCCGCCAGCCCTTCGTCGCCAAGCTTCCCATTTTACGATCTGGGGTAGTGTGCTGTATCGCAAAAGCTATCACCCGGATGGTCGGAAATGGCTCTTGGTCATTCTTTGCCATCTTTGAACAAATATTTTTGCCCATCACCATGTGGACCCGCAAAGCGCACATCATGGCTTGTTGAAGACATACGAGCGTCTCCGCCAGCGGTACTACTAGCGGGGGATGTACAACTTTGTCCGCCACTATATTGGCTCCTGTATTACTTGTCAGCAGCAGACGTCGTCTGCGCGCTCCTCCGCCGGCCCATTACAGCCATCGCCTTGTCCAGCGCAACCCTTCGATCGTGTCGGTATCGACCTCTAAAGCCGCCTTCCATTTCTGACATCAGGCAACTGCTGGGTAATAGTCGCCGTGGATCACCTCACTCGCTACGCGGAGACTGAAGCCCTGCCTACGGCTAGTGCTCGTGACGTCGCCTCCTTTATTCTACGTTACTTCGTTCTACGTCACGGAGCTCCTCGTAAACTTCTCAGTGATCGCGGCCGCGTCACCCTATTACAAGTGGTGCACAATCTGTTGGAAGCTTGCAAAATAATACATCGAGCCACCACAGCTTACCATCCTCAAACCAACGGCCTCACAGAAAGGTTTAAACGAACTCTTGGTGACTTGCTCCCTATGTACGGTTTTTCTGACGCTTCTAATTGGGATCAAGTGCTTCCGTACGTCACCGATGCCTTTAACACGGCGTCTCAAGCAATGACTGGATTTTCGCTATTCTTTCTGCTATACAGTCGTGAGCCTTCCTGTCTGCTGGACACCGTAATTCCTTACCATCCCGGCAGTTCAGAGTACACGTTTCTTTATGCTGTTGCCCGTAATAATAAGGAGTGCCGCCAGCTGGCTCGCTCATTCACGTCGAAAATTCAAGATCTTCACTGACATGAGACTGATCACGGTAAGCCTGCATCTGACTTTCCTACCAACATTCTCGTTTGACTCTGTCTTCCGGTCGATTCGAAATTCTCAGCAAAGAATAATGGCCCTTATCGTGTTTTAGAGTGTACATATCCACTTAACTACATCGTGGAGCCGGCAACGCCTTCTTCGGACCACCGTCGCCGTGGGCGAGAAGCTGCTCATGTCAGTCGACTTAAGCCATACTACGATCCCCTTGTCGTCCCTTCACCTTAAGTCGCCTGTATGGCTCCCTCTTTCCACCAGGACAACTGCAAGGAAGAAGATGATACAGCTCCGACACAAACTATGATGAAGACTGCTGGGTTGCTGGCCGACCAGCTGGCGCGCGCACTAGAAGCTCGGTCTGTCATTTCGGAGGAGATTGTGCTTCGCTCTACGATCGTCTTGCGTCATCGGTTGCCGTCTCCAGTGCTCCAAACAACTCCCAATAAACCTCTCTTCAGGCCTGTAATTCTGAATGTCGTTTAGCAGGTGTACATCACACTTTCGGTCTCATGAATGTTTCGATAACCTTCCAGCCGCATACTCTATTGTGCCATATGGATTGGAACGTTGCGATGATATACCCTAAATACGTGTTTGTCACCACATCGACTTTTTAAGCTCATTGCAGACGCCTTAGACGACTTGTCCTAGAAGCAATGACAGTTACAGGACTCACTTGAGACTGAAAAATACTTCTTTAGTTTTGCCGAAGGGTGATGAGTGCATCAACAAGCACGGCATTCGTCCCAGCAGATAGAGGCACACATGGCTCCCATGGTTCTCAGAATATCGAAAGTGTCATGGGGTTTCCTTTTGTTTTAGCAGTTCTCTTTGCAGATTCCTCCAGCGGTATGTTGTTTTGACAGCACCGCCTAAGAAGCTGACCACAATGTTCGTAGACCTGACGCATGATAACTGTCATCTCTTTTCTATGTAAGCTTTTAGAAACCGAACTACTTTGGGCTGACGAATGGTTTGACAGATTTTGCAATAGCCACTTTGAATCTTCCCAATGCAAAACCTGAATCAACCATATCTTAGCGTAACGCATGATTAATATTGCACACATGATACAGTCGCCTACATTACACCATCTGTTGATTATTTGCTTTCCTAGTACGTAGAGCGCAAGTAAAAGAGTCGCGCTTGTTGGAAGAAAACCACGGACTTCGTTATTTTAGCTGAAAACTCAGTAATAAAAAATGCATATTATTCGCGTGACCATAACACACATATCATGCATGGATAATCAGGCTTTCCAGAATTAAAGCAATACAAGTGGTCGTTTTGGCAGGATCACGTTCCGACGCTGAGTGACACATTGCTCTAATATGAGACAATCACTCGCTGCTTTATTCCACTGATTATCAATACGCCGCTTTGAAGTAACCGAATCAATACTTGCTTTCCTCTCTTGCTCTTATATTTCTACGTTGTCGCCTGAAACTTCCACCATCAAAAAGTAAAGTGCGATGCAATAATAACTTCAGCCCTCCCAAAGAAGGTCTGTTTAAGTGAAGTCGCTATCAAAAATAGACTGAAGTCAAACTTGCTGTTGGACTAGTTGGCTCATGATTGTATGGAGAACCGTTAGTACAATAGAGACAAACAGAAGGCAGGTGGACAGGCCAGTTGCCAGTAGTGCGCTGTCCTGTGTATCTGCCTTGTATTCCTCTGTTTTGTGCTAACTCGCGTACAATCAAGAGTAAACATCATTATTCTTCCTTCGACATGCAGATCGATACTTTTTGAGAGACCTGAGCCCAAAGTCCTTCCGCTTAAAAAACAGCAGTTCTCAAGACTCGATTCAATTGCACTGATTCCTTTCCTGCAGCATCACTACGTACTACCACCGAATTTCCAGCAGAGTGCGCAGTTCCTTCATGTTTGATTGGTCGTATATTTTTTTCTTCTTAAATGCGGGCATAATATTTTGCTTGAGTTCACCTCAATGCATTTTTAATGTTTATGCTCTACAAATGTATAATTATGGGCTAAAATGTGCCTTCGAACCTTGTGACTACAGTGAACGGATAAATACTGAATCCTCGTATGGGCATTGCGCCACACATTTTACGTACCTGGCTACATTTGCCCATATTTAGACGCGATCCATTTTATAACGGCATTAGTTTATCATAAATACCTCCTCCAAGTGAATGTTGTATCCTTCAAAAATCGAGCAATTAAGATGTGAATCGCATGGTCCTCATTATTTGTCGCAATCTTGTATGTTTTCGACTTAGTGCAAAATTCTAAAGATAAAAAATTCAGAAAAATGCAGGCTTGTAATACATTTCTCAACGACTCTATATAAACGTTTTTGTTTTAGCCGCTCATTATGTGAAGAGAAATATGTACGAAGTCCTTTACATAAAACTAAAATAAGTAACATAATTGCGCTGGATGCAAACTTTAGGCGCATCCAGAATGACCCAATCAGTGCTTATATGATTCACCCATGTCACGTTGTGCGCTTAGGTGTATTAAAAAAACTGTAAAGGTTTCGCAAAATAAAAGATTACACGTTTTTCTTGTAGTGCAGCTAACTATATGGATATATTTGTCGGGCGTGGTGAATGAACGTACCGTATACACCCAACAGCATATGAATGCCTGAGTATTAAAACATTATCAGCGGCAACTTCCATTCGTTGCCGCGGGAATTTAAGGACACAAAAAATCTGCAACTATCCTGCACATACTGCCACACTTGAACAGCAATAAACACATCTATAATTTGGTATCGTAAAATAAATAACGCGGTGTAAAACATTGCACTAAGGTTTCAGGCAATTATACTACCTATTATTAAAGAAGCCACTCCTATAAAAGCTTATGCGGAATATAAAATATAAAGGCCTCTGTTTCCGAGTTTTGAGTCGCAGGCAAAGTACACTAAACTGCTGGCCTGTCTTTAAGATGCGAAACATGCTTCCAAAAATGAAAATTGAGTATAAAACTAAAATCAATGGCTCCTCCGAGGAGGATGCAAGAAACAATCGTGTCAACAGCTGTGTAATGGACAAAATTGTCTCTCACTTTAACATTAGGAATAATATTTCTAGGAACTATAAGACGCTTCAAAACTGACGTTTCTTTGATAGAATGACTACACTAATCGCATTAACCTTAAAACCTAAATTAATTATTAGTTTTTTTTACAGACTCCACGAATACATTTTAAATATCTGACAATGAATCCACCCAAGACTTCGCTTCTTCTGACGTTGGTGTGGGTTTCAGGCTTAAACGGGCAGCGTAAGTATTTTGTTTTTACCAGGACTTCAACAAATCTGTTATGTAAATGATACAGTGATTTGAGTATACCTGTAGAAGCTGCCCTCTACCACTAGTAACGCCGCGTAATTATAATGCAATGTGAGTTCAATTTCACCCTAGCACAGTTGTCAATCCAGTCCTTGTGTGTGCCTCGTCTTTCTCTTTGTCCTTCGTCTTTTGACTGTTTTTTTTTCAAGCTCATTAACTACTGTCATCCTAACAATAGTCAAGGAGATTTATTATGTGCGTTTCATGATCCGGGGCGTAGCCCAGTTGGTTAGAGGGCTTGGCTGGGTATACGAGGGATTGAGTTTGATTCACGATTTAGTCAGCAGAATGTTTTTTTATTCTGATGACGGTCATCAGTTTGATGGACATGTGTAATTCACGGTATTCCGCGGAATCTCGTGAAGTGGGACACTGCTCGCGGACACACGCACGGACATGCTGCCGAGTCATGAGTCATAAACGGCTTTCGCCTTACTAATTTACTTAAATGTCTTCGTCGCGCATGGCCTGTAAATTGAATAAAATCATGAAGAGGCCTAATTCAAGCAACGCAGCTCATGAACCTAAATATTTACAATGAAAAAAAGACGTTCTTTGCTCTAGATATACACAAAAAATGAGCAGGAATCGACAGGCAGGCGCCAAAGAGAAGCTGATTTACGCTTAAAAATGAAAACACCGATTTCCTAAAATATTACTGATCGGCGCTTGAAATATGCGTGTTCTGAAGATCTCTGCCTTGCGTTAACGTACAGTGGTAGTGAATTTAAGAATGTATTTTTTTAATTTCCCCTTTCTTAGAATGATGACTCATTATATTATTGTGGGAAAGGTCGAAAATTTCAGACTCTTATTATATGTTGATTTGCTGCCTCCGCTGAAACCAAACATGACCAGCGCAGGTTACATAACTACTAACGGGATGTAAAAAGTTACAAAACATTTTAAGAAAAAGCTTCAAGATATTACTGCCGTTAAACTTATTGGAATGAATGATATAAATGACATTGAAGCAGTTTAATGTATCAAAGCCTTAAAACTCCAATCGTGTATATTTCTGCCATTCTTTAACATACCCTACTGGAAAAATTGTACGAGATTTGTACAAGACTGCTGTACGCAAATATTGCTGCGTACACCAACGTGAACGTACAGCCTAGGTGAACGTACACCCAACGTGGCTGTACAGCCTACGTGAAGTGTACGACATACATGACATGCATGACTGCGTAATCCCATCACAAAACTAAACGCGTATATATCCAGAGCTTTATGTTAAGAGCTGCCACTGGTCTGTGAGCCAGATGTTTCATGTCCTATTTTCTTCTGCTCCGTGAGGTCTGCTGCATGCCAAAATTTAATCAGTTTATCACCACCTGATTTGCCCGTCCCCTTCGCAGGTTGAATTGGGAAGTTGTGCTTTCTTGTCATGTATTTGACATCGTCGATCAAGTGCAACCTTAATATGCAGCAGGATTGTAATGTTAGTTAAGTTAAATTGGTTCACAGGAAGGGAAAGGCGCAGTAACTGTCACACTTGCTCTGTGGACACCCGAACCGCGCTGTAAGGGAAGGGAGGAAGGTGGGAATGAAAGTGGAAAGAGAGAAAGAGGAGCCGTAGTGGAGGGCTACGGAATAATTTCGACCACCTGGGGATCTTTAACGTGCGCTGACGTCGCACAGCACACGGACGCCACTTCGTTTCGCCTCCATCGAAACGCAGCCGCCGCGGTCGGGTTCGAACCCGGGAACTCCGGCACAGTAGTCGGGCGTCTTACCACTGCACCACCCCGGCGGGGCTGTAATGTCACACAATTTATGTTTGGAGATTCTTCAGTCTGCGTTAGAATTTTTGTACTTGCATCAATATGTTTTTAAAATATGTATCGTAGTACTGTTGCATGGTAGGTGTGTAAAAAATTAGAGCAGTGCAGAATCTGCATTGGAGAAATATGAAAGCACGGATGCTGCTGTTGGTTGCTTATTTCACTTCTTGTTTACCCATTTTAGTCTTTGGTACTTTCAAATGCGTGCCACCACCCTCCTATGCCCCTTTCCGGGTCTACTTCCGGTTGCGTGTCACATCCTTGACGTCACCCTAATTGACTGATTTGACTATTTTAGTCTTTGGTACTTTCAAATTCCACGCCCAATCCCTTCCTATGCCCTTTTTTTGGCTCGACTTGAGGTAGCGTGACGTCAGCTTGACTGGTTTAATTAACATGTATTTGATACATCTCGGCCGCACCCTGATTGACTGACTTAACTATATTTTAGTATTTGATACATTCAAATGTGGCGCCAAGCCATTGGATCACGGTAGATAAGCAGAGTTATGAACAGCGTTTATCGATCTGGGGGTGGCACAGTGGTAAAGCGCTTGGTTGGGGATCCAAGGGATGGAGGTTAGATTCCCGGTGGAGACAATTTTTTTTTTTTGAGGAGGAGTCGCACATCACTTAAGCGTTGCTAGGCAATTCTGGCAGAGCTTGGCGAGGAGGCTGCACAGCTGGCCTTGGCTGTGACGTCACACGCATGCGCAGAACTAGGCTATGTGAAGCCACGCGAAGCTGCAGTCTGATACGCATAGACAAGCTTTCGCTTCAAAAGGTACGGCATGCAAAAACCTGTGTGTGGTTACCGACCCGCACACAGTGTGAGGATTGTTCGAGACTCAGGACTCAAAAGATGCAAAACAGAAGTGTGATCTTAGAGGACGAGAGACATTGACATAGGAATGCTACCATGCTATAGTGATACTCTGCATGGTTGCAAGGCTCCTACACCTCTCCTCATGTTTGTGTTGCGCATAATACTAATATCTCAGCTTTAGGCCTTGTGCAAGGCCTCAATCAGTGTTTGCTGCAGTTGTGACAAAATGTTTTGCAGAAATGATGCCCTCCATGAGATATGCCTCATGTGTAAAGCATGCATGCTTGGAAAAGACGCATGTGGTCACCTGCATTGGCTTTACTCATGCCATGTCTCTGCATGGCTAACACACCGCGGTCACAAAACATCTGCTTTCGGTCCACCAGGTTAGAGCTTGGATATAGGTTCCCTTGTTCTGCTGCTCTTGACCTGTTGGTTCGGGCTTGGATACAGGTTTTCACTGTGCGACGTCTGCAAAATGCAAAAAAAAAGCAGGACTATATCCCAGATCCAAAAATTCAGCTCATGTCTTTCCAAACATTTTGGGAAAGGGACAAGTAGGTGCTATACTATTATTTGACAACAATTCAATTCAAAAAGTTTCGATTCTGAACTACATAAATCTGAGGAACTGACACGAGCATACAGACTGTTCAGCATCAGACCCCCACAAAATTTGATACCTCAGTCGAACAGATATTTCAAGGGCCTTCGAACCATATCCTATCGATCAATCAGATAAATGAAGGGGAAATGAGGGTTTTCGTTATAATACATGAAGAAAAGAAACCAACAGTCGGCGAGGCCAAGGAAAGCACTGAGGATTGTACTTTGTTTTTTTTTTTTAATTTTTGCTTCGGTAATCACACAAATTAGTAATGTAATCTGTTTAGGGGAAAGATAAACAAAAAGTAGAAGCAAAAACAACGTGCCGATGGTGGGGACCGAACCCACGACCTTCGAATATCGCGTCCGGTGCTCTTCCAACTGAGCTACATCGGCCGCTGTTCCACCTGCTACATTCTTACGTATTAATGTTGTCTCTATACGAACCTTGAGAGCGTTCACCAGCGCCGCCCTCAACCATAGCGGTGAACGTGGAATGTCCTGTGTTACCGCCAGCGTCACATAGAATGTATTCAAGAGCGAGGGCGAAAGCTTTGCTAGAACCCTCTTATGCTACCTATGGCTTCAAGACTTCCAGAACCGAGACCCCCGTAGGCTACAAGCCGATAAATGAAGGGGAAATGAGGGTACTTGTTATAATACATGAAGAAAAGAAGCCAACAGTCGGCGAGGCCAAGGAAAGAACTGGGGATTGTACTTTGTGGGTTTGCTCCCCACCATCGTCACATTGTTTTTCCTTCTACTTTGTGTTTATCTTTCCCCTAAACAGATTACATTACTAATTTGTGTAATTACCAAAGTAAAAATAAAAAAAGGACGAGTACCCTCATCTCCACGTCCACGTCTACCGCTATGGTTGAGGGTGGCGCTGATGGACACTCTCAAGGTTCATATAGAGACAACATTAATACCCAAGAAAGTAGCACGTGGAACAGCGGCCTATATAGCTCAGTTGGAAGAGCACCGGACGCGATATTCGGAGGTCGTGGATTCGGTCCCCACCATCGGCACGTTGTTTTTCCTTCTACTTTGCGTTTACATTTCCCCTAAACAGATTACATTACTAATTTGTGTGATTACCAAAGTAAAAATTAAAAAAAAAAAGCCACACAAAGTACAATCCCCAGTGCTTTCCTTGGCCTCGCCGACTGTTGGCTTCTTTTCTTCACCTATCGATCAATGACATTTGTACACCGTTTCATGAAAAGCTACAATAACTACAAAGTCAAGAGAGCAGTGCAAAACTGGAGATTTAAACGGTCTTCGAGAAGTAGAAGTGTGCACTCTTGGATATGGCTCAGCATACACGGCTAAACAATAAAACCAAACCTGAAAGATTATGCAACCCTACATATACGATCATATGAAGATGCACCTCGACTCAACCTTCCGCCTCTGCTCCAGAGTGAAGGAAACAGCTGTACCTTTACTCAAGGCTTGGTTAGAATTCACGACGGCCTCCGAGTGTTCCTTCCAACAAAGTCTTCTTGAGAAATACCATGTAGAAAGAATGCATGGAGACCTTGACTGAAACCTTTACTCCCAGCAATCCTCGAGGCATTTTTTTTAGAAATGAAGCTTTACTTTAATTGCTCCTCGAGTGCAGGAGAAAACGAAAGTTTTCTCACGAATTTTAAAGTGGCAATGACACTAATATAGGGCCACTTCGACCTCCACTTGCAAACATGAGGCATTGTAGCATTCACACGCTGTGCGGACTTCATTCTACTGCATACAAAGCCTTTCATTAAAGCAGATACAATCAGATTCAAAGATCCACTCTTTGAAGCATTGGCTCTGTGGGAACCTCAATCTGACTCGAAAATACTGAAACATTGTTTCAAGTACGACCAAGGCAAGTCTCCCGAAGTCCATGCAGCTAACGATGAGCATGGATAGCTGTTGTCAGGTGCAGCTTTTAATGGTGTAGTTGAATACCGCCTTATACTGATGTGGTATAGGCATATTTCAAGTGGTCACCGGATGCCTCAGCAACATTTCAGAGCGTGCCGAGTGCCAAATTGCAGCAAATTTGACGGCTAACAGCAAACAAAGCATGTGCAGGGGTTTCTATGAACCACTGTGAACAGTGGTGCAATTGTAGGGAATGGCATATTGTAAATAGGAAGAGGGAGGTACCGGAGGTGCAGTTGTGCCATAGAACACCTGTGCTGCACACATCGATGGCTTGCTGATTGCCTCGGTGCATAATGTCTTTAGATGCACGGTGCTGTGGGGAGGGGGGATCAATTCTGTCTTCAGAGTGGCTCAGGGATATTGCCAGTCAAGTACATTTACAATTACAGCTCCTAGCTTGCTTGGAAACAAGCGGCATTTGATTCTGGAAAGTCAAATTTGTTGCCTGGGGTGCATGCGCTGCAACATGCTTCTTTGCACCTTACGTGTGCTCAACGCTCACCGCCGAGCACTCCGAGTGCAAAGACGCAACTAGGTCACTAGATTTCACAGCAATTCTAGCATTTTTGAATGCCTAAATCCTGTTCTACACCAGCTTTATGTCAATGACAAAAATGTTGCCAGACGTGAATTGTTTTCAGTCATTTTTCAAGCTGCCTTGTTCATGCAGTTTGCAAAACATATTTTTGTTCTGTTGTGGCCAAAGAAAGACACAAACGCAGGCAGCCAGGAACGTGAGTTTTATTCACGAATGCCTTTGCTTATGTAGCCCTTGTCTTGCGCATGCGCCTAAACTGACATCTGATATTGCGCAAAACAAGGGCTATATAGGCCGAGGCGTTGGTGAATAAAATTCACTTCCATTCCCGGCTGCCTGCGTTCGTGTCTTTCATCGGCCACAACAGAGCAGTTTTACTAGGCTGGGACCTTTTCTTATGCAATAAAGCAACTCAGGCTATGAGAGACGCTGTAGTGGAGTGCTCTAGAAATTCCAATTACCTGGGGTTCTTTAATGTGCACTGATGTTGCATAGCAAACGGGTGCCTTACTTTTCGTCGCCATCAAAAAGCGGCTGCCGCAACCTATTAGGCTGCGACTCTTGAGGCAGCTTGTTGATGTTGTTCAGAAGGACTTGACATTAGAAAATGACCAGGCTACACGTAGTGGCATGTACTTTCCAGGGCAAATTTTGGCCTTTGTCTTGTCCCTGTATGCCATGTGTGCTGCCTAGAGTGGAGGGATATTTCTAGAGGATACGAAGTCAGTAAATTCTGAAAAGCATTCAAGAATCTCAACTGAACCTTGAGTAGAGAAGACTGTATTCTTCACTTCATAGAGCTGAGGTAACGTCAAGTCGAGACATGTTTGTGAATTCGACCCCAAGGGCACAATTTGAATTAAAAACTATTCCACAGGCATAACAGACTCATGCCCTATTGTGAAGTCCTCTGAACGTTCAGAAGCGACCTGAATATTCACAGGCTAGCAGAACATGTTTCCCAGGATGCATGAAAAGGCAGCTGTGAAAAAAAGCTGAAAACACTTTAATGTCAGGCAATCTCACTGCCGCTGTGATACAGTTCATGTAGAACATGGCATATGCATTGAGAAATGTGAAATTTAGTGACCAAATTTGTTTATTAAGGTTTGGTTTGAAGTTGCTGCTACACTTGCTCTTTGACCTTGCAGGGCTCAGTGGCAAGGGAAGAAAACATGCATGCTGCTTTGCAACGTATGCACCCAAACAAATTGAACTCCCTGATTGGTTTACAAACAAAGCTGGGAGCCACAATGGTCACTGTGCTTGAAAAGCCATGCCTTCTGCCTACCGTGAATGTGTATCCACAACACGAGTGAACCAGCCAATTAGACAGCACCACGAGTAAGACGTCTGTACTACCCTGATATGACAACTAAGCCATTGATGCCTCTAGCACAAATGTTCATATTTTTCCAAAGGCTCAACTGCGCTGCTAGTGGGCCCCCAGCTTCCTTTATACGTATGTGCCAAGACCAAAAATGGGAAGACTGCCCAACAGGGGGTGATGAAGAGGCCATGTTTGATGTTTCAATGTCTGAAGGGGGGGGGGGGGCGCTGCCACTTTGAGGCAGTGTCCGATGAGTCCTAATCTAAACATCCTGAGCATACATACATGCAGCAGCAAGCGTGCAATACATGTCTATAGGTGTACGCCGAGATATCTACAGGCCGTCACCGAGTGTTCTCCCTATGTCTCCATAGCTAAAGCAAAACTGATCGGCGTGCCCACCACCACAGTTTTCTCAGTACCATAGGAGTGCTGTAAGTCTTTAATGCAAAACCATTACTAGCCCTTTTACATGTAATGTCGTCTGCGACCGTTGTTGGCTGTGATGGTTCTGAAAGAAGAGCAATCACGCCTAGAGCAGCTTGGTAAGATGAGGCATGCGGCTGAGCTAAATACAGGAGGATCAGATGGCATGACATTTGGAAAAACCCTTTAACGTGAAGTGCACCGAGCAGCTGCCCTTAGCTCAGATCGAAAGCGAAGCCAGCAAAGCATCTATATCTACTGTGGCTGCATTAGCTGCGCACCGCTGCCTACAAGAAACGCAGTACACCAACTCTGTGTGCGGCCAGCCACACCTACTTTCGCTCAGCTAAAGTCTGCTATGATTGATTTCCTGTTTAGCCAATGATGCCAATGGTGCTAGTGGAGCCTGTGATGGAGATGCTGGCAATTAAGACGTGGCTGCTGATTCCTCAGTGCCGGTTTTGCAAAAGCCATTCTTTGCAGGCAGAAGCCGCTTATCGGAACATTTAGGGCAGTGATCGTGCAATCAGAAAGTTCGGTCAAAAATCTGATTTTCGGGAAAATCAAAGGGTTGGAAGGTATGTACGCAACATGCCTTTCCCCACAAGTGTGTCCCTGTCTCTGGAAGTCACCATGCAGAGCAAACTTGCTCTTAGTCCTCAAATGTGTATCATAGCTCTGCATTAAGTAGGTTCTGAAACGTTGCTCCCATATAGTGACAATTTGAAATGTGCAGAACCACAGAAGTATGTGATGATCAATTACAGCATTGCAGTTGGTGATAGACCATGGTTATGCATACTTGGTGTCAAAAGCTGGGATGTCAGGAGGGTAGCCAAAGCTATACCCACGAAACAATATGCCAGAAGTTCTGGGTTGAACAGGGTTGACCTGGGCCGTCACTCAGCCAATGCTTCACAGAACAGATCTGTGCATACTCACTGCATCCACATTTGTGAAAAGCTGGATAAACTCGCAGAACAAAGCACAAATAGCGAACAACTGATATAATGTCCCGTGTTTACGAGTTTAGTGGCAGTCGATGAGCCCTCAAGGTCACCTAACTGCCAACAAATGAAAAGCAGGCATTGAGGGCTGCATGGAGTTGAAGTTCAAGTGAAAGTATTTTTTGTGAAGTGCCAATTTCCTGTCACGGTACTCAATTTCACAAGCTGTACGCTGCCCTGCGAATGGCACAGGAGCCCTGGCCCATTCAGGATCATACAGATTATAATAGGTAATTGTGCTCCTACGTGCCTCTTGCTCCTTGAACTGACCAGGGTGAAATTGGGGGCACAATTATCTACAAAGGCACTTTGCAAAACTCAGAGTATCAGCTATCCTGCACAGCGCAATTCCTGTGGTAAAACATTTTTGCAGGTCCTGGGTGCACAGTCACGTCACACATGGATGACGTAGTCTATACGACACATATATGTATCTCCTAGATTTTATTTTTAACAGATGCGCACTGCTCAGTCAAGACGAGATGCGCGGGAATGTAGTGAGCACTGATTCTGTGCGTTTGCAATTTTTTGCTTTCGTTCTGTTTCGTTCGATAGTTTAGTGGGCGGCCGGTATGCAAAGTGACGCGGGGACTCTGGAGTTGAGTCGGCTTTTTCGCATCATGTCACCGGGATGGTGCGTTTGCTCTCCGCAGTGTAATGAATATGTGCAAGACTACTTTCCGTATGTGGGGCTGCATATATTCAGTACCAGAGCTTGAGTCATTTGCGAACACGCCCATACACATGCAGTTTTGTAGTGGCGCAAAAAATTTGTCTGTCAAGACAGAGTATCTTCTAAACGCTGCGTAAACATTGATGTTTGGATTAAGCCATGAAATATTATACAAGATGTTTCACATAAGGTTTGGTTTATGGGGTTTAACGCCCCAAAGTGATTCAGGCTTGTATCACATAGCGGGCTTAATTAAGGTACGAAACCTGTCCCAGTGCACGGGCACAGAAGCAGCGAAACCTTCAGTGCTCCCTCCACTGCAACTCAGACTATCACTGCGCACACCTCACTGCTACGGAAAAAAAAGAGCAGGCGTGCATACTGCTCTGTGCTTTGCCAAGAGCAGCTCCAGGCGGTCGGATGGATGGATGGATGGAATATAGGAGCGTCCCCTTTGAAACGGGGTGGTAGCAGTAGCTGTCATGCTCATTTTTCTCCATATATCTTAATTATTGATTTAGAATTGTTAACGAAACCATCATTCTATTTATTAAATTTTGCTCCTACATTACTAACATTATGTTACTTCTCTGCTTTTAAGCCACCAATCTTCCAGCCGTTTTTTGCTAGTTTCCACCGCCGGTTTATTCACCCGGCCACCGTTATCTCTAAACCCCAGAGCTTCAGGAACAGTGAATGCGCCTGCATCAACTTCCGGATGGATACCATTTCATTCGAGTATAATATGGTCAATTGTTTCAGTGGAGTTTCCACATACAGCACATGCGCCATCTCCATTGTTAAACTCGTTTGAAACAGCGCCACCTGCGCTGGCCAGCCCCCCCCCCCCCCCCCGCCCCTATTTTTTTATCCTCTCCGCACTGCTAAGTAAAAAAATAACGAAGAAGCATACATGCTGCTGTGCGCTTAGCTTAGAGAACAGCTAGACCCCCTCCCACTACCTCCACTCCCCCTTTCCACCCACCCACAATTTATTGAGCGCCCCGGGCAGCTTGAAGCAGTCACTCATTTTAAAGCACTTTGACAGCCAACCTCCCAGCACCCTTTCGTCCTTCCCGCATAGATGAGAAAGACCTTGCAGCCCTTTTCTCACTCCCTCCCAGTAGAATGAAAAAGGGAAAAATAACCGCCATGCAGGATATTCAGGAATAATACAGACACGTCACTTCTGTGTCAACAAGGTATGGGTTGCTTTGGCCTGAGCAGAAGATAGGGAGCACTAAAGATTTGACTGCTTCTGTGCACAGTGTGTTAGAGCACAGGGCTCAATCGGCCACCTTTGTACCTTAAGTTAAACCCGTTACATGAGGCAATTATAGTGCTAAAAAAATGTTTGTTCATAAACTAAGCCACATCTTGTATAAATTCACAGCTTAATTTCAAACATCAACATTTATGTGCCTTTAGAAGATGCTCTCAGTCTTGACAGCTATTTCTTTTCGCCACTACAAAACTGCAAGTGTGTGGTGTGCATGTGTGCAAATAACTCATGCACTATAAATATGTTCGCAGCCCTACATAGGGTAAGTACCCTTGCACATTTTCATTACAATGAGGAAAACAAACGCACGATCCCACTGCGAAGAAGCAGACTCATGACTCAGTTCTTGTGTCGCTCGAATACCAGCAACCCTGCCAAACCACCAGAAGAAAAAGAACGAAAGGTAAGCAAAAATTGCAAACACACAGAATCAGTGCTCACTCCACATTACCCCGCATCGTGCCTTTTGACTGAGCAGCGCTTTTCTCTCAAGAAAAAAAAGAATACAAACTCCACGAGTAATGTGTAGGTGACATATAGTAGGCTATGTCAATGAAGTATTATGTGATTGTGCACTGGAGGACCTGCAAAAATATTCTCCCAATCCCCGTTGCGGCAGAAGTTGGGTGCAATGCTGAATATTTCTGTATTAAGTCTCATGTTATGCACGAATTTTGGGAGGAGCATGCCTTCTCTATTGAAAACCAGAAGGGAAGGGAGGGGGGTTATGAACGGTACCTGTAAGGTTAAGGTGCTCTTAAGCGCTTCATCCCTTTAATAGAGAGAGCAAACCAAGGCAGAGTGGAGCAGGTAATGAATGTGGTCATTGTCACAAGAGATGTCTCCCGGCAGCACCCTATTTCTGCCCCCAAAACAGGTTTTGCCGCCACAGTGAAGGGGTTTGCACTGAGGAGGGAAGCACTGCATAAGTATTCTGCCAGAACAACCCCATACCGCCATTTACATTTGCTGAAACTTGTGAGTTCTCCCTCCTCACTCACAAATCATGAGGATGTGCTTTGGTCTACTCTCCATGGAAGGGGTGCGGTATCGGTTACCTTTAAGCCTCAAAACAATGCTTTTCACAAACACGCATATATTTCAAGGTGGAAGCAAAGCCACCTGTTTCTTGCCACATTTGTTATCATCAGCAGCTCCATTTCAATGAGGACAGAAGCCAGCAACACTTTCCTCAGTAGTTTGTAGTACCTCCGCCGCCAATGCAGCTAGCTGAGAAGTAATAACTGCTTGACATGATTCCACATGCACAAATTACATCAGCTTAACACTTAAAAGTACAGATAACACTGAATTTTCCCATCCAATTAAACGCTCAACCACTTCCTTCTCAGTTGCCGCAGCGCTACTGGCATCCCGGTACGTGGCATCCCAGCCATGGCGGTATGGTGAAAATCTGCAACCAGTATGCCCTCAAGAACGCTGATCACATGTGGCCGGCCTGCCATTACTCAGAATACTGTCAATCATTTTCAAATGAAAGCAGTGCAATGTCAAGACCACTGAAACCTATATCGACTGCACTGCCACTACTGTGTTCTGCTAATTTAACTTTCAGTCAGAGGAATATAACTAGCCCAACAACTGCAGCAACCACAGTGAAGGTGCATGAGCCTTCACTTCAAGGTGTACTATCATCACATCTTATAAAATCAGCTGGTAATGACATTTGTTTCAAAACTTCTGTCTTTTCCTACCTTAAAAATAAACTTGCATTTTAAGTAAAATAGCATTTTAGTGAATAGAATGCAGAAATGTATAACACAAGCCAGCTTCAGCTTGCCCTCAATGTCCTCTTATTACCCTAAAGCTGAACATGAGCAATGAGAGACATCATGAAAGAGAGCTTCTGGGCTAATTTCCTCTTCCACAAAAAGTTCTTTAAACTGTGCACTGGCACTGCCCAACATGTAGGCAAATTTGCATTTTGCCTGTATCGATAGGCCCCAGGCACCATTCCATTCCATATTCTCAGGCTCAGCAGCCAAATGCCATAGCCAGTAAGCAACGGCAGCAATCAAAGAAAACACTGAAGAAACCTGAACCTCAAAACAAACATAAGGAGTCACAAATGCAATAGTAGGTTAGGCAGATAAGAAACTACATATGCTGATAAATGTCTTCAGCACTTACATCAATGTCCTACTTGCCCATCATAGCACTGTGCGATTCTGGCAAAGGGTATTGTAGAGGTTGAAGAAGCCATTGCTTTGAAGCCACATGGAGCTTGCTGTAAGGTAAAAAGTACCATGAACCAACAAATTAAAGGGTTCAAGGCAGAGAAATACATACTGAAGAACTTTTTTTTTTAATGTCAGTTGTGGTTCACTGTGCGGTTATTATCCTGTGACTTTGTTCTCCCCCCCCCCCCCCCCCCCCCCCTTTTAAGAATTGTCCCCCTTCGATATATACCATATCAGGGCTCTTTGTAAAGCCTGTCCCTTTGTAAGGTGTATCTGTGCCACACTCCTTTAAGTGGTGACTAATCATCCATTCATTATTGTAGTTTTTCCTGTACTGCCGCTTTTACATCTTTTGCAGGCCACAGGATCCCTGGTTCGAGGCCGAGAGGTACATACTGAATATTTTTTTTCACTCAGGAAAATGTTTGTGCGAGGGAGTGGGATTCGGGGCTGGCGGAACAAATGAAACAATATAGTAGACACTAAGAGGAAATAAAAGAAAGCAGTGGTAGGGTGAAGGGGCAGGTAAGAGGCATAGTAATAATAATATAAAGTGCGAATTTGAGCTCGCGACCCGCGCCCGTAATTGTCAGCAATCGCTGTACTCCGCGTAATGTGTTTAGCCCATGCTCTCACAGCTCGGAAGGAGGGAAAGGGGCGGGGGGGGGGGCGCACTCACGCCGCGTACGAAGTTTTGCCACTGACTGAAAAATCATTGAAATGCCATCTCCAACACTCCATTCAAGGTCGGCCTCTTTCCCTGTAGATTTCTATCCCCCGCCTTGAGAGGTGCAATTTTTTCTTATTGCTTTTACATGCTCACCCCCTCGAACCTGTTTTCTCTCTAGCCAGA
Source organism: Amblyomma maculatum (assembly GCF_055883805.1). Taxonomy (NCBI): domain Eukaryota; kingdom Metazoa; phylum Arthropoda; class Arachnida; order Ixodida; family Ixodidae; genus Amblyomma; species Amblyomma maculatum. The sequence goes on along the minus strand of NC_139348.1, from coordinate 53,599,595 downwards.
CTGCACGCCGCACCATTCGGTCGCCCTCTGTCTCTCCGTCTATCTTTGTGTGGGAGAATAGGGTTTTGTGAGTTCTGGGTCGCGGTGGCTCTTCCCGCGCTGCTTCTTAGTCACCTGTTCGCCCCCCTTTGCATTTTCTTGCGTTGACGTGCGCGGCATGGGGACCTCTCGCTGACCGGCGCTTCGGGAATCATGCATCTACTCGGCAGTGCTCACTGCTGCGCGCCCAAGATCCGGTTTCATTTTTCAGTGCCTGGGGGGCTAGAGACAAAGGAAAATGTACTTGCCCATCGAAACAGGCGCTTTGCTCTTTGGATCTCAGAATCCTTCCTTTACACTTGCCTTGCGGACGGGAAAGACGCACGTGCAGTGTCTCTGCGCGACGGCCTTATTTGTAATTCAAAAGTTCAATAGTTTTCTTTGTTTGTGTTAAGGAACGCTTCTCCGTGTCGTCACTACATCATCTATCAAGATTCACCGTTATACAATTGAACTCAGCATATCTGGAGATGTTCGTAGACTGCGGAAACGAAAAGCCTCATCTGACATGTCAAAGCGCCTGCGCACCTAAACAGTTCTGCCCGGAAGACATGAGTAGCCCCGTATCTTCAACTCGACATACGTTGGGAAAATACTATAGTACATGGGACAATTTGCATTTTTTTCAGCAGGAGTAGATAATGAGAATGCCGGGACAAGTTCTTGATAACTAAAAAGGGTAAAGTGATACTAATCTTCAAAAAAGTCAACAAAGAATGTCAAACTAATTACCATCCAATTACTATATTACCTTTCTTTAGTAAACTAATAGAAAACCTAATCGTCAATCGCACAATGAACTACCTCCTTAAGCTCAAACTGTTAGCAGTTGAGCAATTTGGATTCCGCCATAATTACTCCACAGAGCTAGCTTTAATCGAATTCACAGACAGTATTAAACAATATATAGATAATAACTTTTTTGCCGGTGCTGTTTTGTTAGATTTCACTAAAGCAGTTGACACAATTAACCGTACAATACTGTATACTAAATTAGAATCCCTTGGCATCTGTGGGCCTACTTTAGCCCTTTTACGTAGTTATCTTACTAACCGTACACAAGTTGTCCAGTTACAAGACATGCTCTCTGACCCTGTAACTCTAAATTTAGGAGTGCCACAAGGTTCCATTTCAGGTCCACTTCTTTTCCTCATTTACATAAATGACTTGCCTTTGTTCCTAACACTAAGTGTATACTTTATGCGGATGGTACAACGATATTCACTCAGGGTAGTAATCTCACACGCCTAATAAACAAATTAAACACAGACTTACAGAATATTGTTTTATGGTGCCAAAATAACATGCTACAACTTAACCCTACAAAAACCACCTTCATGATATTCTGCACTCATCAAAAGCAAATTATCACGAACCCACACATTTGTCTGGGACATCATATTATCTTTGCCTCCGAATCCGTTACATTTCTCGGCATCACGCACGACTGTCACCTAAAGCTTGATTTACACACCAAATCTGTCAGTAAAAAAATTTCATTTGGAATAAGGGTGCTAATAAAGACTAGACATTTTTTTCAACGCCATGTTCTCTTATCCCTATAATATGCCTTCATTAACAGTAATCTTAATTATTGCATATCATCATGGGGAAATACCAATTCATGCCATTTATCATGTATTTCTCATCTTCAAAACCAAGCGCTTCGAATTATATAATTCAGTCCATACACAGCCTCTGCTCACGCCTTTACTCTGACCTAAACATTCTTCCCTTGAAATGCCTCCTTAATCTTAGGTTAGGTCTTCTGATTTACCGCGCTCGCAATGATAATTGTCAACTTCTCTGTTTCTCTGAATCTTTCCTCGCTAATAATAACACTCGCTTCTCTGAACAAAGTAATATGCTACTACCAAAAGTAAACACGAACTAAGGAAAACAAACTACTTTTTTCTCCGCCATAAAAACTGGGAATTCATTACCGCTAGCAGTTAAATTAGCCCATTCGCAATCCGCTTTCTACACTCTACTTAAAAAACATCTCTTATCAAACAATTCAGCTTCATAACTTACCTAAGGTTGCCTTAATTGAATTTTCTGTTCCCCGCTCCGACAGCAAACGGTCAAAGTGTTTGTCATTGTGAACATTCTTATCTGTCTCCGCTTCCGTTCTTATCTTTGCATCCATCCATTGCCCATTCTATGTCTGATATCTTTTGTGTTTTTCATAATGTTCTTGCACTTTGCCTGATGTATGCCTTTGTTTGCTTTTTTTTCTTTTTTTTTTGTTTGAAAACTTACGCCCGCTTAATATTGTGTAATTTATTTATTGCCGAAATTTTAAGGTTTCAATTGGATTACAACTTTTTCTAGATCCTCTGCCACACTTGTGTATTTATACTCATGTATCCCTGATGGGAGGTTCCCCCAGACAGTCTTACTTCGGGATCTCCTACTGTACAAACTTTTTATGCACTTATGATTGATTTGTATTTCGTTTTAATCAACCTTCAAACTTTATGAGAACTTTTAAGCTTGACATGTGGCCAAAGCAACGCTGAACGAATGGTGAGCATTTCAATTTTCATCTTTGGTAAGAGTGGTCCTTCAAATACGGGTCATCTTTGTCATGTCGTCTACCATCTGGTGCGACGGAGTGCACGTCGGTCATCCACTGGAAATAAGAAGCGCTTGCTATTGCAATGCAGCAGGCCAGTTAATGCTAGTTCACATGTAAATGATAGTAAATTTCATCATAAGTGGCGGCATTGAATACAAATATTTTGAAATTGGAACCATGTAGTTCTTTCTGCTTGAGCCGCCGCAACCGATCAGATTACTTTATTTTTTCAACATAGCGGCAGAAATCGCGATCGTTTTCATTTGCATTTAACCTCTCTAAGGAAGTGCGTAATGCTTACTGTTTTTTTTTTGCATGCCCAATTTTAGGCGCACATGAATTGCTCAAGGTGCAAAGTTCGGCAAAGTCCTTGCTGTCGTAGATATGTGTTTGCTTTAAATTATACTGTACAAAACAAAGCTGCATTTAAATTCACGCCTTCTGCGGATTTATTCACTTATGCGAGCGTCTTTGCGTGAAAAAACTAAAAGAACTATTCAAGAACGGTATACCATTCTCCCACTTCTCTCTTCAGACCGAATGGGTACCAGGCAACAGCTAGTCTAATTGGTTGATGAGCGTAGATTTCAATTCCAAAAACAACAAGGAATGTTCACTTTTTTACATTTCGCATGTATTGCTACAATTTTCTTTCATGCTCTTTTTCATTTTTCACAACCCTTTCGTCGTTTTGTATGCGGAGATAAATATGATCTTGGTGTAATTATTATGAAGTTATCTGAGATTTTACAGCTGGAAAGAACTCAAAAGTGAAAGAAAAGAGAAGATGCCCTTCAATCGAAACCGAACTCCGCTACCATTCGAGTCCATCTGTTGTCAATTGGCTCTGTTGCAGATTTCCAGCCGCCTACAATGTCATATTGCCATCATTGTTTCGAAATTGCATGTATGCTGCTCCTTTTTTGCTTGTGTATTTGAACAGTTAACCGGATTTCTGCGTAGTTCAGTAACCCTAACCCTTGTGTTTCGTTTTTTTTTTTCTTGCAGATGTCACAGTGAGAGCAAGGAATGGCTGCTTCTGATTCCTAGGATTTCATCTTCAAATTTTAGCCGGATTTTCACGCATCCTCTCCAGATAGGCACTATTCCTATCCCTGCAGAACTTCTGAACTACTGGGCGCGTCATCAGGTGGCGTAACCACCCCTCTCTGGATGAACCAAGCCCCCTCCCAAAAGCTCTTCCTCCAGGCATTTTATATATAGCGAACGGTCTCCTGTTAGTACTGGGTTGCTTTAAATCACCAGCAGCTCAACAATCTTACGCGATAGCCATACAATTTTGAATAAATGTACATTGAATATTGAAAGGCTGATCACTCTAATACAATTGCCAGTAGTTCACTCTTCCCTCTCGTGCGTATTGCACCACCAAGCAATGAATGCATGTATTGAAGAGTCAAATAAACATATTTTTCTCAATCATTTTGCTGCCTGTTTTTGAATCTGTTGCTGTTTCCTGCGAGTAAAAAGTTTCATTGTACTAGTTGCCACAGAAAGATCAAAATAAGAGGTTTAACTGTGTGCCCTCCTTACACTGAAAAATAGAAAAATTTAGTCGCGTTACAATGTAGGACAAACTGCTCCACGGCTTGTAAATGCCTACGAAATACCCAGGTTTATAATGGAAGATGTATGGAAGAGCCACGGATATGACAATATAGGAAACCCACTGTTTTCTCAACCTAGGAATGCCAATGGATTAGGAAGGCCGTCATAATTGGGGTATGAATGGACACGCCAATAGTAAACGCATATTGGTAGTGCCATAATGGATAAACTCTGGACCACTGATGGCATGAACAATGGTCCAATGCAGGAAAAAGTAGTAATTTCTTCGAGAGCAAACGTAGGGTTGATATTTCAACATCGGTTTTCCTACATTGAACCACCGGTGGTCCAATAGTGGTGTGCTGCTTTAGAAGTTCCCGTTTCGCGCTCGGAATGTTCTTCCCTGGACATCGCCAACACCAAGCTCTCTCTGTTATCGGCTCTGCGGCTTTCACACGCCTTTTTGTCAACGTGACATTTTACCGTGCATAGGCAACGGTAGCTATTTTTTGTATTCTATTCGGTCATGGTCTAGGGTCTCCGTGGCTGCTCCCGTGGCGATTCCTGCTGCTCTAGGTGAAGGGAATTCCAAAAGATTTAACCAATCTTTCTGCCACCGAGTGTATGAGGTTTAACAACAGTGGCTTCAAACAGACGATTACCACAAGACGCGCATCCAATGCGATGCAAATAATGAGCGATAAGCATCGGCCTATTAATACTGGTATGTGACCCAGATCGACTATGGCGAGCGTGCTTCCATCGAAAAAATAAACTAGCCTGTTTAAGGAATACGAATATGAAGCGTCGCAGCACCTACTTTCGCTAAACGATTTAACATTGGTGGCCTACATTAAATCTTGGATATTGAGCGCTAAACGTCGGTCCGCACATGGACGTTCTCACATATGGCAAATCGTATCGACGCTTTGCTTCATTGTCACTCTAAGAATTATTAGAAAATAAAGTAAAGATGGAGAAAACACATCTCACGTACAATCACAATACAAATAATAATAAGGTTATGCTGAAAAAAATAAACTGGGTAACAGTTTCACTATTCTTCATAGCACTCGTTCGCATATTTTTTTTTCTCAAGCGTCCGCTCTTGTTGACGACGCACCGGGCACTTCTGTTCCAGTTGAGTGATCGCACTCACTCGCGCCGAAATATTGGCGCTCTGTTTGCTGCTTACTGTGTCCATTGAAAACTCTACAAACAAAGGAAGACAATCATAAAGGGCACGGCGCCAGCAACAGCGGCGCCGACTTGCCCGAGTGGATGCGCTCTGCAGGTGTGAATCAAGGTGCGCGTGGTCGCCGCCCAGGCGGGAATTTACGACGCAATGCGTCAACTGCTGTACTTAAAGGCCCTATTTCTTTCATACCTATTTCACATAAGTATAGCTCACGTAACTTACGTCTTAGGCTTTGTGAACGAGTAGACCATCTCATACGTATATAATCAAGAGTACGACTGCTATGACCGCGGCGCAATAATCACTGGTAGAATATCGCACACATACAGTACTGGTAAATGCTCTATGATTATCTTGAAACACTCATTCGGCAAACGAGTACGCCAGCTATTTGCTAAACAAGCCGTGAATATTCATATCACTGCAGTGGCAAAAATGCTTGCAAAGCCAGCTTGAGTCGCCCGCGTCACGGCGGCGGGCCGGCTTCCACATTTCACAAAAACATGAAACGCGAAATATATCCGCGTAGGGCTTTGGGGGGGTCACACTGGATTTCATATAAACAAAATAGAGCTTTGTGTACCAGCCAGTACAAGAACGGCAGCTCAGCAGAACGACATTTGATTCGACGGCATTCCAAGTGCATGGATAGCATAATTTTAGAATTTCTGATTTCTTTTTATTTTTTTCACATGTGCGAAAAAAGAAGTCTGTAACTTTTCTCCGCTTTTCTTCACCCGCCTAATTTCGCGATTCTGTCGTCGCTACATATAGCAAGAAGAAATAACTGTGGAGTTCAAAAATGAAATAGAGCAGTCGTTGTTTTGCAGTTGAGCTTAATTCGGTATCAAAGCTTATTTATTCTCTAACTATATCTGCAGTGGAACAGTTACAGGGGTGCGCAGGGAAGGTTTTTTTTTACACAAATGTTGTGCATGAAGAGAAGACACCCACATGTAAACTGACTTGTTAGCATTAGAATGAAAACAAAAAGATGTGAAGGAAAAGGCTGGTGACAAAAATAAAATACGAAAACGTGCAATGGGTATATTAACAATTAACAAATGGATTACAATTACACTCCTTAGTTTCGCACACGCTTGTTAGCATAAAGGTTTCCAGCGTCCACTCTCAGTGCTGACGCACCGCTCACTCCCCTTCTTGCGCACTTCGCACTCCTGTCGTTCCCCGGATCGCACTCTCTCACCGCATGCGATGCGAGCAAGGTCCGAGGTTGCATGCGCGCGTCGAAATCCACGCAGGTGCGCCAAAGCGGTGGACGGGTCGACGCACCACTCAGGGTCCAAGGGGCGGACGGCCGTCGCCCAGGGGAAGGAATTGCGCCGTAATAAAAAGACGATCGCTAACAGACTGGAGACCTCTTTCAAACATTTTCGGGCTCTCATAACAGGTTGCATAGAGAAATGTGCTTTTACCACATTTTCTTGGCCAATGAATTATACGAAAGAAACTGAACTCTAAGAAACAAGCGCCTAATGAATCGGGCCAACAAACGCCTAATCTAGCTGATAGAATGATGCTGCCTGGGCGGATATACAACTGGCCGTTATGAGCGAAAATGTAAACATCGTATGCAACTAGCTTATAAGGAGGTTGCAAGGCGGGGTACTGAGATGCTTAGCTCAATAATTTTCAAAAGCGTGCTTGAAACCCTCATTTCAGGGTGATTGAAAGATTTCGCTCGATTGAGCACCATTGTTGAAAATACTTTCGTTGGTATGTATACATAAGGAATGCTTGCGCTACGTAAGGCATGAAGGATAACTGTGGAGTTCAAAAATAAAATGAAGCAGTCGTTGTATTACAATTAAGGTTAGTTCGGTATCGAAGGTTATGTATTCTGTATCTCTTTACTGGAACAGTTGCATTTGTGCGCGGGGAAGGTAGCTTTTTTTTTTTTTTTTACAAATAATGTGTATGGAGCGAAGACACCACGTGTAAACTCACTGGAGACTTCTTTCAAACATCTTCGGGCTCTCATAACAGGCTGCGTAGGGAAATGGGCTTTTACCACATTTTCTTGACCAATGAAATATAAGCAAGAAACTAAACTATGATAAAGAAACAAGCGACTATATTGAATCGGGTAACAAACGACTAATCTAGCAGATAGAATGATGCTGACGGTGCGGATACACAAATGGCCGTTATGAGCGAGAATGTAAACATCGTATGCAACTAGCTTATAAGGAGGTTGCAAGGCGTGGTACTGAGATGTTTAGCTCAATAATTTTCAAAAAACGTGCTGGAAACCCTCATTGCAGGGTGATTGAAATATTTCGCTCGATTGAGCACTATTGTATGAAAACATTTTCATTGGTATGCTAAAATTGAGCAAACCATTCCTAGTAGAACTCAGCAGTTAAACTAAAAGTGCGAAGGCGTGGGAAATCGATGGGCTTCCCTGTACAGCAGGTGTTCTTGCTGTTTCTTGCGCTTGCTTCTCTCGTACCGAGTAGTGTTGGTGACCACCGCTGCGTCCGTGGCTCAGCGACACATTGCGGTGGGGATAAGACGACTTCCCTTCTCGGACTGTACACGTTTATTTGCACCTTTTTACATCGACGTATTTAAAACAATGTCATCGGGTGCGACCTCAAGCATAGAGGGCTAACTGCAACTGGTGAACGATCGGAGGTCAGAGGCTAGCAGAATGCCGGCCTTGGCCTCCTGCTACACGTTAGGCCGGAGTCCCTTGAGACTTCCGTCAGCCTAGCCTCCCTCCTCGAACATTCCAGTCTGCTCTCGACTCTCGTCAGAGCCAAACTCTGCTCCGAGCCCAGCTGTCTCAACGCTCCTTCCTTAGCGCTAAAAATTCGACTATAGTTGGCTGACGAATCAACGACTTGTCACTCTGTGGCCAATAACATGTAGTGCTTCAAAATGGACTGACCAATCATTGTGCCATATATACCCCTCTCCTACGCATGTCATATAAGCCACACAAAACACGCACTAGGCGGCGAGTGGGTGCGCACACAAACATATACATTGCGATTTCTCACTCTCCAAAATCCTCCCGCGCAAGTGGCGCCAAGCAGTCGCAAGGACGATCGGCGTCCGAAAACACACACATATAAACACACACACACACGCAAACCTCAGGCCCACACATTCCGATCCCTGCCCTTGGTCGGTTGCGCGCGGGCGGCGGATTCAAAGGGACGTACCGGCGTCTTCCCGTGAAGACATGTCAACAGCGCGTCCTCCCCAGGCCCGTGTTACGCCGCGTTTCGGGATTTATGGCCTCCGCGCCCTCTCCACTCGAACCGGGGGCCATAGCAGTTAGCGCTGAACCCACAACCACTGCGCTTATGCTGTGCGCTCTAACTGCACTGTTCTGCCTCCCTCGCGGCACGGGACGGAGAGAGCCGGTGGCGTCGCCCGCTGCCATGTGTTCTGGGCTCACTTCCAAAAAGCGGTCGTCTGCGCGACCGTCATAAATCAGCCAGCGTGAAGCTGTCCATTGACCTTGGTCGCCCCCTCGGAATCTCGCTTCCGTGCGAAGCCCGCAAACTTAACTCCTCCCCATCGAGAATGTTGCGCGTACACTTGCTGTACGCTCAACATAAAACTCCTCTAACGGGGGAAAGGGGGGGGGGGGGGGGGGGCATTGTGGTGTGGCGCACACCAAACAAAACAAACCAACGCAGCATGCAAAACAACAGTGCAACACTCCGTGCAGAGGCGTGCGCACCCTGAACGACAATACTTCGTGTGCATATTCGCAAACGGTAAGTAATGCATGCGTCAAAACTCTGACCTACACTGTTGGCATATACGACATCGCACAAAGCAATACAAGGTAGCACTGCTTGGCGTATACAACACGAAACAAGGCAATAAACACAGCATAAAGCAAAAAGCCGGAGTTCACACAAGACACATATGTCCCGCACAGAGATGATTGTCCACTCCCTGCTCAAAGTCTCTTGGTTCAGTCAACGTTCCCCCACTCCCAATCATTGCCTCAGCGCGTGGTCGAGCCACAGGGGGATCTTTACGCCTCTCGCAACTGGCAGTGGCAGAGTGGGCTAAGACTGTGAACATCAAGCGCACAGCGCTTACCACCGGGATCAAACACTCCGACTGCTCGCATGGTACAGACGAGCCGCAGCATGCAAGATAATTGCACGCGTCCTGATTTCTGGCTGCGCCGCTCTCCTGCCTCACATAAGACGCTAGCTGGTTGCGTACACGACGCACGCGCTTCCTCAGAAGCCCGGACAAGAATGCACCCAAAAGGTGTGCGTGAAACTATCGTGCCTGGCTCAAGAAGCCCATTCTCAGGAGTCTCCGCCTTAGCGATCCTTCCCTTACGCAGATGCGCCCCGAGGTCCCAACGCTGGTTGTGGTCCATCGCTACTTGTGGCGACATTAATTCGCTCATTTCAAAGCGTGGGACGCAATTTCCGTCACCATCGCTCAGCCCATCCCTCAGGCTGCGCTCATCTGCATCTTCACAAGAACCCGTGTTTTCCGGGTCTGAATCGCCTCGCCTAACCAGCTGTACGGCTGGCTCTTCAGATGCTATTCTTGATGTTGCGATTACTGTTCGGACTGTGGCGCTCTCGACACAGCCTGCCTGACACTTTGCCGCTTCGGTCGGGAACCCAAGTTCACTACTCGCGCCAGCCAAACAATTTGCATCTCTCCTCTCTTTGGCGCCATTAGAATCGTGAGCACTTTCGGCTGCTTTGCACGACTCAGCCTGCACATTTTGGTCAATGAAATTCAATGTCATAAGCGCCTCCGTAGAGCACACCTCTTCCTCAGAGATAGGAGACTGCTCCTTTCTCTCAACATTCGTGGTTGGTTCCACAACTCGAGGTTCCTCGACGCAAACTTCAATTTCTCTCTCAGCAGCAGCGCAAACCACAGTACTCTCCGCAGGACTCTGGCATTCCTCTTTTATGTTCTCAGCAAGAATGGACTTAATGCCGCTGCTGCTGCTCAGTTCACCGACTGCCTCGATCAGAGTTTGATCAGGGCAATTTTCGAGAGTGTACGTCTGAATCTGCACTGGCTCCGATAGTTTACGCGCTGCTCTCCGTGAACGTTCCTCCTCAAGCCTTTTCCTTTCCTGCCTTAGCTTTTCCTTGGCTATGACTATGTGCCGCAGGCGATCGCGGATCTGCGCTTCTCTTCTCCCTCTTTCCTCTTTTTCCTTAGTTAGCTCAGCCTCTGAGATCGGCGCATACCAAGCGTCGTATGCACAGTCATAATCACTCCACCAACCAAATGCAGCCATTGTGCGTTACCTTACATTAACCCTGCGACTCATGCGCATACGCTGAGGCAAATAAAGTGAGAGCGGAGAAACTCAATCAGTTGTCGGGCTGCCAACCAGGGAGCTTGCGAAGTCTCCAGGCGCAGGTGCTGCACAGAACGGGGTCCGCCGTCTCGTCGCAGCGCTCCGCTCCCTTTCACGGCAGCTTCTTGCTCTCCGGAGTTGTCGTGAATGAAGCCTTAGCTTATGAGGCCTCTAGCTTGGATGTCGCCTCACTGTTTGCTGCCTGTCTGGGACGGTAGCGTCGATTCACGGGGAACCCCGACTTCAAACTTCTTCTTGGTCAGCCTTGACTCACCGAGGTAGTGTGCAACTCTCCGTGTACATCAGTCCGAGGCGTCGTCGATCTCTCGCCACTCCGCAGGAAGTCGCTGGGCCGATCCTGTCGACTGCGCTAGTTAAACTAAAAGTGCGAAGGCGTGGGAAATCGATAGGCTTCCCTGTACAGCAGGTGTTCTTGCTGTCCATCTAGAAAACGCCATTTCTTTTCTTGATTCCGGTCTCTCCATTTCCTCCCCCCTTTGACGTCTTTTCTGTTGCCGAGGCCGCGCATGCTCGCGCTCCTTTGTCATCGGAAAAGGATGCACTAAGCCCCGCCACCCCTCCGTTTAATTCTCTTCGTTCTTTTCGACACTTTCCGCGACCACGCTGGTTTTCGCGTCACCCGCCTTGCCGCTAGAGGAGGAGGAGGCCGGAGGTTGGGGCGGCCGAGGGGTAGAACTCGGTAGCACATACATTGCGATTTCTCCCTCTCCAAAATCCTCCCGCGCAAGCGGCGCCAAGCAGTCGCAAGGACGAACGGCGTCCGAAAACACACGCATATAAACGCACACACACACGCAAACCTCAGGCCCACACATTCCGATCCCTGCCCTTGGTCGGTTGCGCGCAGGCGGCGGATTCAAAGGGACGTACAGGCGTCTTCCCGTGAAGACATGTCAACAGCGCGTCCTCCCCAGGCCCGTGTTACGCAGCGTTTCGGGATTTATGGCCTCCGCGCCCTCTCCACTCGAACCGGGGGACATAGCAGTTAGCGCTGAACCCACAACCACTGCGCTTATGCTGTGCGCTCTAACTGCACTGTTCTGCCTCCCTCACGGCACGGGACGCAGAGAGCCGGCGGCGTCGCCCGCTGCCATGTGTTCTGGGCTCACTTCCGAGAAGCGGTAGTCTGCGCGACCGTCATAAATCAGCCCGCATCAAGCTGCCCCTTGACCTTGGTCGCCCCTTCGGAATCTCGCTTCCGTGCGAAGCCCACAAACGTAACTACAGCATTCACAAAATACAACTTGAACAGGCTTGGGTGTTGTAAATAAAACAGCTAGGCGCCTCTCCAGGGCGACGACGCGCTTCGCTGCTGGCACAGAGCCCTACATAGATGAGCAGAAGCAGCACCGCACCGTTTAAGGATGGTTCAAGTCTTGCCATCGAGGAAACGCAGGTACAGAACCAAGGCCGCAGATCTGCTGAAAAGCGATTACTACGAAGTCCGGAGGATAGCGCGAATATCGCTTAGCCAACATAACGGCGACAGTTGCCATTTCGTTTTAAAGAGGGCGCTTCGTTGTTTCCTCCATCCAATGGCCGCTCGGCTCGACGTTGGTTGGCGCCGCGCACGGAAAATGCTTGTTTTCTTGAATATTCCATGTAAGTTTTCAAACTTTTTTATGCCGATTTTGTAAAGCCTGTGTGTATATAGGAGCAAAATATTGGCATCTTAGATTGAGCATTTTTTAAACTCCGAGCTTTGTCTTACATTTTATTGTTGCTGCAGGCTGCGCAAGCCATCTCTATTAACACATACCAATTCCGTCCAGTCAGTGTGCTAAGCCAAAGACAGAGAAGTTGCGTGCGGCAGGCTGGACGTCTCAAGAAAACACGCGACTGCGAACGCAGCAGTTTTTTCAAAGAAAAAAAGAAAAAGGCGCGGCGAAAGAGGGGCAGAGAGGGGATGCTGCAGGCTGCGCAATCCATGTGCTAGAGAGGTTTGCCTTCATTTAGCATCTCTATTACGTTGTTTACTTTTCAAAGGTGCGTCTCAAGTGTCCGCGACTTGATTCCGTTCATTTCGCAGCTTATTACAAGAGAAACCTTTACTGTTTTGCTGAGTTGTTACTAATTTCCTAAAGTAAACGGCCTGGCATCGTAGCCCTAAAAAAGCCAAATTCGGATATCAGCGGCGTAGAGCCGTCGCGTGGCTCGGCCGCTCTGAATATTTCGGAATACCTCGGACTCGGGCGTAGTCGGCGAAGTCCGGGTAAAAGCATATTTGCTCTTGTCGGTTGGGCTGGGCCGGCACCCTGATTCCAAGCTCATGCAACTTTTGCAAATGAGCAGATGCGGCCCTGGTGCGATAAAGCGCTAACCGCATGAGTTGCATTGCCACTCGATAAAGCATTGCCACACGTGGCTGTCGCCCAGGTTTGGGGATTTTACAAAATTTCTGAAGTCGCCCGGAACCAGCTCGCGAGGCAGCCAATTTCAAAAGGCTTTGGGGTGCACACCTTCGTTGTTTTTTTTTTTTTTGCATGCGAAGTTTGTTTCCCTAGTCCAGTATGAGCGAAGAACCTGCAGACGCTCATTTCGTCTGATCCGTGCATATATGAGGGCATCGACATGATTTAGTAAAAGCTTGGTAGAGTAGGAATGCAAAAAAAAAAAAAAAAAACTAGTGTGGCTACATATTGCAAATTTTCGAAAGTTGCAAGCGAAAGACACGGCTTGCAATAATGTCTTCATCGCAGTATAGTAGCGCGCCCCTGCGCTGGGACCTTTTTTTTTTGAGACGCCACGCGTTTCAAGACATTTCATCAGTGTTTTATCGTACTTCATGGTGCTTAGTGTAAGAAACTTAGTATAGCATAATTGTACTACCCTTTAACAAACGAAGAGGCGGCGCTCTCAAAGCAATGCTGAAAGCGCGTGTCTGTCGCTGACTCAGGTCCTTCGCTCCGTGCGATGTGCACCATCAGCAGCGACAGGCGTTGTCGTCGTCGCGCAACGCATCGCCAGGATTTGTCGCCTATTTTGTTTCTTACTGTATCGTTGCTTCAGCTGCAATAGACCATTTGAAAATCCTACAAGTCAGCTTCCCTGTGCGGCAGCAAATTCTTGCACAATTGCAGCATAGACTTACTTTGGGGTAATTGTTGGGTACAGTGCTAGAACATCGCCTGACGAAGAGGGTGATTCCCGCACCTCTTGCCCATTCGTCGCAGCATTCTTCGCGTACCCATTGTCGCCCCACTATTACCCTCTCCGGTTCTTCATAGTCATCAGCCGGACTATATCCACTGCCGGGCGAAGGCCTCTCCCATATTTCTCCAGTTAACCAGGCTCTGTGCTAGCTGCATCCACTTGACCCCTGCGAAATTCTTAACCTCATCCGCCCACCTAACTTTCTGCCGCCCCCTGCGACGCTTTCCTTCCCACGGAATTCATTTACCTCAAGCGACCACCGGTTATCCTCTCTTCAAACTAAATGTCCTGCCCATGTCCATTTCTTCTTCTTTATTTATGCTAGAATGTCGGTAACTTCAGTTACTTCTGCGGCCCACTCTGCACGCTTCATATCTCTTATTGTAACCCCTACCATGTTTCGTTCCATAGCCCTATGGGTTGTCCTCAACTTGAGTAGAACCCTCTTGGTTAGCCTCCACGCTTCAGCCCCATAGGTGAGTACAGGTAAGATGCAACTGTTGTATACTTTGCTCTTGATCGATAATGGTAAGCTGCTAATCATAATCTGCGAGTGCTTTCCAAATGCGCTTCATCTTAATCTTATTCTTCTTATTTCCTTTGCATGGTCCGGATCTGCGGTTACTACCTGTCCTAAGTAGACATATTCGCCTACTGCTTTCAGTGCTTCGCTACCTAATATAAACTACTGTTCCTTCCCGAGACTGCTGAACATTACCTTAGACTTCTGCATGTTGATTTTCAAGCCTACCTTTCTACTTTTTCTGTCTAGGTCATCAATCATTATTTGCAGTTCATCCCCCGAGTTGCCTAGCAAGGCAATGTCATCAGCAAATCGCAGATTACTGAGCTATTCTCTAACTACCCTTATCTCTAACTGCTCCCATTCCAAGTCTCTAAATATTATCCTCATTCATAAGAAAAGGGGACTCTAAGGACCTTAAAAATTACGGACCAGTCAGCTTACTGTCTGTTACGTACAAGGTATTTACTAAGGTAATCGCTGATAGAATCAGGACAACCTTATACTGCAATCAAGCAAAGGGAAAAGCAGGTTTTCGGAAACGGTACTCTACTATCGATCATATTCATACCATCAACCAGGTGATAGAAAAATCCTCGGAATGCAACCAGCCCTTATACATAGCATTCATTAATTACGAAAAAGCATTTGTCTCAGTTGAAACCTCGGCGGTGATGCAGGCATTGCGAAATTAGGGAGTAGACGAACCGCACGTGACACTGCTGGAAGATATATATAGTGGCTGCACAGCAACCATAGTTCTGCATAAAGAAAGTAACAAAATTCCCATACACACAGGAGTTAGGCAAGGAGACACAACCTCCCCAGTACTATTCACAGCTTGCTTAGAGGAAGTATTATGGTATTAAGTATCCCCCGAGTTACTTATCAAGACGATGTCGTCAGCAATTTGCAGATTACGCAGGTATTCTCCATCTAACCTTATCCCTCAGTTCAGTTCAGTCGTTCAGTCGTGTCCGACTCGTGTCCGACAGTCGTTCAGTCGTGTCCGACATGACCCTATGGATCATGTCACGCCACGCTTTCCCGTCTCTCACTATCTTCCTAATATCACATAACTTCATCTGCAGTGCTTCGAGGATACCATCTAACCATCGCGTTCGCTGCCTACCCCTTCTACGGTGACCCTCAACCTTTCCTAACATCAAATCTTTCTCCAGCGACTCCTCTCTTCTCATCGGATGACCAAAGTAGCTGAGCTTTAACTTTAGAATTTGACCCACCAATGAGCAGTCAGGTTTAATGGTAGACTATATCGACTGATTTGATCTTCTTGTAGTCCAAGGAACTCTCAAGAGTCTTCGCCAGCACCGCAATTCAAACACGTCAATTCTTCGGCGGTCAGCCTTTTTCACAGTCCAACTCTCATCCATACATCACAACTGGAAAGACCATAGCACGAGTTATACGGATCTTGGTTGGCAGACTAATGTATCTGCTTTTTACTAGGCGGTCAAGGCTAACCATTGCTCTCTTTCCCAGAAGCAGGCGTCTCCTATTTTCATGGCTGCAGTCTCCTTCCGAGGTAATCTTGGAGCCCAAGAACAGAAAATCTGTCACAGCTTCCACTTGTTGTCCATTGATGCTCCAGGACTTGATAGGACAAGACGCCATGATCTTTGTATTTTTAATGTTCAGTTTAAGTACAAACTTCTGCTCTCTTCTTGTACGCGCATCAGAAGTCTCTTGAGTTCCACTTCACTTTCTGCCATTAAAGTGGTATCATCCGCATATCTAAGGTTGATACGTTTTCCAGCAATCTTCACTCCAGCTGAAGACTCGTCCAGACCGGCCTTCCTCATGATGCACTCTGCATATAGGTTAAATAAGCAGGGCGACAGTATGCAGCCTTGCCTCACTCCTTTCTCAATCGCAAACCAATAAGTAAGACCATGCCCAGTTCTGACCGTGGCCTCTTGTCCTTCATACAGGTTCCTGAGGAGACAGATGAGGTGAATTGGAACTCCCATCTCTTGGAGAGTTTGCCACAATCTGCTGTGATCTACGCAGTTAAACGCTTTCGCATAATCAATAAAGCAGAAGTAGATGGGTTTCTGGAACTCTCTTGCTTTTTCCATGATCCAGCGAAGGTTGGCAATTTGGTCTCCAGTTCCTCTGCCCTTGCGAAACCCAGCTTGCACGTCTGGAAGCTCTCGATCCACATGCTGCTGCAGCCTTCCTTGGAGGATTTTCAACATCACCTTGCTAGCACGCGAAATAAGCGCGATCGTGCGGTAGTTGGAACAATCTTTGGCACTTCCTTTCTTTGGAATGGGGGTGTAAACTGACCTCCTCCAATCCTGTGGCCACTGCAGGGTTGTCCAAATCTTCTGAAATAATGTATGCAGAATGTTAACAGTGTCATGGTTGAGTCTTTGAAGCAACTCAGCTAGAATGCCATCAATTCCGCTAGCTTTGTTCTTACCAACGGTGGCTAAGGCCCATTCAACTTCACTCTTCAGGATGCCCGGCTCGAGATCAGTAATCACAACCGTCTTATGTTTGGTTTGCACATTCGGGTCCTTCTTGTATAGTTCTGTGTATTGCTACCACATCTTCTTTATCTCTTAGGCTTCAGTGAGGTCCTTGCATCGTTTGTCCTTTATCACGCCCAGCTTAGCTCAGAAGCTTCCTTTGATATCTTTGATTATATTCGCAGAGCTCTTGTGTTCCTTAATTGGCTGTTGTCATCAACTGCTTGGCACTGTATGTTCAGGAAGGCATTCTTATCTCTCCTTGCTATTTTCTGAAAATCCGCATTGATAACCATGTATCTTTCTTTTTCCCCCATACCTTTTGCCATCCTCCTTTCCTCAGCTGTTTGCAAAGCCTCTTCAGATAACCAGCTTGCTTTCTTGCATTTCGTTTGCTTTGGAACTATCTTAGTAGCAACTTCTTGTATTATATCACGAACATTAGCCCACATCTCTTCGGGCTCCCTGTCTTCTCTATCTAATTCTTGAAATCAGTTCCTCATTTCCACAGCATATTCTGATGAAATTTGATCCAGATCATACCTGAAAGGCCTTCTAGTTTTCTGCGTTTTCCTCAATCGAAGCTTACTTTTGGCAACAAGAAGCTGATGATCGGTGCCACAATCGGCCCCCGGCCTTGTGTTTACTGCTTGTATAGCGCTTCTCCATCTCTGCCGGCAAATAATATAATCGATCTGATTCCTGTACAGACCGTCCGGTGAAATCCATGTGTACAGGCGCCTCTTGTGCTGTTGAAAATGAGTATTCGCTATTGTCAGGTTGTTTTCTTGACAGAACTCTACTAGCCTCTGCCCAGCTTCATTTGGCTCACCAAGACCGAACTTGCCTGTAATTCCGGATATTTCTTCACTCCCGACCTTAGCATTCCAGTCTCCTATGAGAAAAACGACGTCTGATGATGGGGTGCGGTCTAAAAGGCATTGTAGGTCCGCATAAAATTTCTCAACGTCAGCTTCTTCAGCAGCAGTGGTCGGTGCATAGACTTGGATAACTGTTATGTTGAAAGGGTGACCTTGGATCCGAAGCGAAATCATTCGGTCGTTTTGGGGGTTGTACCCTAGCACAGCTTTGCCCATTCTTCTGTTTACTATGAGAGCGACCCCATTCCTTCTCCTGTATTCGTGCCCACAATAAAAGACATAATGGTCGCCGGAGTTAAATTCTCCCATTCCGGTCCACTTGAGCTCGCTGATACCCAAGATATCAATGTTCAATCTGTTCATTTCTCGCTTGACGACATCCAGTTTACCTTGCGTCATACATCTTACATTCCATGCTGCTATGTGATATATCTTGCAACATCGGACTTTCCGGTCGCTTCCAGGCACATCCACAACTGAGCGTCCTTTTGGCTTTAGCCCAGCCGCTTCATTCGTCCTGGAGCTACTAGGAATCGCCCTTTGTTCATCCCCAGTAACATGTGGGATGCCTTCCAACCTGGGGGGCTCATCTTCCGGTGCCATATCTTTAATGGTATTATGACAGACCATAGCGTTCTCTTGGAAGGAAATACTGGATTGGGTTGCCATTACCTTCTCCAGTGAATCACATTTTGTCAGAACTGTCTGCCATGACCTGTCTATCTCGGATGGCCCTACACAGCAGAGCTCACGACTTCATCGAGTTTCGCAAGCCCCTCCGCCAAGACAAGCCAGTGATCCATGAAGGGGAACCTTAACCCTAACTGCTCGCATTTCAAGTCTCTCAATACTTCCTCTAAGCAAGCTGTGAATAGTACTGGGGAGATCGTGTCTCCTTGCCGAACTCTTTTTTTGTGGAAATTTCTTTACTTTCATTATGCAGAACTATGCTTGCTGTGCAGCTACTATATATATATATATATATATATATATCGTCCAGCACTTTCACGTACGGCTCATCTGCCCCCTGATTTCGCAATGCCTGCATCAGCGCCGAGGTTTCTACAGAGTCAAATGCTTTTTCGTAATCAATGAATGCTATGTATAAGAGCTGGTTATATTCCGAGCATTTTTCTATCACATGGTTAATGGTCTGTATATGATCGATAGTGGAGTACCATTTCCGAAAACCTGCTTGATCATTTTGTTCATTGCAATCTCTGGTTGTCCTGATTCTATGAGCGATCACCCTAGTAAATACCTTATACGTAACAGACAGTAAACTGATTGGTGTGTAATTTTTAAGGTCGTCAGCGTCTCCTTTCTTATGAATGTGGACAATGTTTCCATTCTTCAATGGTTCCGGTACCGTCGATGACACCAGACACTGCGTATACAGGGTGGCCAGTTTTTCTAGTACGATATTCCCTCCGTCGCTTAACAAATCTGTAGAATTATCTGATCCCCTCCAGCTGTATTCCCCCTATTCATAGTTTCTAAAGCTTTCTTGACCTGCTTATTCGTCTCTTGTGGAACGCCTGACTGTTTTTCCATTCCGGCTATCTCAATACGGTCCTGGCTACTTTGGCTACAGTAGAGATCTGTATAGAACTCCTCGGCTACTTTGACTATCTTGTTCATATTCGTGACGAGGTTGCCCGCCTTGTCCCTTAGCGCATACATATTGTTTTTGCCTATGCCTAATTTCTTCTTTACCGCTTTATGGCTTCGAGAGTCTTTTACTTCATGATCAATTTTTTCCATATTATACTTCCTTATATCGGCCACCTTGCGCTTATTGATTAGCTTTGATATCTTGGCCAATTCTATCTGGTCTGTTGGATTGGAAGCTTTCATACACTGGCGTTTCTTAATCAAATCTTTCGTCTCCTTAGATAGTTTACCGGTTTCCTCTGTAATTATCCTACCGCCTACATCTACAGCGCACTAAGTAGTGATATCTCTGAATTTATGGTTCATTGCTTCTAGGGTTCATTGCTCATTGCTTCTCAGCATCATGTGGTCACTGCATCGCACTTTCCCGATAACCTCTATATCTTGCATTATGGCAGGGGTTCAACACAGTATGAAGTCAATTTCATTTTTAGCATTCCCGTTAGGGCTTTTCCATGTCCATTTCAGGTTCCTCTGTTTGCTGAAGAAGGTATTCATGATTCTTAACTTATTACGCTCTGCAAACTCAACTAGTAATCCCCCTGCTATTCCTAGAACCAATGCCATAGTCACCTACTGCCTGGTCGCCTGCCTGCTTTTTCCCTTCCTTAGCATTGAAGTCGCCCATTAGTACAATATACTGCGTCTTTACTTTTCGCATTGCCGATTCATCTTCATAGAAGCTTTCAACTGTCTGGTCATTATAACTACATGTAGGTACATAGGCCTGTACAACCTTCAGTTTATACCGCCTAATAAGCCTAAATATGAGGCCTGCAACCCTCATATTAATACTATAGAATTCATCTAAATTGCCCGCTATATACTTATTGACAAGGAAACCTACTCCTAGTTCTCGCCTCACCAATAAACCTCGATAACACACTACATGCCCATCCTTCAGTACTGTATATGCCTCATTCGGCCTCCTAGCATCACTAAGCCCTATGGTGTCCCATTGATACCCTCTAGTTCCTCTAACCGCACTGCTAAACTAGCTTCACTAGCTAGAGTTCTAGCTTTAAACGTTGCCAGGGTCAGTTTCCGATGGCGGCCTGTCCAGCGGAGCCAGGAATTCTTAGCACTCCCTGTTGCGTCACAGGTCTGACCGCCGCCGGGGTCAGTTATTCCGCAGCCGCTGGTGACTGAGGGCCGAGGTTTTATAAAAGTAATCATGAGAGGTTACTGCACCAGGGTGGCCAACTCCTGCTCTAGTGAGGGAGTGCGTTGCCGGAGGTGTTCACCGTCATCAGGTCGCAACCGAAAACCTGTTTGTGCATTTCCATCGACAAGCGCAGTTTTTTTTAGTCCGGTGGACAATTGCGGGGCCCCAGGATTTTAACCCCGGTTCTCTTGCATGCGAGGCGGATGTTCTCCCGCTACGCCACCGCTGCACTATATGGACAGACAGACAGACAGACAGGCAGGCAGGCAGGTAGGACAGACAGACAGACAGACGGACATAGATAGATAGATAGATAGATAGATAGATAGATAGATAGATAGATAGACAGACAGACAGACAGACAGACAGACAGACAGACAGACAGACAGACAGACAGACAGACAGACAGACAGACAGACAGACAGACAGACAGACAGACAGACAGACAGACAGACAGACAGACAGACAGACAGACAGACAGACAGACAGACAGACAGACAGACAGACAGACAGACAGACAGACAGACAGACAGACAGACAGACAGACAGACAGACAGACAGACAGACAGACAGACAGACAGACAGACAGACAGACAGACAGACAGACAGACAGATAGACAGATAGATAGATAGATAGATAGATAGATAGATAGATAGATAGATAGATAGATAGATAGATAGATAGATAGATAGATAGATAGATAGATAGATAGATAGATAGATAGATAGATAGATAGATAGATAGATAGATAGGAGGAAAAAAGAGGGAAGAGAAAGAGGACATGGAGCATAGTCAGAATTTATCACACAAGGCAGTGGCTAGTACAAAACTGAACAGTGCCCTGTTTGCCCTAAAACAGTCGTATGCCGTGGCCACGGACCAAGGATCTTATCCCCTGTTAAAGGGTAAGGATCGAAGTGGTCCAGCGCGCACCGCAGCCTTTGTCTTGCACTCACGAATGCAAGGCATTCACATAAAAATGCTCGATTGTTTCTTCACAGCGCCAATTTTCAGGGGCAGGGCTGTCGGCTATTCCAAACTTGAAAGTACACGTGATGAACGCAACATCGATCCATAAACGGCACAGCAACGTTGCTTCCCAACGAGCAATTTGAGAGAAAATGCAGAGATCCAGTTCGGGACCCATTAACCTGAGGCGGCGATTGCAAAGCTCCCCCGTGTTCCACGCTGAAATTGTGATCTCCAGGGCCAAAGAGCATGCGCACATGCTGCGTCAACACTCGATATTGGGATTTTAACTGGATCGGCGTCGCTGTGGGCACAACGGGCAGCCTCGTCCGTCTGGTGGTTTCCCTTGATGTCACAGTATCCTGGCAGGCAATGAAAAATAATATTGTGACTTTTCAATGCTGCTTCGTGGCGTGTGCTGAAGGAACTCTTCAACGAGTTGTACTTGTCACCCACGGTGTAGTACTGCTTGGAGGCCTTGAAGAGCTCCTTTAGTATTGGGGAACATTGTCCAGTAATGTTAATGTTTTCTGTAAATGAATTCAACTGCCGCGCGTTGGGCAGTACTTTCAGCACAAGTTGCAGACGTCAGGTGGGATGTTTAACCTTTATCAGGATTGACTTGTCCGGTATGACCACAGATTAACTGAGCCATCTCTGTAGACATGTACGCGAGTTTGATGTTTGAAGTTCAGATTATTCATTGTCAGTAGTTTAGGAACATTTGATGACATTCCGGCTTTTTTCGTAATTCCAAGAATATTATTTTTGTATATTTGGTTCATAAATACTCCATATGGGGTAGCATAGTATTACAGCGGAGTGAACTGCGGAGGAATATATGTGTGATGGGCATCTATAACTTTGCCGAATCCAGAGCTAGGCCTTATTAATGTAAGGGTTGCTAGCTGATGGCCAGAAATGCTGGTTAGGTGCCGATTGTGCGTTGAGATTGTGTAAAGGGCATTATGTGTGGTAGTAGGATAATCCCGGCTGACAAGAACAGTCGCTGCTATTTAGGCATATTTGGGTAGTACAAGGTATATAGTTTGCAAGCTTGAGCTTGCAAACTTTGAAGGGTCTTGAGGTTTGTTTTTCTAATGTTATTAAATATGAGGAAGCTGTAGCGCATGTACTCCAGAAACAGTTACTCATATAAATGGAGCATCGAGTGTACTGGTGTACCCCAAGACTTTCCCCCAGGAAGGGCAGAACTTGGTCAATCGCTACAAGTTTACTTCTCATTTCTCTGTGAGGAGGACTCCATGAAAAATTCTGCCAGTACAAACTCCAAAAAATATGTGGGTTCTCTCGTAGGAAGTGGATTTACCATTGTTTTCGTGTTAATGCCACAAGAAAACACTTCTCGGTCGAAATTCTAGGCCTTGCAGGCGAAGATATGATGTCACTATCATTGAATCCTTTTTGCAACCTTGCGCGAACTTTTGAACGAGTCACGGATGCCCCAATATATATATTATCTTCATAGATGGAGATCTGTGCAGAATATGGTAATAGGTATATAGGGACGGCGAGAGTAAGGTTGAATAGAGTTTAGCTGAGCACTCCTCCCTGTGAAAGTCCGCGCGAAATTCAATGTAGAGACATTGGTCCACCTTCACTCTGGACGTAGAGGGACCTCTCTGACAGGCAGCTGCGTATCCAGCTGAACATACGGCCTCCAATCTCAGCAGCCACCAAGACGTCCGAAATGACCTGATGTGTTACATTGTTGTAGGGACCCTTGATGCGCAAGGACAATGTTAACGTCAATCTTTTCAGACGTTTGCTGCTGCACTGACATTACGAGATCAACCTTCTTGTCGATAGAGGAGCGGCAACTTCGAAAGTCGGACACAAAATCTGGATAAATTTGGTATTGCTCCAGGTACCATTCGACGCGTGTTAGTAACATTATTTCCATGATTTGGCCGACGCGGCTAGCCAGGCTGATTGGACGGCATGACGCAAGGTCCGGTGGTGATTTTCTAGTTTCAGAAGTGGAAGGAGACGACTGGTCCTCCACTCCTTAGGAACTGTGCCATCACACCATGACTTCTTGTAAATATTCAAAATATACCGTTGAGCCTCCTCGCGAAGGTTAGATAGTGCGGAGTATGTCACAAAACCAGCACCAGGCGATGATGACTTTCAACAACATACCAGCGCAGCATCAAGTTCCTCCCGGGAGAAGGGAAGATTCATCCGTGAATCCCGCGAAGGTGGAACATCGCAACAATGCAACATAGTAAATGTGTTCTGTGCGACTGTTATTCTTGCGCAGAGATCTTCGGCTGCTTCTACCTCACTACGTACTTGGTGGAGCGCGAGAGATTTGAACGAGAGATACTGTTGAGGGAACGTGCGAAGGCTACGAATGACACTTCAGACGCATGACAAAGACTTGCGTGGACCTAGCTTTCACAAAAGACCTCTAGCGTCGTGTCTGCAGGGCTTAAATTCTGCGCGAATCCTCTGCGTGAGCATTGCTTCTTAGGGTTCCGGTGCAACTTTGTGCGTCTGTATCTACGCTCCTCCCTCCGCCGAAGTAATCGAAGTTGTTGTAATATGATGTCAAAATTGGTGCAGCTTGCAACTGGGTTAAATAAACAAATTACGCTTTCCATGGCCTATCTAACTTTTTCTTGAAACCTTGTGGAGAATCCCCCTGTGCGGAATACCTCCATTTGTGCTTTTAAGACTGTCCAATGAATGCGCTGCATACATTCAGCTAAGGGGGATGTGGCACGGCCTGCAATGATCAGATAAGTTTGAATATGGTAGCTGCCCTGCGTTTCTACATCTGAAAACCACTCTATGCTGCCGATAAGGTATTCCAAAACGAGTGTCATGTCAGAGCAGCTGCCATAAGTTTCTCCACGAATATAAGTTGGAGTTCTGCCGTTAAGCCACTGATGGCCACGGTCAGAGCCAAACGACACAAGCTTTCGTCCCGCCAGGTTCCTCCTAACACTTCCCTACTATGTATGGGACGTTTTAAATCACCTACAATTATCCAGGGGCCCCATTTCACTACCTGAAATCACTCAACGTTTCCAGCATCAAAGAAGATTTACGGATTCAGTGGTAGTCTTTCGACACAAACCTTAATGTGGCACTGCCGCAATTAAAGGTATCCTCGAAAGCAGACCTTTGCTTTGTGCTTCATGGCATTTACAGTTCATAGAGATTCGCCTCCGCGTACTTGTTTACGAAGATGCTGAGCTGGAAAGACCTATTAGCGTGGACAAAGAAAGCAAGAGCTGCGCTGAAGCGTACAGTTTTTTGCTGGTGGCATTGTCACATACAATTATTCTACAGACACCGCTATATTTCAGGCTATGGGCAATGGCTGATTTTCCACCCAGAAAATCCAGACCGAAGTATTTTCCTCAGGTTCGGTCCCTTCTACCTGGTAAAAACATTAAGGGCCAGTTTCTTGAACGCGAACTGAAGATGGTTCGGGTATCATCAGCGTTGCATTTGTCGAATAGCGTTACGAGCTATAGAGAAACGACTGTCAAGCCGGCACGGAACCTATCTAGGAAGTATGTTTCCGACAAAATCTTGAAAAGATGAATGTGTTGAGGGCTAAGCAAAGGTGCACATCCGGTGACACCACCGACCTCACCATATGAGCAAGTGGGTGTTGACCTCATGGGCCCGTTTCCCCGCTCGTCCAAAAGCAATCGCTGGGTCATCGTGTGCGCTGATCATCTCATGCGTTACTGTGAAACTGCCGCCATCCCTTCCGCCACCGCCGCTGACGTCTCGTTCTTTCTTCTTCACGCTGTCGTCCTCCGTCATGGGCCTCCTCGTGTAATTATCAGTGACTGAGGCCGCCAGTTTAAGGCAGATGTTGTGGAACAGCTTCTGCGCTATTGTATTTGCCAGTTGCATCACTCTACGCCATACCATCCCCAGACAAATGGCCTCGTCGAACAAACCGGACACTGACGAACATGCTTGCGATGTTTGTTGACTCGCGGCACAAGAACTGGGATGATGTTCATTACTTACGCCTATAACACCTCGAAGCATGAGACAACTTCTTATAGTCCATTTTTCATTCTCTACGTCCGACCGCTTCGACGTTCTCTTGAAACCATTTTGCCGTTCTCTCTCGACACCAAGCCGTCTGTTTCGAGCACCCTCTGCCGCTCTGAAGAGGCTCGACGGGTCGCCCGATTACGCACTCTGGCCTCGCAGGACCGCTCTAAGCAGCGCTACTATCGTCGGCATCAGGATGTCTCCTACCTTCCCGGCGACTTAATGTGGCTCTGGACACCTGTCCTCAAGCGTGGTTTGTCTCAGAAGCTGTTGTCGCACTACACAGGCCCATTTATTGTGCTGAACCGCATCAATGAGTTGAATTACGTCGTGTCTCGTCAATGTTCCCACGGTCGCCCCTCTCGGAAAGCAGAGGTAGTTCATGTCGCAAGAATGAAGCGCTGCCACTCTCGCTCGGGACTCTGACTGACAGCCCAGGGGCTTCGTCTGCGAAGGGGGAAATGTCAGGCATGCGCAAAGAAGAGGAGAAGGAAGTGCAAAAAGAGGCTCTCCGGAATAGAGGTAAAAGAAGAGGAGGCTCATCATCTGTTAGCACATCTTAGCAGCAGGTTAGCAGGTAATTCGAGTGCAAAATCTGTTACAACCTTTGCACGTAGTCCATTCTAACATCCTTCCAACAAAAGTAAGTGCATCGTCGGTTCAAATTGTCAATGATGAGATTTTCCCAAATAATGCAAAACGCTTATCACCTCACATTTTAAATGGATTATTAGAAGATCAATTACAAAGTCTTCCCGTTAGCATAACGATAGCAACGGATGCTTCTCAATTTAATGAAAAAGCCGGCGTTGGAATATACTGTCCGCTTTTAGACTGGGCTTTTTCAGTCCGTCTTCCGGATTTTACTCCAATTTTCCAGGCGGAGTTGCTGGCGGTGGTGCTTGCTCTGCGCAAACTAGACCCAACATACTCAACAGTGGCTGTAATTACAGACTCTTATTCTTTGTGCTTGTCGCTTTCTTCGAATATGGACTCGCCAATTTTAAACACCTTTCTATCATTGCTCCCCTCACATTTGAGCCTCATACATATAGTGTGGGTACCAGGACACAGCAATGTGACAGCCAATGAGGTTGCAGACAGACTAGCCAGAGATTCTCTGAACGGCCCTGTATTGCCCATCCTCCCGGACAAGCGTACATAACAGCAGCACGATTTCGGTGGCGTGCCTTATTAAGCACGCAGTCTGGATCGATTTTATCCTCGGATGACTACCTGCACCTCAAGTATTCCTGGAATAGGAAATCATGTCAATCAAGGCAGACTGAGGTCTCTCTAACCAGGCTACGCTGTCGTATTCCGCCCCTAAATTTCTATATGCACAGGTCTGGTTTGGCGCTTTCTCCTGTCTGCGCATTCTGCGGGGAACCGGAAAAAATGAACCAATTCTTGATATTTTGCCGCCGTTTTACCATGATGAGAAAACGGTACTTAGAGAAGCCGTTACAACAGCTGGGTCTTAATTTGAGCAGCCAAATTTTATTATCGTTCAGTGCCACCATGCTTGGGTACAGCCACAGGTATGTTTTTAACGCCATTCAAAACTTCTTAATAGAAACAAAACGTCTACCTGTATAATATGCTTTGAAGTTTTAATCTGTACATATAAATCTTACTATTCTCCTACTGCGTGCGTTAGTATTTACTCTTATATATTTTGGTTTATCATATTTACATTTCCTTTTCTATTCCCTAGCATTTATTATTATTATTTTTTTTATTTTTCTGATGTAGTTATACATCTCAAAATCTAATATCTCTGCACCCCAATTCATGGCCGATCCCCCTGTGTGGGTATGTGCCATCACATTAGAGGAGAACAACAACAACATCAGGCTAAGATGCAGAATCACTCTGTAAATAAACCTTAACACTATGTATAAGGGCTGGTTCTATTCCGAGCATTTTTCAATCACCTGATTGATGGTATGGATATGCAAAACCCTGCTTAATCCTTTGCTTGATTTCAGTCCAAAGTTGTCCTGATTCTATTAGCGATTACCTTAGTAAATACCTTATACGTAACAGACAGTAGGCTGATTGGTCTGTAATTCTTAAGGTCCTTAGAGTCCCCTTTCTTATGAATGAGGATAATGTTTGCATTCTTCCATGGCTCCGGTAACGTCGATGACACCAGGCACTGCGTATACATGGTGGCCAGTTTTTCTAGCGCGATATCCCCCCCTCCCCCGTCCTTTAGCAAATCTGTAGTTATCTGATCCTCTCCAGCCAATTTCCCCCTTTTCATAGTTTCTAATGCTTTTTTGACCTCGTCCTTCGTCACTGGCGGAGCGTCTGACTGTTTTCCCCTGGCGCTAATCTCGTTAGGGTCCTGACCACTTTGGCTACTGTAGAGATCGGTATAGAACTCCTCGGCTACTTTGACTATCTTGTCCATATTCGTGATGACGTTGCCCGCCTTATCCCTTATTGCACACATCTGGTTTTTGCCTATGCCCAATTTCTTCTTTACCACTTTTAGCCTTCCCCCGTTCTTTACAGCATGCTCAAATTTCTCCATGTTATACTTTCTTATATCGGCCACCTTGCGCTTATTGATTAGCTTTGATATCACGGCCAATTCGATCTGGTCTGTTGGATTGGAAGCTTTCATACTCTGGCGTTTCTTAATCAAATCTTTCGTCTCCTTAGACAGCTTACCGGTATCCTAACTATCCTACCGCCTACTTCTACCGCACACTCAGTAATGATATCTCTGAAATTATTGTTAATTGCTTCTAGGGTAATGTCGCCATCCTCGATTAGAGCTGAATATCTATTCTCTAGCGAGATTCTGAATTCTTCTGTTTCCCCCTCACCGCTAATTCGTTGATGGGTTTCTTTCTTACTAATCTGTTGCGTTCCTCCTTCAGATTTAGGCTAATTCGGGACCTCACCATCCTGTGGTCACTGCAGCGCACTTTCCCGATTACCTCTACACTTGCACAATGGCGGGGGTTGAACACATTATGAAATCAATTTCATACCACAGCCGTGGCCTAGTGATTAGGGCGCCGTCTCGGCTGCGGGAGGTGGTTAATTCGAAACCCACCGCTAAACACCCACTGGTAAAAATTGGGTACAAGCGTTCCCCGGCCTGGCGCCCGGCTCCTCTGTAGGAATGCGCTTGGGGGAAGCTCCGTAAACCCCACTGTGCCCTCGCGGGCTACAAACTCAGTTCCGAATGTCGCAGCCTGTAAAGGTGGTTACTCTCGGCTAAATGCCGCGATGCCCTCAATGCCTATAGCGCAACGGCATCTCCTCAGGGAGGAAACGATAGGCGCCACGCACCCTGTGCGAATACTTGGTGCAGATCGACATCCCTCCCAGCGCAACGGTGCCTCCGCGATGACACTTTCGCGAGGCGCGCACACCGTCGCCGGCAGTTCTGGAAAAGAATCATCGCCAAACTCTGACTACGCTAGCAAAACAGCGATCAGTAAGCGCGTTAAAAAATGGAAAAGGAAAAAAAAGGGGCCACATAATGGGCTTTTGCCGCACAAGGTGGACTTATTGTTGCCCGATGGCGGAACTGATCACTGCCACGTCGGATCAACTATTCGAGACCTGTGACCCATTTCCCGAACATTTCACCCCAAAGAGCCGAGCACCAGGCCGGGGGAAAACTTGTACCCATTCAAAAGCCGGTGGGTACCTTGCGGCACCAGGGATCGAACCTGGGACCTCCAAGAAGAGTTTAGCTCGCTAACCAGTATCCCCCGGGCTTACATGGAATCGCCCAGGCCGAGCCCCTTCCCAAGAGCTAAGTCCCACCAAATGGCGGACATCCACGCCGGGGACCTCTCTTGTCCCAGTTTACGTCTGGTCATCGCCGAGCTGTAAAACGAATCCTGCAGCTCTCCCATTGCGCGTGGCGGACTTGTCCACTACTGCCACCGCGTTGGTCGCGTTGTAGGTAGCACCCACGTGCAGGTGGGGTCGCAACACCCGTGGTGCACTTGCATGACGTGCACCCCTTCCAGAAGCCTTCGCGCCCCCTACATCGATAACTCTCTTCGTGCTGCGCTCCACGCGAGAGCCCGATTCCACCAAATTCTACCTACCGCCTACGTACCGGAAGAGCGAGAGGAGGTTTCATCCTCCACCCCTCTGGTCTCACAGCGGTACTACTGACACACTCTCAAAGGGTGCTTGCACCAGTTCTGCTTTCGCTTCTTCTTCACTCTCTTAGCCTGCTGAGACGCCCGAAGGCCATAGTGTTTCCCGGGACGTCCCTAGCGTTCGCCGGAGGAGGAGTGAAGACAGTCTCTAAGAGCGCCCCCAAGCCTCCTTGCGGGCTGGGTTACATAGGGTTGCCCCTATCCCTGATGACATTAGTCAGCGGGGATTCCCCTGCCGCGTCCTTACATAGAGACTTAGCCGGCACAGCCCATCCCTGTGCTGCACCGGCGGGTGAACAGACTCTCATTTGCCGCTACGAGGAGTGGTCACCTCCAACTCCAGCGGCTTCCGTCCTTGGATCACAGGGAGTCGGCATTTCCCCACCCTTATCCCTAGTCCCGTTTCTTGATAGGGTGCATCATCGGTAAAGGCTGTCATTTTCGATGGGCCCCACCATAGCGGTTCATAAGCCCGAGAATCTATCCCACTTTAGTAGGATAAATTTTCTCATAGTGCACAAGGCTCCGAGGTTCCAGTCGGCCGTCTGAGCATTCAATGGCGTGGCCTCTCTCGATTACAGGAGCGCGACATTGCTCCCAGCCTTATTCCTCCCGGCTTCATCTCCAATGGTTGCACCCCTCTCGGTTACAGGAGGAAGCAGCCCCTCTCAGTGACCAACCAAAAGTAAATCCACCCATCATCGAAAGAACTGCCTTAGTTTGCTCGATGACAAATAATGCCACCAGACTTACCTGTCCCTCTTCATCAGGTCACGGCTGAGTCCTCTCCGCTTCCGTGGAGGTCTCTCGGGTGTCTGCTCACCCGTGTTGTGGTCCCGCTCCAGCCACCCAGAGGATTGGATTTACGGGCCCTCGCCAGACAAGGGCCTGGCTATGGGAGGAAACTTATGCAACACACTTCCGTCCCAAACGGTGGCCTTGTGGTAGAGCATCCGCATTGCATTCGGGAGGTGCGGGGTTCGATCCCCAGTGACGCCGGGTAATCACCGATTTCCAATAGGTACAAGATTTCCCCCATCCTGGTGCTCGGCTCTT
This sequence comes from Amblyomma maculatum, assembly GCF_055883805.1. Lineage (NCBI taxonomy): Eukaryota > Metazoa > Arthropoda > Arachnida > Ixodida > Ixodidae > Amblyomma > Amblyomma maculatum. Next base: position 53,568,743 of record NC_139348.1, on the reverse strand, counting down.
CTGGAGTGCAATGCTTGGCAAAAGGAACCATGAACCAGAATGTTGGTTCAAGAAAAAGGGCCACAGAATGGGCTTTTGCCGCCCGAGGCGGACTTATTGTTTTCCGATGGCGGTACGTATCACTGCCACATCGGCGCAACTATTTGCGCCGATGTGGCAATAGTTCTATTGCCTGTATACCGGGTGTCCCAGCTAACTTGAACCAAGGGTTACAAAATAATATATTTGAGGTAGATCAGTGAAACCAATTCCATACAGCTGCCGGCCTGTTTGCGCTCTACAGGCAATTTTTTGTTTGGCAATTATTTAATTAGCTAATTATGTTAATTTCTCTAATTTATTAAACATCGGCTTTAGACCAGAAATATGAATTGGAAAGTTGTAGAGCACCTTCAGAAACCCCCATTCTATTAATCGCTATAAAGAAAGTCTCACGCGTATCTTTTTTTCCGGGCTCAGAAGAAAGCCCGCGAAATACAAATAATACCACGTATGGGGGTGTTACTCCCGCAAGAATGCGCCACGAGGGGGGCTAGACGCTACGGTCGCCTTCTAGCCCCGACGTGCCAGCCCTAGCAGACAGACCTGTGACCCCCAACCCGCGGTGCGAGAAATCGCCACTGCGGCGGGTTCGGGCCAGAGGGGACAAACACCGAGTTGCGTACTCGAACAAGAGTTTATTGCACTGCTCGAGTACACGGCAAGAGAATAGCAATTAAGAACAACCGCCGTGTAGCGAGCGAAAGCCGCGTACGGGGGTGAAATAACAACCACCTAATAGGGAAGCGCGTCAAGTAGGTGAGAGGAAGTGTCTGCTCACCTGACACAGCTTCTCGCTCACATCCAGTTGCGGTGCCTACGGTCAGTGTGCGATTCTCGGTGACGGCGGTGGTCTCCTCGGCGGAAATCATGAACCGCGCGCGTGCGCGCCCATTCGCCGAAGAGCCCCAAGCGAGTTGCTACAGTCGCGCTCCTCGACACGGAACGAGAGAGGAGGTCTCCCGGTTACGCCGGCAGGAAAGAGGGAAGCCCGCGGCAGCGTCGCCGCAGTCCCGGGAGGCGGCGGGGGGTGGTCAGCGTGCCCTCTCCTCCGCCAACCTCTCTGCCAGCGCGCGTAATCACGCATGTTAATTACGCGCGGGCGTTATAATGGAGGAAGGGGATTGTGAATCCCCACATCCCCCCCTCCTTAAAACCGCCGTACGGCTAAAAGTAGTCACGTTCACCGAGGGATATATCGAGGGGGCCGGCTAAACGCCGTTTAACTTTTAAACACAAAGAAAACCGTTTAAACCCAAAGAAAAGTGCCAATATATAAAAAGTTGCAGACAGCTCACAGCCACGGGTATCGGAGGGGGAGGCAAGGCCGACGACCACAGGAGACGACCTTGGAGCTGGCACACGTGCGGCGGCCGCAGGTCCCGCTTCTTCACCGTCACTCGGCCAGGCTTGGAAGTGTCGATTGCTGCAGGCCTGCTACTGCATTCATCGTCGGTCAGCCAGGGCAGCCTGCCGGGGAACGGTTAGGAACTGCGTTTTCGCGTTGCGTAGCATGCTGCAGGCCCCCCTCAGCGGATCATCCGCTCGCTCCCGGTCGGCCTCTTTTCCCTCCGTCGTTGACGCCGCCGATGGCGAGGGCAGCGGGGCGCCAAGCTGCTCCTGCTGGTGAAGCCACGGCCGCGAGAACCGAACGGCGCCGAGGCGGGCTCTTTGCTGCAGCTTTCGTCGTGCTGGACGCAGGGGCCTGTTCCACGAACTCCGGCTGGCTCGCTCCGTAGCCGACCGGAAACCGTTTGTCTTGGCCCGGTTGACGGTGACAGCAGGCTCTGGCTACGGGAACGCCACTCCTTGGACGGCCTGCTCCTCGATGCTGCAACGGTCGTCGTGGCCTCCGCCGGCTCCCCTCCTTGCTGGCTGCAATGCTGTCTTTTCCCTAGTTACATTTTTTTTCTTTTTCAAATCTACCCCCGCTCGATCTTTTCCAAGAGAAAGCGCGTGCTTGCTCTGGAAGCAAAATGCGCTGAATATTAACAGAGCGTCCCATCTATATTCAGCACAAGAAATTACTCCCTGCGCATTGGTCAGAGTACGTCTGCTGTGGGCGCAAGTCGTAACGAGGCGCGATGCTCGAAATTCCAAGCCTTGCCTCTCGCTGCAGCTGCCTACTGGTGGGGGAGTGCGTCCTCCTCGGGCCACGCAGCGCGGCTCGGATTGCGGTGCGCTTTGTGCAAAGTCTAGCTCCGCCATCTTTGCTTGCAGCTCTGTCGCGCGTCGGCGTGTGCTCAACGCAGCAACTGTGGCGTTGTTACGAACTTATAGAGCCAGTTCTACCCATTCGACAACGTCACCATGCACATCACTAGGCAGCGAAATGACACAACTTGAAGGAAAGTCTTAGGGCCGCTCGCATGCTCAGCGATGCACATGTGCGATATAGCTCGTCTCAGCGTGGCGTGACCAACCTCGAACGACTCACGTGTATCCTTCGCGTGGGGAAAGGATTGCGCAAGGTGCTGTAGTACTGACGGCAGGGATCCAACGCGCTCACAGCAATACAAGCTGTGTAGCGCCCGCACAGGCAGCAATACCAGCGTGCCCTTATGTGCGCCGCGGCCGCGCCGCTCGGCTCCCGGAGCCCGTCGAACACTGGTCGACAACATAAAATAAAAAAAGCAGGATCCTACCGCGTTCCTAAAGCTCCCTTAAGGCTGACTAGGCTCCCCACTGCTCTGATGGAATTAAAACGGTCAGCACTTAAACTCAGAGAAGCCGGGTAGGCCGGCCCTTCTCTGAGGCTGCGAGCCATCGCGACGAACTGGCTAACGGGCGCGGCAGAAAGGATAGTAATAACACTTCTCATGCCATCAACGTGCGCGTGCAAAAATACATACGCTACAACGTTGACCGTCCTCACGTAGAGCATGGTAAGTCAAAACACTACGAGAGAATGCCCATCACACCAGCGTCCGCGCGTCACCCTGCTACAGAGCGGTGGAGTCGTGTGAGATGACATCCTGCCCTCGCAGAAAATTACAAGATCACAGTGGCTAGCGTCAGCTCCTGATCTCTCGCAATAATAACAGTTAAGGTGGTTTTGCTTGCTTGCCGTTGTGCAGTCACCACTGCAGTATTAGAAGAGACTGAAAGGATAGTCCTGCTCACTGCCATGGCTAGTCTATGTGTCGGCGTCGCACACACACAGACACTCGATTTGTCACACCTCTGGCCCCACGTTCGGGCGCCAATATATGGGGGTTTTCATTCTCGTAGAGAGAGAATGCGCCACGGGGGGGCTAGACGCTACAGTCGCCTTCTAGCCCCGACGTGCCAGCCCTAGCAGACAGAGCTGTGACCCCCAACCCGCGGTGCGAGAAATCGCCACTGCGGCGGGTTCGGGCCAGAGGGGACAAACACCGAGTTGCGTACTCGAACAAGAGTTTATTGCACTGCTCGAGTACACGGCAAGAGAATAGCAATTAAGAACAACCGCCGTGTAGCGAGCGAAAGCCGCGTACGGGGGTGCAATAACAACCACCTAATAGGGAAGCGCGTCAAATAGGTGAGAGGAAGTGTCTGCTCACCAGACACAGCTTCTCGCTCACATCCCGTTGCGGTGCCTACGGTCAGTGTGCGATTCTCGGTGACGGCGGTGGTCTCCTCGGCGGAAATCATGAACCGCGCGCGTGCGCGCCCATTCGCCGAAGAACCCCAAGCGAGTTGCTACAGTCGCGCTCCTCGACACGGAACGAGAGAGGAGGTCTCCCGGTTACGCCGGCAGGAAAGAGGGAAGCCCGCGGCAGCGTCGCCGCAGTCCCGGGAGGCGGCGGGGGGTGGTCAGCGTGCCCTCTCCTCCGCCAACCTCTCTGCCAGCGCGCGTAATCACGCATGTTAATTACGCGCGGGCGTTATAATGGAGGAAGGGGATTGTGAATCCCCACACACGTGACTAGCGCATTTGTGCGCCGCGATTGTGGTGCTCTCAGTCATGGTTTGAGCGAACGAAATCAGCTACAGCCGTGACCCGATGGTCCCGTTGCAGCGGCAGGCAGAAATGTTGGTGATGGTTCGAGCGAGCTCGAGCTCGCCCGTCGCCACCGCGATTTTGGCCAGGCCTGCACACCGCAGCAGCCCACATCACGACAGGCGGACGGCGATAAAGAACCGGCAAATGAAGGCGCAGCGCTAATTTTAGTCGAGTCACATGATGTCATCTCGCCCCTTTACCCAAGCCTGCATGCGCAGATTCAATGGCTGGTACCTTATCGCTCATCCGTTTGTCGTTACGTTCGCTGATGAGAGAGAAGGTGATGCAAAGGCCTTGTTAGAATGTCGGTGGTGTCGGCTCGCCGCTCTCGCTGCTACTGCACCGTCACGTGGGCCGGCTGTCTGACGCGGGCGAAGAAGCCGTCGCAGGCATATCGGCCTGCCGCGTTAACGGGGCCAAGAAGACACGGCCGCAGCTAATTTCGTTCGCTCAAACCACGACTGAGAGCACCACAATCGCGGCGCACAAATGCACTAGTCACGTGGTAGTATTTGTATTTCGCGGGCTTTCTTCTGAGCCCGGGAAAAAAGATACACGTGAGATTTTCTTTATCGCAATTAATGAAAGGGGGGTTTCTGAAGGTGCTCTACAACTTTCCAATTCACATTTCTGGTCTAAGATGAATATTTCATAAATTCGAAAAATTAACAAAATTAGCTAATTAAGTAATTACAAAACAAAAAATTTCCTGTAGTGCGCAAGGCGACTGCCAGTTGTATGCAACTGGTTTTATGGGCCTACCTAAAATATATTATTTTGTAACCCTTGGTTCAAGTTAGCTGGGACACCCGGTATAATTGGCTCTATCAATTTCATACTAAGATATACTAAACCCTTTATTTAGCAAAAAAAGTGTTCCGTGAGGCCCCAGTAGGCCGGTGGATGGAATTCGCCACGTGTGCAAAAGTATCACTTAGTTCCCCTGATAAAGCACATCATTTAGATTGCCATTTGGGCGGGGAAACTTGGCTAGTAATACATGTGAGAGAAGAGTTATATGTTGGAGTTGTTTCCATGTGAAATGTATTTAAAAAGGGATAGGTGCGGGTACGGGCAGACGAGTGTCTACAAAGAAATGAAGCATTATGTCATTGTATGGGAACAATTTGTCCCTCATTCCAGTGCTTGGTCGACGGCAACCGCCGTTCGGCCGACGTGGGCTCGAGCAGTAAACTGGGCCGCATCATTACCGGGTTCACACGAGTGAGCGTGTGCGCAAATGAATTGAATAGGTCGGGATAATTGAGAATTGCAGGCGAAACTTCGATGAGCGACAGCTTGCAGCTGCCTTCTGCCAAAATTTTGAAGCGAGGTCTTATTGTCTGCGGATTATTGTGACAGTGGAACAAGTGATAGCTAGAGTTATGCGTGCAAATAAAAGTGGATTGTTCTGCTCTCACAGACGTGTGGGCTCTGACATTGCAGGAGGGAGTAGGTTGGGGGTGGTGCAGGATAACCGGGAGCGCGTATGCCGGGAGATGAAGATGCTCTGCGGCATCTACATAAGCCACGTTTTATTCACCTACATGCGCTCTCTAAAGGGCTCGCATCCTGGCCTCCTTATGGGTATGGCATGGCTGCAGATTTTTTTCTAAATGAGGGTGATCAGTGAGGAGATCAAGATTGGTTTTCATTTAGAGATGCTGTTCTGTACGCTACCTTAGATTTTCGCAATAAACTGTATGCTGGTCGCAAAACCTTATTAATGAGCAGAAAATATTTACCTTGTGTTTGGTCGGATTTAACATCCGTCCCGCATCAGGTCATCCCTTCCCGAATCAGGTCATCCGGCAAATTGGAGCTTTTTCTCCGCCACGCCTGACGGCGTGGCGGACGGAAAGCTGCAAGTTGCCGGATAACCTGATGCGGATGGTTTGGCTGGTATTGCAGCAAATGTTCAAGACGGTAGTTGTGCACTGCCCTAAGTTATGTTGTCCATTTCTGCAGATGAAAGGATGGCGTTCATTCATGTGGGACAGCGAGATCAGAGGTCTGTCGACCGGCCAAACCTGGCAAGAATGTGCATTCCCATACAATGCTAAGATCCTTTTTACGCTACAATATTGTTTAAAAAGACATAGCTTTCAAGCATGGTGAGCTTGCTTCAATGTAGCACGAAGATCAGTTATTTTTTCAGGCAATCGCGTCATCCTTGTGGTTTTCAACGTTGGCAGCGTCAATATAATGGGTGCGGTGTTCTCATGCGATGTTGTCAGTATACAGTGCTCGCCTTGTTACCGGTGAACATCTTTTTAAATGTTTGTTTCTTTATTTACTTTTACAGTGGATGGAGGCCCTTGCTCGCACAACCGCTGCGTAGCTGTGGCACGGCCCATTAGAAACGTGTTGTGTGCAGCGATAGCGAGCAGGCCAGATGGATAGCCTAGAAGTGCTATTTTCGACACAAGTAGCCAAGATAGCTGGGTCTCTGTGTAAGGAAGTACGGTGGTGTGTCGGACCCAAATAACCTAAACCATATCGCCTTGTACGGACAGTGGCAAAGACTGAATCCGATTAGCAGCACTAATAGGAGGAAGGATTCTAGCCACAAAAGCCTTCAGAGGTCGTGTTTCGTAGTTTCGACTGCTGTTTATGATGACTCGGTGGGCGGATGAATGGGCGGATAAAATGTCGGCATTCGAGGGACCATATATAAGTATCTGACACAGGGCTTACCTGAAGCCAAGCGCCTCAAAACATGATGGCATACGGAGTTGCTTTTAGTTGATACGTTAGATTTGCGTAATTAAACTTCGATGCCGGCAGCACTTCGTCACTATGGTGAGTGAGCGTCGCTCTCCTCGGATGCTTTGTTGAAGATGGAAATAGTAGCCGCTATTTTTTGCTGAGAATTGCACGTGTAAACTACAAGTTATTGCTGCTCGTACAAGTCTCGGTCCAAAGAAACCACGAAGACTGCGGCTGGGGGGGGTAAATTTGTTGTTCAGGCATACGGGGTTTTTCAGGAGCAGACGGTTCCTCAACGATTTCGTTTACGATTGAGGTTGTGTTTCACAAGTCAAGTAAGTTCGTGTCTCTAGGTACGTGGATTCAGTACCTTCCTTTTTCTCCCCTGTTATCTCAGGGTCGGCGCTCCGGAATAGACACTGCCGTTTAATGTGGCAGTTTCATTGGGCTCTTGATGTTTGCTACTGCAGTAGCTTTAGCCCCTTCTTCTATAGGAAATCCGTGAAGATATTACTGGTACTTATTTCAGTTCGCCCCGCTCGATGAGCGACCCACACAGTCTCACGCTAAATTCTTCCATGCTCGTCTTGGGTGAAGAAGACACTTCCTAGCTTTATGGCATCCTCATAATTTTTTGAATATGCAAAACGTTTAATTTATCCAAGACGCTCTTCAAGCTGGGACCATGCAAGCTGTCATAAGAGCGATGTGTCCGAGGCTGGTCGACAGAAAATGCGACATGCTGGGATAGTTTTTTTCGCATTCATGTGGAATCCTATGAGGGGTTGTGCTCCAGGGACATTTCTAGAAGGCAACGGCTGACTTCAATTTTACTTGGTCTGGTCGAGTTTGCAGCGCATGTCCGAAGCACAGCCTGCACTTTAAAAAACATACCGTAGTGGGGAATTCAGTTCTAAAGTAAGGAAGGCGAAAATGCTTCCAAGAACAAGAAATAAAATAACTGTTCCAAGAAACGAATTGGCAAGTGGCACTAATGACAAATGCGCTTGGTAATCCTTAAAGAAAGGCCTTCCTGCCACATTTCGCTGTGCTGAATTTAACCTTCACGACAAAACTTCAACTTAAGCGGCAAAAAGCAACTATGACAAGAAAAAATATTGACGCACATTAGTGTGGCTTGAATCATTCTTCATAAACACAGTTGCATTTCGATTGACCGTTATTAGGTTCATTGGCGACTTTGAACATCATCGACCAAGTGGTAAAAACATCGCAGCACTGTTCAGAACCAGTAATATCCGTGTGCAGAGCTGCAGTTTGAAGGCATAATAATTGCTGTTATGCAGTATAACGAATTGAATAGCAAGAAAGTCAAGCAGAACCGCGACCGGAAGATTATAAGTTGGGTGCATCAGTGTCAGAACTTGGCGGAGTCAGTGGCTTCAGCTACCCAAGGATAGGCTCAGCTGAATGTATATCAGAGAGGTTTTACCCGTCGAGTGAACGTAATTAAGGTCGCTAAAACCCAACATAGTGGTTTGTGCTGTGTAGTTCTCTCTTCGCGGTCTTTTGTGACTATGTGCAAATAATTGCGTGATAATAAACTACTAACTTGCCTTTCTTAGAATTTTCTTATAACAGATCATGTACTGAGATATTTCAGTTGGTTAGGAACGTCACAGAACTGAAAGTATTGACACGGCCTGCAAAACAAAAAGGGTTTACTTTGCAAAGCTGTGTAAATGCAGTGAAATTCAATACACCGATCAATTATAGAGCTAACAAACATGGACGCGGTTTCAAGTTTTTTCACAGATTTTGTGACTCTGTGCTTTAGCTAAAGCGACTTTTTTGATGTTTTTGATGAACAAGTAAAGTATGAAACAAGGATGATGTTTGCTGAACATGCACAAAATATAAAAAGAAGAACGGGCAGATGCTCTCTTGTTTTCGCTTTCGCAATGTTTGTACTCGTGGTGACATCAAAGAGTTAGAGTATAAAAGCGGGGTAAAGATGCAGCAATATCGGTGAGGACTGAAGAACTGCTAATACGCTTCCGTCAACATGCGTGCTCTGGCACTCTGTCTGGTCGTTTTCATAACATTTGCAGCACTCACTGCGCATGGAAAGGCGCAGAAGAAAAATGGTAAGATCGACGTATATATATCTTATCCGAGCAGTTCGTTCACGAAGCGGCTTACCTTAGGAACCATGGCAGCTCACCAGCATGCGTTATCTCTTGGTGATGGTGTGGCTTGAAACGCTGTTTAGCATAACCCTTCGTACTTGTAGTAACGAAGCCTAACATCAGCTCTGCCCATAAAATGCTGTTTAAAGGGGTAATGAAGCAAATTAAGGCAGAGGGCCTCTTTTCAGAAAAATATTTTAATGTCAAACACAGAGAAATATTCTTGCACGAAAGCAGATGGGAATTTAAAACTTACAAAATTAAGAAGCAAGCGCAAGCAAGAGCACTAAAAGAGCAAAATATTTATTTCGATACGTGGAAACCCAACTGACAGTTCCGGTTCAGCACAATTCTCAGAGGTTTACCAACTTTGTTATATTTCGGGTGAGCTTATTCAAAAGTACAATTTTTGCTCATCATTTATTGATGAATATGTAAATGTATGGCATAAAAATTAAAATCAAATAATTTACGGGCTTATCAACCAGAAAGATGCACGGTCAAAACGTCATGCCTCCATCTTGTGAGCGTTTTCGTTATTAAATACCACAAAATATACAGAAACAATTATCTTGGTTTTAAATCGAAATATAAAGGCGGGAAAAAGTGCTTGACTGTGAAAACACAGAAACAGAGGGCGAAGTGAAAGCTGAAACGTAGCTTCGGTTTTGTAGTGTGCACTTGGAGTTATAAATCTAATTTTATCTGTGCCACTTATTTAGTTTAGTATACTTTCATGCCAATCATTCATAATGGTTGTACAATTTAATCTGAAATTCCATTCTATTTTTAAAATAACAAGTGTTTAAAGTGGTTAAGCTCATAAGCAATGAAACAATAAAATAGTTTGATGTCGCCAGCAGCGTTAATAGATTTCTGTTTTTAGTAGAACACGCTAATGAAGAATAAATACATGTGAAAACGAATACCGAAACCGTTAAACATATGTAATGAAACTACAATCAATATTTTGTTCAAAACATATAAGTACCCTGGCACAATTCAACTGCTTATATACTCTCTGCTGAGGAAGGTGACTGCGCAGCAGATATACATATTAATAGAAGCGCCTACTCAAAGGCATGCGCTTCTGTAACGTTGCTGCCTGTCTTGAGGCGGTGGACTACAGCGCGAGATCGTGTTAAACTAAAGAGACCGGTTCAAAGAAAGCAAATGGGGAAGAAAATAAATATTGTTGAATTGCACTAATGTTATGATCAGTGACAAAACGTCCACGAATTTTGCTTCATTGGATTACAGCTAGCTGTCAGCACAAGAGGAAAACAATCGCTAATGGTGAGACCGTAACTGTCGAAATGCCATGCCAGAAAGTGCGATGCACAAATGGCAATCTCGTGGTACTTCAAACGTGAGTAGGTTACTTTCAAAGCAATGGAATGCCTTTACTGTAACCATTTTCCGTATCACTCATCATTATTAGCTGAGAACTAGCGTGCAAAGTTTCACAAAAATAGCGACTAGGCTCACCAGTTGCTAACATAAATGTTTCGCGGTAAACATTAATCCTGCAAATCAAATGCCGATACTGTGGTGACATATTACAAATTAACCCTCGTTGGGGTTTCAGTCTTGCCCTTTCTGGCGCGTCCCGAATACATACTTTCACTCCGGATACTATAAATTTAATTGCTTATATTTACTCTTCAGATTTACAGGCTACCTCTTAAATGATGATCAGCACGCGTAGTTGACGTCACATATTTTGGCCTCCGCGCCTTTTATGTCCGAGATTACGAATACACCGTATATTCTCTATACAAAAGTCAGTTTAATTTTTTTAGCAGGTGCTTGGTTTGGCCTTTGCAGCCCCGTTTCGGTTTAAGTTTTAATTCGGTACAATTTCAGGCTGGCAGGAAATTCTGTGTTACGAAATCTACCCCTCAAGCAAAGTTACATCAGTGGAAAAAACCTTTTTTAATAAGAAAGATTCTCCTGAAGCGATGCTAAAATTTCCGCTTCTTAAACTCAGCTGAATGTTTTCTTCTGTGCTCAGGATACCTCTCTGTTAAAATTTCACCACCGTGAAACATATATGTACAATAAAAGATGGAAGTCGCCAAGTCAATTGATATCACTTGAATCAAAGCGTGGAAAACTTGCTTTCAGGTAGCGCTGCATACACTATCAGTTCACCACGAGGAAATAAGAACGATATCGCTTTACAAAGCACATATAGATATTGTTGCATATCCAAAGCCGACAACAAATAATTTGTGCTTATACTACGGACGCGCAGCGCATCGCCAAATGCAAACGCTGGTTAAATGACCAGGCATCGAACATTAGGGAATTAAATTTCGGTTGAGCACAGCACGCAGTCGTAGCATTATCAAAAAGTTTACAAAAGGCTCAGATATCTGAGATGCTATAACATAACGGAACCATTGCATTATTATCGGTCTTGGTTTGTGCGCTATTTTGTTGAGGAATGCATTAATAGTAAGAAGTCTGAGGCTCCAATATGAATTCTCCTACCAACGTGAATCCAAAACAACCGTCTCTCACTCGTCATCATTCACTGTTATTCGGCGCATGTTGATGTAAGAAAAAGTAAATTAGTCATGAATTGGCGCTGTGCGGAAATAAGTCTGATCGCCGAAGAATTGACGCGTTTGAATTGTGGTGCTGGCGAAGACTCTTAAGAGTTCCTTGGACTGCCAGAAGATCAAATCAGTCGATATTGTCGACCATAAACCCTGACTGCTCATTGGAGGGTCAAATTCTAAAGTTAAAGCTCAGCTACTTTGGTCATCTGATGAGAAGAGAGGAGTCGCTGGAGAAAGATTTGATCTTGGGAAAGGTTGAGGGTCGCCGGAGAAGGGGTAGGCAGCGAACGCGATGGTTAGATGGCATTCTCGAGGCATTGCAGATGAAGCTATGTGATGTTAAGAAGATAGTGAGAGACCGGAAAGCGTGGCGTGACATGGTCCATAGGGTCACGAAGAGTCGGACACGACTGAACGCCTGAACTGAACTGAGAAATAAGTCACATGTGTAGCTATCGTAACTTTTTTTTTTTAAATGGTGCATCTTTATTCTGAGTAAAACTTTAACGGAAAACAATAGTAAAATCAAAAAGGTTTATCGTGACTTTACTTAAAATTAAAAACAGTGTTGTCGCAGGCCTAACTTATAATTTCAATGCGGATTAATTCTTTCTGAAAGCCTGAAAGCACAGTGAGGAAATATATAGAACTTAATACCAAGATCAAGTTGTCTTTTTTTTTTTTTCAGATGCCCAGAAAATGAAAGTGGTGATCCTTGCACATACCAACAACAAGTAAAAGAATCGGGTTTGAATTGCTGCCCCGTATCTTTGATTTCTTGTCAAAAACAAAATAAAGGTGCACAATGAGCAGGAACACAACGCCTGAGCACATCAGCGATGCGCCGAAGCCATGAAAAAGGTCCTGAATTTCCTATCAGGAAAAATACTTATACCAACCCTTGAGTGGAAACAATATATATCGCAAAAAAGTTTCAGTTTCTTATTTTGACGCCCATACTGAAAAATCCTGTATCAATTTCATAGCCAATTCATTATGTCGAACGGTTGTACAGACTGACCCAGGATGAAACAATGCCGACCTAGGATTCCGGAACGTCCTTTACAAGCCGGGGGTCCTTTTTTGTGGATAAAAATGCCGCTGCTGGCTATGATAAAAATGCAGAGCAATAGAAAACAGGAATTCATTCTAAAAAACGACAAAACATCAAGATTCTAAAAATATTACAAATACTACACATTTCTAGATTTGAACACATGTCCTTACATACCAAATTCATCTACTCTAGACCACTAATTCACAATGACTTTCTTGCTTTATTGCACAGAAACACTTAAGAGAAATAAAATCTAAAGCAGCTCATGTTTTAAATCACCGGGGCGGCATAATCTAAGACTGCCATAACCCAGTAATTTGGCACCATAACAAATGTAAAAATTCTGCAAAGCACTCACTAGCTTCGAGATATAGTAGCCAACTTAGCGGCTCTTAAGACCAGGGCATCATACACTCCCCGAACTAAAGCGCACTGCTCTCGTAATAAAGACTACGATAATCGACTGGTTCAACCGCATGACTCATCATTCAGCTTTTCCGTAATCTAAATAGCCCCATCAAAATAAACAGATCATAAGACACATCAAAGTTCTTCCGAAGTTGTTAAAAAGAATCCTATACGGCGTGATTTCGATGTCCTTCTTTAGCCTCCGCTGCAATATGTCCCAGAGCAGCGCAGCATCACAGCACTGAATAACACTGTGGCCAATGGGTTCTGGAGTGTTACACACGCGTCCATTCACCGGTCATTGTACGAACATCTGGTTAGCAGGAAGCCATTCCTTGACAAGAAGCGTTGATGTGTGGAGTTTAAAAACAAAGGTTCTACAGCATACTGAATATAAATGCTCTTAACATGCTTTAAAACGGTAGCGTCAAGAAACTGAAGATAAATTTGCCGATGCAAAGGTATGGGGAACAAAGACTCAATAAGAACGTCCGTCATCTGCTATCTAGGCAGGTTATACAGGTAGTCAAAAAACAAAAGCCCGCAGTAAGGAAATTGAAGGTGTCCGCAATATAATAATAATAAATAATAAACCTTTATTTCCATCAGGTGCTATACAGATGGAGGGCTACGGAAAAAAAGCTGCCACTTGGCGGCTTGACGAGTCCGCAGCCCCATATATAAGGCAGCGTCTAGGCAACACCAGAGAATCAACACGCGATAAACAAACAAACACTTAATCAATGTGGAATAAAAGAAAAGTTCCTGAGCCAGGTAAAACAAACACCGTCAGCACAAAAAGTAAACAAGCGATAAGCATAGCAAGACACTTCTTCTATGCAGAAGAAAAGAAATGCTAGATAAAACAAACACCAGAAAAGTTGATCAGCTTAGTCAAACAGCAAACATGTCTCTGAGTTTAACAGTGGAACAGCTAAATAAATCAAAATTCAGTGATTGATAATAGTTTAAAAGCGATGGCAGAGAATAACACAAACGCTCCATACCAGAATTCAAGCGTGGTGCAGCAACCTTCCATTTTTCTCCACGTCTAGTGTTATAACACTTCTCATTTGTTTCTAAATGTGCCAAGGCGTCCAGGCTATGAATATTTTTTTTTTACTTCATATTTATACCGAGCACTCAAACGGTAGCGGTATAGCTTGTGAGCTGTAATAACATGAGCACTGTGAGAAAATTCTGCAGTGGTTGCATTATAACCAGCATTGTACACGTGGCGCAGATACCGTTTTTGCATACGGAATATTGTTTGTGTGTTAGAGAATGTAGTTGTGCCCCAGACAAGTTGGCAGTAGTTGACGTGCGAATAGAAAAGAGAATTATAGACCAATAGTTTTGTTTTAGTAGAGAGCATGTATCGGAGACGACCGACTACACCGGTTATCCGAGCAAGTTTGGCTAATACAAAATTCACATGAGTTTCCCAGGACAGATTGGCAGTGAATATCACACCTAGACATTTGAAATGATCAACAATGTCAACAGGATGAGAGTTTAAAACAATATCGGCATGAGGAGGAACAGGTTTATTTTTCGGCCGGAAGACAAGAGCTTTTGTTTTATTTTCGTTAAACTTCATGCAATTGGATGAGGACCATTGCTGCAGTTGGACTATGGTGTTTAAAGGAATCCTTAAGGAATCCCCGAACTGTCTTCTTATGCACCCATCCATTTGGTGCGAATAGATAAGGAAAGTAGAAAATAAGGTGCCTAATAAGAACAGATATTAATAAGGTATGATTTGCCAATTAGAAAAAGAAAGACGAAAATTAGAAAAAAAAAACGATTCGCACAACACATCGGTTACACTGGTGCATAGCGGTGAAAAGCTATGCATAGTTTTTGAATTGCCTGCAAATTCTCACTCGCGCAATACAGACATTGCTGAACATAGACAAGCTTTGCAAACAAGAAGGTTTTGCAGATTTGCACTCGAGCAAACATTTAAACGTCCCGACCCATCCACGCTTGAGTTCGTAGTGTTATATCTACGACTTCTGAATCCCCATATGGTCAACAGCAACTTCACGATTTTTTGTCTTCAATGCATTTGTTTAAAAAGCTACTCACTGACCGATTGTTTGAAGCGAAGAAGCTTAGATCTAAATATCTAAATATTAGAATTTCGAATTCAAATTTGTTAATTTCTTTAATACATCGGCGAACGTAGACACATTTCCCATAGTTTTCCAAACATCAATTATCCGTCGGGCAGTACCCCAAAAATACTGTCGAAAGCACTGACGCAAAGATCCCCAATGGTATACCCATTTCACCTTTCGACATGCTGTCTAAACAATTAGCATTATCATGACATACGGATCTCTGTCATAATTTTCTATACATAGGAGCAAATTTACATAAATATTTGCAAACTTCCCTATATGACATCTAAAAAATATCCCATTCCTACCAATATACACACATACTAAAGCTTCCATTTTTTTTCATAACATACAGTTCCCGCCTGATGGTATTAACATTTAGTTTTCCGCCATCCACGTTTTCACGGGCGGCAGTCCTAACTACAACTTAAGGATTATTTTCTCTGCACGGTGAACAAATATTATTTATACGTTTCAATACATTTTGGCGTAGTCTAGTGCAGTATGATGACCGGCACGAATGCTAAGACAAAAGAATTTCAATAAAATTTTTGTAGAGGCGCTTTCTGGTGAAAGTGTTTAACTCTTCCACTGAAATGTGTATAAAAAACTGTTGTATGGACTATTTACCGAAACTAACAATGAGTTCCTTATTGGGTAGAATACAGAGCAAAGAGACGACGGACAGAGGACGAAGGTGCTCATAGACGCGCGGTGTTCGTTTTGGGACTAGTTGGTATTGATTCAATTGAGCACAGTGCAAAGAGACGATGGAAAGTGGACCAAGATGCACACAGACAAGCCCAAATGACCATCCCAATAAACGTTCCACCTATGAGGTGACAAGCAGCTGACACAGCAGCACATTTTCAAGGCTGTTGCTAAGAGTTATTAATACATGGCAAACAGAAAAGGATCATTCTCATCTGGTAATATTGCAGAGCCGTTAAAACTTAGCGCGGAAATAAAACGAAACAAATTTCCTGTGGTTTAGCTTGTGCTTACACCTGGAGTTAAGCGAGAGCTATCTGCATGGCTACGAATAGGTTCGGCTTGAAAGTAAAGACATGACTTTTACACATGTCAGTTTACTCTATGATTTTAGCTTTATTTATGCCATAGATGGCGCTTTTGATCACTAAATTGCGATGAGGCTGAAGTCTCTATCGCGCGATGGTCCAAAGTATTACATTACGGTACCTCCTTCTGTTTTCACTGCCACCTTCGCGATGACGTGTAAGCTACCAGCCAACATAAGAAATCGCGCTTTAACTGAGCCATATGAACGTGCCTACGTGGCATAAGGATAACGTGAACACCAGGGTTTTGGCAGGCATCACTCTCCCATATGAAAGGATAGGACCGAGTTGGCAGCTCCTGCCCAACGTAACGCCAGGAAGCCCTACGCCAGTTAGTACTCGGCCATGACAGCTGCCGGATACCGCCTCCCACTACTTTCTCTTCTTCCTCTTCTTCTTCTTCTTCATCTTCTTCTTTCTTCGTTCTTCATAGGGGCATGGACAGGCACCGGACAGGCACAGCTAAATGAGAGAGTGTGGCCAATATAGTTCTCGCTACAAAAGAAAATGTACAGTTCAGTACACGGGAAAAAATATTTGTCCTCTTGTTTTCTAACAATGTGAAACCTATAAAAAGAATACAATGACCCTATGTAGCATTTTTATACTTATTCTTCTACCGTGGAAAACCTTCATCACATATTCTACTTAGCTGACAAAAACAAATTGAATTTGACTTCGCGAGCAAACAAACCCTGACAATTGTTTTGCCCCATTTTTTTTTCAGTTAAGCTTCGAAATTCCTTAGTCTGCTGACATGATTATCTGTTACTATCCCTGTAGTCCTAGAGTGCGATGCGAGATGATTTCTTTTACTAGATAACCAAGTCATTTTTTTTTTCAAATACCAGAGAAATATTTTGCCATTCCCAAAGTCAAACCACGACACCAGTACAATTTCTGGTTAGTGCGATCATATCTTCACTTATCTAGCAGAACTGTGCTGGTTGGTGTCTTTTTCTTGGGTGTAGAAATTGCGGTCGTAGTTAACCGATCGCCCTTTAAGCATTCTGAGTCTTTTTTTGTGGCTCTCACGAAGGATCAGCATTTTCCGCATCTTTATAACGCTTCGTTTCATTGCCGACAAACCTCAGAATTATTTAAATTACAAGTACGGAATATTTTGTCATCGTATTAGACCGTATGTACTTTTTGCATACAAAGATATGTGGCGCAATATTACTTGCAATAGTGAATGCTTTAACTGCGCAGGCCGCCAGCGTTGCAACGACGCCAATGAATGCCCCTCCGAATTAGCGTTTTGCATATCTAAACACTCAAGCACGCGTTGCCGGATATGCCACTACGAGTGCATCTAGCTGTGGTCAGCCACGTGTTTCATTTATGCTCGAGCAAGTGTTTGTCATCGTTAACGACATGCTATGTTCTTTCAACTTTGGTGTTGAAGGCCCTTTTTTTTGTCGCAGATATAAAGTAGAGGTTGGACGAGCTGCAGCGATTGTTGCTAATAAACGCATAGGCTCGCGGGGAAGAACATGAAAGTGATCCGATGAGCTTATTTACTGTCAAGGTTCACTTTGGTTGGTACATGTGAAAAAGAAGCTCGTCTCTCACAGCCCAGAGAAGTTGTAATGTTTGTTGTGCATATTTTCGCGCTTATACTCAGCGCGCTGGCATACTCGGGCCTAGTAATTCCGGTAGGGCTTCATTCGGTCCAAGTTGAGTTTCGAAACTGAAATACTCTGTCCGGAATTAATTGAATACGGAGCGGGTAAGTTTAGTATGACAAGACCGGTACGTCCGGCTTAAAATGCCTAACAGATTTCCGGTTACCAGCATATCGGAAATGAACTGGCTTGTACTGGACCAGTCCGTCCGGCTAATTATCCATGTCGAACACGGCTTTTCTGTTATATGCTCAATACCAGACTTTTCTGTGTAGTTCGAGCGTTATATCAATTGCTACAAATATATTTAAACATTATACAACACGGGCCGCACCGGTAATAATTTGAAACCGTGTTATAACGGTCTGGTAAAAACCAGGTTGTTGCAAAACGGAGTTTTTTAGCAGAGACCCATAAATAAGAACGCAAATACGCCATGGTAAATGCAATATAGCCCTTAAATCTGTAATGTATGCACCAATTTATTGAAAACAAAATTGTAAATTAGGCATATGAATCTTTAATGCTGTGGTTAAAGTAGGTGGTACTAGCTTTTACAGGATAACAGGAATGCACTAGACATATAGCTTCCCGCAGGTACTAAACAGCGCTTCAAAAACGCCTCTTTTCACCTTAACGTTCCTAAAAATTATTCGTTTGCTCTAGTTTGCTTACTTCGTTAATATATAGTGGATAGGGCTTTAGATTATGCCTATGAATTGATTTCTTTTTTCTCCTTTTTGTTCCGTTTGCGATACTTAGGAGTACGGTGTGCAAATAACATGGGCAATTCTATTGCTGATCATTGCATGTTAAGGTTTTATCATGCGCGGTAAAGTAAATAGAAACAAATTTGGCACCAACAAGCATGAGGAAAGAGTCCAATGTACTCCGTTTTCAAAGAATATCACAAACAAAATCAATATGCGCAGTAAAAAAAAAAGCGGATGTGGCCCTCACGTCATCATTAGGATTCTAACGACCGTTAAGCCTAAGGGGTTTCCTATGATACAATGAAACTGTGGCACTTTTTATCGGTTTACTAAGTATCCCTTATTCAAATGATTAAACGCTACGTAACAACTGTGAAACAATCGAGCTCCATCTTTTTCTTTGCCACAAAACCGCCGCAGCCACCGAACCGTTAAAAAACTGCCACTTGTGAATTTTACTTCCCTATGGTAAGAAATATGGAAGTTATGTGGACCAGATAAAAAGCTATGAAAAACTGTGAAATTATTCACTAACCTTAAGAGTTGAATGCAGCAGCGTTAGAAAAAACGTTGCCCTTACCTCACGAGACCAGCGCCAGGGAAAACAATCTGTGCAAACACTGTGGGGCGAGAGGGACCCTCGACCACATAATTTGAGAGCGCCCACAATCTCCAGGAATAGGACACAATATTAGAAGCAGAGAAGCCTGGGATACCCTGCAGCGAAGCGTGGACCCTGTGATCCAGCACCGCACCGTCCATCTGGCGGAAGAGGCCGCAACAAGCCAAGGGCTACCTGCCAGCCTCTAATCCACGGGCGCACAAACCCCCTCTTCCCCGGCACGCGTGCCGGGGGCGGGGAAGAGGACGCCCATTTTCGATGGAAATAAACGTTGTGCGACCATCCACGCCAGCTGTGCCACCTGTTGTCCTTTCGGAGAGTAGGCGGCCGAACTCCGTCTGCTTGCCTGCACTTGCAGCAGACTCGTTGCCGCTGTCTGCTGGCGTTTCGCTTATGTCTCTTCACAGCCAAAACTGACTAAAAGCATAAACCAAAAGTAAATCTACAGTTATGCTTTATGGAAGTCAGTTTTACCAGATGATAAAGCAAATAAAATGAGAAGTGACAAACCCTTTTCAAATCTGAGTTTTTCTTTGTGCTGTAATGAGACACCCTACATTTAGTGAGCGCGAGAAACGGAACTGACTGCTGGATAAGTCGATCAGGAATTACAGCACTGCTATGGTGGCGTATTCAGTTCCTGTCTGATGTGGCGATACAGGGTATGGCACCAGTGCGACCGCTCTGAAGTCATTGTTGCACGTTCTTTTGAAAGGCTATTCACTACTTCTTATTCATAGGTTTCCATTTGGTTTCGTTTATTCAGACTTCCTTACGATACCAGCCCAATGCTCTGCCAAGAATATGTCCGGGTTTACTGGCAAGACAGTGCGCTATGAATTAATGGACAAACTCGTATAAATAATATGTTGAATGCAGGGCCGAAGATTGCTCTCTCGATGAGCCTTCAGAATTTTATCCTTCCTTTGTTGGTCATTAATGCATTACAAAATTTATGCCTGTAGGCATGCACACTGTGGGATCAAGAAAATCCACAAATAAGAGCTCAGAAACAGCGGTAATAAAAGTACACAAAATCAAAAAGAACGAAACAAAAATATCTAAGAAACCTAAGAAAACTGATTTAGTAGTCCCTGACGTGCTACATTTCATGAGAGCTGTTCGGTAACAGGCTTAAGGCAGGCAACATTTTTAGTGAGGTTGTATAAATGGTGCCTCTTAGTTTGGTAGGAAACGTAATGGACGAAGCAGACCCGAGACATGATACGAATTGATTGGAGACTTTGGAGGACACAGGCTTGTTGGCAGTTTGTATTTGATATATTAGCGGTGAGCAATGAGGTACTAGGGTTTTACCATAAGAAAGTCTGTGCACTATAAAAGGTTACTTTAAAGATGAATCTTGATGAATCCTCACCATCTGCGTTTTTCGCAAGGGCAATGGTATTGCACTTAGTACGGAACAAAATGTGCTAATTTCATCAAACAGAACTTCTTCATCGGAGCTTGATCCCAGAACCTTGAGCTCAGTAGCCAAACTCCAAAAACGCGAAGCCACATCGGCGGGTCGTTCTCACTTTATTTGTAGGCTCAGAAAAGAGGTTAAATTTGGCCTATAGAAACGAGCAAGATCTTTAGCCAGAATTCTAAATAAGACATTGAACATCAAGATCACATCGTACCTCATAGGCAAGTTGAAAATGCACAAAATAATGCTCCCAAATCATTACGGCTAACAAGAATAAAGGGCAATTCAAGCCCTCCGGGCACCTATTATTTTTTTTTTGTCTCAGCCTAAAAATTTCAAAAAGGAAAACAAAATTATGCAGAGATCATAATATAAAGTTTGGTAAAGATTACGCAGAGTTACCACGTTGAGGTATACTTTAAAAGCGCCTTGTTACCGCACGGGGTTGCTGTCGTCTCATCGCTAGTGCGGCAGTCAGTCAAAAGCAAGCCCTAGCTTCTTGACAAAATGTTATATGTCGATGTTGCGAGACATGTTTACCCCTTGTCTTATATTCAATAGCCTTAGAAAACGCATGTTACACGCTTGCAAGGACATTATTGCAGGATAGTTGGTGCATTTTTTTTTTGTTTTAGGCGCAGAACAACGGGAAACACGGAACAGAGTAGACTGGACAAGGCGCCTTGTCCTGTCTACTCTGTTCATTGTGTCCCGTTATTTCCCGCGTAATATATACGTTAAGAAATGTTACATGCTTTCCAGGCTGTATTTATAAAATATTTTTAGCCGTCGATTAGATTGCTTTTAATAAAACACCAGAATTGACAGGGTTATGGTGGCATCCTAGAATATAATTTTGTCGAGCACCCAAACAGGTTGTTACAAATCTACGATTGGATTTCCAACACTGGCCTGATTATTTCACTCAAAAGTATAAATTTATATCAGCAGCACGATATGTGGGCATGTCTTGCCAATTCTTTTTTTGTGCATGGTACAGCGGCTGAACCAAATGCAAATTTTAGATATTTGCTCAGAGGTAGGGGATCCACAGCACGTAGGTTCCGCATACATGCTCTTTAGAGAACATTGTGGAATACATAACTATAATCAGACTCATTTCGTTGTTGTCGCTGCGTTCACTGCACGTGTATGGCACATACACGGACCAGTCTTGTCATAACTTATAATCGTTGAAGATGCCACTAATCTTATGAGGCAACGCTAAATCCAACGCCTATTTTCTCGTGCACGTAAAAATGTAGATGCACCGTACATAATATATCGCGGCCATGGTTTCAGTTCTCACTGGTGGTCGTTGTCTTAGAGCCATATGAAACAGCAGTTAAGGGTCGAGGAGGAGCATTAGGTAATACGCCTAGCCAATGTTTCAGCAAGGGGACCTGCCTTCGTCTGGGCTCAGATGAAGACAAGCCCGCTCGTCGAAACACTGTCTTGGCTTGCTAACTAAGGCTTCCCTTCAACCCTTCTTTACTTCTCTTTCATAACATGCAGCCATATTCTTTCTCTCATTCTACCCTAGCTCTTAGATCGATAGTTGTTCATAGCCTTATTCTGGGTTTAGCTCCGATATAATACTAGTGGAACTACTAGTAGTAGTATTGGCAGTAGAAGCAGGCATATTATAAGTAGTTGAAGCAAATTGTGGAAAGGGTTGCACTTTCCATAAGAACCGTTGAGAAGTCTATAACGGTGGAAAAAAAATCGCATTACGAATGCTTACGACCAGTTACCCGGAAGGTGCTTATCACCGGAAGCACCCGTGTGACTCAAAAGCAAAAGATAAAGAGTTGGACCCGACCTCACTACCACACGCAGTGTTTATTTGCCGGGCTGAATGTTCAGTAGCCGGGGACATCATGCATGACAATTTGGAACTACAGTCGCATTCTAGATCTTTATCGTGATCTCAGCAATTTCATGATTGTCATCAGTGTCGACGTAGGCGAGACGGAGTATTCCTGAAAGCAAGCAAAAACAAGAAGCGCATATATTGGCGATAACGAAGAAGTGGTCTTCTCAGTTTCTCTGGACTGTCTCGCATTTTTGCGTGTTGTGGTCTTAGTAAAAAAGGAACACCGCAGACAGTAGGGTTGGTTCTTTTGGCATGAATTCTTAACACGCCACTTGATGCTCCGCGACTATGGCTGCAAGTACCAAATACGCGCGTCATTGCTCTTGAAAAAAACTGCTGTCAACAAGAGGACGCAGGATGCGTGGAGCTAAAGCAGAATGGCAGCGCTGGCGAAAAGACGACCCAAATGAAGCACTGAAAAAACAGGAGAAAACCAAAGTGTACTCGCTGAACAACAGAACCCTTGAGAGCGATCGAATGACTCATTAAAAGCCCGAGATGCCACCTATTGCAACTGAATATCTGCCCACCAAGGCTTTTATAATGCAATCGAAATTTTAACCTGTGCTTGAAGCTAGTTTTACAAACGGTTACTCAGTATGCGTAGCAGTAGCATGATCTTTGTCCAACTCAACCGAATTACTCCCAGCGGCTTTGGCAACTCTACCGGTTTAAAATATTGTCAATGCTGAAACACGCTCCTGATAACGGCTGCAGCCTGCGGCCCCGCTTGAAGTTTCAGCTTGACGTGCAAGTAGTTTTACCTCCCCTGTTGGCCAATTCATTAAATTTGTGCCACGAGCAAAAGAAATTGCCGACATAGGTATAAATCCCAACTTAAGCCAAGTCGTACGAACGTGTATGAATGGCCTGGAAATAGTGTGTCTTACTCTTTACCCAGCAGGCGTGAAAGGTTCATTCCTGCATCATCCTCCCAGCTCAAATGATAAGCTCAATTTCGTTGTTATTCCAAAAGTTGTGCAAGATTGTGGTGTTTCATCATACGAACCTCTGTGATATTTTAATAACATTAATAATAAGCGGTTAACAATGCCCCACTATTGGTGCACACACCCCCAGACATCCTGAGAGTGTGTCGGGGTAGCGGTTCCGGTATCAAAAGAGATGCCCTCGACTTGTTTAACAAACGCAGCTACTTGTAGTGAAAGTAGGGGATGGCCGCTTTATGCCTAGCTATCGCCAGTTCCAGCTAGAATACGGGTCAGAGGCAGAAATAACAAGCAAAACAAACTTTATATACCAAAGGAGGGTACAGAAATTCACACTAA
The DNA here is from genome assembly GCF_055883805.1 of Amblyomma maculatum. NCBI lineage: Eukaryota > Metazoa > Arthropoda > Arachnida > Ixodida > Ixodidae > Amblyomma > Amblyomma maculatum. Next base: position 53,545,066 of record NC_139348.1, on the reverse strand, counting down.
CACTTAAAATACACATACGGGAGGATCACAGAACGCTATCCAGTCTCTCACTATCTTCCTAAGATCACATAACTTCATCTTCAGCGCCTCGAGGATGCTATCTAACCATCGCGTTCGCTGCCTACCCCTTCTCCAGTGACCCTCAACCTTTCCCAACATCAAATCTTTCTCCAGCGACTCCTCTCTTCTCATCAGATGACCAAAGCAGCACGGCTTTAAGTTTAGAATTTGACCCTTCAATGAGCAGTCAGGGTTTATAGTCGACAATATCGGCTGATTTGATCTTCTGGCCGTCCAAGGAACTCTCAAGAGTCTCCGCCAGCACCACAATTCAAACGCGTCAATTCTCCGGCGGTCAGCCTTCTTCACAGTCCAACTCTCGCATCCATACATCACAATTGGAAAGACCATAGCACGAGTTGTACGTATCTTGGTTGGCAGTGTAATGTCTCTGCTCTTTACTAGGCGGTCAAGGCATGACTGAGAGTCACCTTCAAAATCACACCGTGTGCTTCTTCAGATGCGCCTACAGCCACTATTGCTGACGGATACAAAGGCATCTGCCTCTACTCGCACATGCTCACAACCGAACCACTGTAGTAGTGCTTTTCTCAAGGTACCGGTATTCCGTCGTTCGAAGGCTGAATATTCCAAAAAGTGCATGCATATGCACTTGAAAAGCTTGTGTTACCTGCACCATATTCTGCATAGATATTCTTGACTCATATTCGTGTGGCAACCTTTTAATTTGTGCTTCCTCCTGCGGTACCTCAGTTGCATCATTTCCTTTTCAAGGTTTTACTTTCCTCACCCTCCCGTTTCCTTTTCAGTTTTACTGCAACCCACAGACGTGGATGTTTGTTCTTGGTTCTCAGGAACTTTGCCTCATTAATGTTGCCCAAGAAAGGATAATAGATAGGGCGTTCCAAGCAGAGTGCTGTCACGTTTCCTCTGTAGTATGGAGTCTGCATGTAGAAACTAACTTTAGGGAGTAGCTGGATGGAACCATCAGTTAACTTCATAGGGGTTTTCTCAGCTCTCAGGACAGTTTTTTTTAATCAAATTACTTTTTACAATAACGGCATGCCGCCAGTGTCGCAAAGCACGGAATTTTATTGGTCTCCCATCTTCCCTCTCGAAAAAGGCATTCAATTAACCGCTGTTCCAGTCTGCGCATGTACTATGGCATTGAACACATGGACTTTCTTGCCCTTCTTGAGCTGCACAAAACCATCAGCATCCTCTTCCTCTATGTCCCACTCCAAGTCAAACGAAACATTTGTGCATGCCGCGTAGAGAGCTGCCTGGTCGGCGTCGGGACACGACATTGTTTTGTGGTCCTTCTGTCCGCATATCCAACAGACCGGTGGACTGTTATTTTTGAGCTTGCGGCAGTTAGGGAAATAGCGGCCTAGTCGGTTGAAGGGGCTGAAATTTTGTGGTGACTTAACGCTGGTGTGGGCCTCCCGGATGTCGGACTTTCATTGGTTTTCAGAAATTATATTCTTGCTCATATTTGTAATCCTAGGGCTTCTAAACAACTGTCTACGAGATTCATCATTTCGTTAAAGGTGTTAGCTTCCCTTTCTTTTAAATAAAGCGAGAGACCAAGGAGTCAACTGCTCGGCAATTGTTCCTTTATCAGTAGTTCGCGAAGCAAGGTACACATAAGATTTTATTTTACACAGTTCCGTTCAGAAGTCAAAGTCGTGACTCAATCGCGCCACATACTGCGTTACCGTTATGCCATCAATGGGCTTTCCAGTCCTAAAACTCTCACAAAACCCGTCACTAATGAATTTAAGTAACGCAGCTTTTACCTTAGTATATCTGGCTGCATCCTCAAGAGAAAGCTTTCCGAACACACTTAGTGCTCCGCCGCTAAGGATTAGGCTCACGATGGTAGCACATTCACATTCTGCCCAATTTGTGGTTCAGGTGATTCTTTCGAAGCGCGTGAGGAACGCGTCGAGATCATCTCTTTTCACATCGTATTTCGGAAGCAACTTGCCTCTATTGGTCGGATATTTTAGGGGAACACCCAAGGTGCAGTATATTTCTACAAAGGGAGAGATTACTCAATTACATCCACCCAGACGCAGCCATACGGCTAGAAAGGAAAGCTACACAGGTTTCTTAGAAACTTCACGGTTAAAGGAATATTCCTTCCAATCCGGGGATCGAAACCGGGACCACCGCCTTTCCGGGGCAGTCACTCTAGCATCTGAGCTAACAAGGCCGGTCAGCAGATCAGGTGGTGGCCCGAGAGTGAATTGATCAGCAACTAGAAGTATGAGTAGTGTTGGTGGAATATTTTATGAGAAACCCCAAAGGTGGAGTAAATTTAAAATAAGGGAGCAATTACTTATTGACATTCACCAAGCGCAGCAATACGGCTCCAAAGAAAAGCGACACACCATTCTCAGAAACGTCGTAGCTAAAGCGAAATTCGTCCTGATCCAGGGATCGAAACCGGGACAACCGCCTTTCTGTGGTAGTCCCTCTGCAGTCGCTCTGCCATTGCATCGAAGTGCCTCTATTCGCAAGCCGCTATACCTTCGCTGGAGAACAATACTGCTGAACAGTTACTGCTCCCTGAACTTTAAAACTGAAGTCTCAGCATATGAAATTCGGTTTGCCAGTCAAACTCCGCTTCTCGCTCTCCTGCCACTCTATCTCTCTTAGCTTCAGTTCAAGTCTCTCCCGGTCGTTACTTTTTTTGCTCTCTTTTTCTCTCTCTCTCTCTTATCTCTTTTCCTCTCTAGCTAAACCATTTTCGCAGTTCGGCTCCCGACTACCCCGACTAAGTGACAGCGTTATGCAGCTTTTTAAATCCATATCTTCAACCTGAACTGTTTAGGTGTAGCCTAAAACCTATTTACTGAACCTCCTTTTTCTTTTTGTGCTGAGATGGTTGCTGTCCAAGAGGCCCTTCTCTCTCTCTCCGTCACGGCCTTACTACCTACAGCTAAAATTGTCAGCCGCACCTACGCCCTACAAGCAATACGTCTGCTCCGACGTGTCAGTCGCAGCCCAGAAATCTGCCAGAATATACATCGTCTGGGAGCTCGCATCTCGCAAACCATTCGCATTGAGTAGGTCCCACGTGACCTACTCAGGTCTCAAACCTCTGCACATTCTGCAACCCGCCAGGCGACTCTACCTTCATCATTGACACGCTTCCTCACTATGGATGATGCCACCCTGCTTCTCACAAGAAAGGAGCACCTCCGGCGCCGCACACATGCTCTTGTCCCACCGTGTGCGATAACCCTCCCCAGCGGTCTTACCCGCGCTGAGAAGGTTGCGCTACGGAGGATCCGGGTCGGGGTTGCCCTCACACCTGCGGTGACACGAACATGGCCGCAATATCGACATTTATATCAACATCCAGGATGTCCTGTCTGCAAGTCACCAGATCACGAGGCAGATATTCAGTACTTGTTGTGGGTTTGCCCGGCACTGAAGCCGACAAGAATTCGGCCCCTGACGGCAGTGGGCCTTTCGCCGAACAACCCATCTTCATACATTGCATGGACTCAAGGGCTTTATCATCGCTCTCTCTTGAACTTTATTCGAACAGCTAACCTTTTTTCTTTCATTTAATACCCCCTTTATTTTATAGATATTCCATTATGCCCTTAGGCAAAAAAACAACGCTATAAAAAAACCTATTTAGTAAACCTCGTCTTACCGGTTCCGCGCGGCCCCACGTCTCGCTGCTACACCGTTTACGGCAACTTCTTAAACCCGCTTCGCTCGTTCTCCGTTATTTCAGCTTGAGTGTTCCAAACGGTCCTGTCGCAGACTCCAGAATAATTGTCACCCGTTTATAATTATAAGTATTAATGATGCGCCAATATTCTTACGGACACGCCCATACACCCCTAGACTGTGCTGAGTCCCTGTCTCAAAAGAGATGTCATCGACTTGCGGGACAACCTCACCCGGAAGACGGCTACCTGTAGCGACCGAACGGGATGGTCGCTTGGTGCCAAGAATTTGCTGGTTCAAACCAGAGTTAGGTGAGAATCACAATGGACAAGAAAAACAAACTTTATACAGCAAGATACCATACAGAGGAGTTCACACTAACACTTAAAATACACAGTAAATATGTTCAAATAAAGGCAATGCAAAGCATGCAACTAAAGAGGCTTTCAATAAACACAGAGGCTTTCAATAGAGAGTTAGGCTTTACAGCAATGAACAATGCACGTGAGAGTGAAAACATACAAACATCACATTTTTCACTGGGCCCTGTCGCGGAACGACGTATGGAGAGTTCGGATGTGGCCGCATTGTAGACGTGCGTCGTTCTCTCGCAGACCAGTGGGTTTGCCGAACAGAGGGTTGACCCCTGAAGCAAAGCAGTTCACTTGATAATCACTGCAACACTCGCTGCAACACTGACTGTAACATTCGCTAGCTTGTCGGCGTGATGCAACTTTGAAGCCCCTATTGTACATTTTTTACATTGACCAAGCATTTGTTAGAGCTGACAAAAACATTTGGGACACACTTAACCTCCTCTGTAAGGGTATCATGTGACAGGGTTAATCTACTGCGCTGCGTTTTATCCAGCAACAGCTTGTAGGCTACGAGACCATAATAAACCCGCGTTAATTGGGCCATTTGAACGCTGCTTCATGACCGAGGCATTGCGTGCATTACTCGGTATCCAAGAGCACCGAAAAGCTGATTCGTATTCAAATTGACGACCTCAAAACCAGCAAGCCTACTTCGCAGTTCCTACAAACATTTTGATGAGATGTGCTGTCTTTAGGTCACACAAACCATTAAAAAATAGGTGATCGGCGATGTGTACTGCCAGCTACCAGCATGTCAATGATTTCTAGCATATAATGCCTTCACCGACAGAGGAATTTCAGTATAACGTGCCCTAAATATAAAGCCGCTGGATTAATAGGCGAACTGCTTTCCCGCATCAGCAGACGTTTTTTTGCATCATTGCGTATCCTCCAGGGCCGATAGTTAAGCAATGTCCTCTTTGAACGCGGCGTACAGTGCCATCGAACAGTTAACCGCTAATGAGTATCTAGGTTTTTATGAGCACCATGGTATTTTGCCGCTGTTTTCCGAGCGTTACTGTCCTTCCTGAACGTGCGTTTAAATCGAAAACACTTAGATATACAATTTTTAGCGGGGAGAGGGTAAGAGTGGTGGGGGTGCCCTCTCCATGCAGACATGAAGGCTTGCGCGCCTCTCCATAGTAGCATGAACGCTGCTAACGATTTTGAAAGGTACTCTCTGTTAATAGCACCAGACTAGAGCAGACGTCCCGCCATGAAGTTAATAAACAATAATTTTGTGTAATAAGCCATATGCGCTAATTATCGTTGTTGCGCAAGTACTATTGCGTCTTGCAACGTTATTTGGCGTAAGAGCACAACTCCCCTTTCCTTTCGCATTTGCGCTATTCTACCTGCCAAGGTACTCGAGAACCGAATGGGTTAGTTCCCTTATGAAGTTTTCAGCAAAGCCCAGATCGGCAGCACCTGATCGCAGTTGGCATTTAACGTCTCGCCCGCGATTCCCACTATGTATGTGGCAAGAACGAGAAAGTTCGTAATTGTTCTACAAGTATGAACGTCTACCAATTTGCCCAATTGAACATTCTGCTTAGTTATATGTCGTCTGTGTTATGCCAAAACGGGTACTCCAAATTATCAAATCTGCCCTTGTCTGTGAGGCGTGGAATGTGGGCAGCCATTTATTGAGCGGAAATGAACCCACCTACAGTTCCCATAGGACAATAATGGAGATGGCGTTTTATGCTAACATCATCCTATAGAACCAGAAAGTGCGCACAAAGCTTCCATATTTGTCACGTTTAATTATGAACCCATTCAGAACACAACTGCGGTTAAACAGGTCATAGTAAGAAAGCCAAGGCGATTTTAAGTCTTGTACGCATGTGTGGATTAAGCATCCTAAAATAAACAGATTTCAGGTCATCCACCAGACTTTAACCATATAGTATGAGGATGAAGTGATATTGATTGACGACACCAATTTCTTACCAGTAATTGAAGCGTGGTTGACCAAAAATACCTCATATATATATTGAGGAGATGCTCAGTGACATCGTCAGTGACGTCTGCAAAATTGACTTGAATGTTTCTCGAAGAAGTTAACCTTAGTTGCTAAGCTTGAGGTCGAGTGAGTTCGAAGTCTGAACTTTAGTTACCCACTTCAGCCCATCATCAAATCAAGTGACTGCGGATATTTTCTTCCCTGTATGTATTCGAAATTTGCCCCATGCCTTCATACATTTATGAATATAAGAAGGAGTTTTGCAAATAATAAATAGACTATTATTTGCCATCAGAGCAGTGGGACATTTTAACAAAGCAGTGTTAAAGCCTTCTTCCCCAGAAATTTTGGCATCGGCACTGTAAGTCAAAAATTCTTAGAATGTACCTGGCAGACGTTAGCTGACAGTTGATATAGTGACCGACTATCCGGTTGTAGAGTTGAGTGACATCGCGCGACCGTTTCAGATTCATAATTTGGTAAGTTTTGACAACTCGGGAATTTTTCTGACAATGTCAAGAGCTAAATAGAGTGTCAACGTGTCATGCGGCTACCTGCCGGCTCTCCATGTATTATATTGATATGCGTTGAAGTGGTCGCCTCGCCACTAATCGTATGGATCTGACAGTAGCCCTGTAAAATGTGTTTCGACACTCATTCTTTTAACTGTTTAAACAGAAGCACATAATGGGCAGCTGTTAAATTACGTGTAATTGAAGATGTATTCCCGACCTCAAATACGACACATTTGTGATGGTGATAAAGCTCTTGTTCATTAAAGATCCGTTGTAAGCTTCGCTGATGGAAGTAGAAAATCACGGGTTTATTTCCGTAGACATTCCATGGGTGAGAAAACATTGCCATTCCAGAGTGTTGAATATCTTGTGGTGCTCAGTTTCTGCCAAGTCTAATGGCTACTGTGACTAATTTCAGTTGCTTAACTATGGTTATCTTCGCATTGACAATCTAGGTTACGCCCTCTACAAACTAGTTTACCTAACCACGACACGCAAAACCGTATTGTGTAATGTAGGCTCTGACATTTGGACACGGCAGCTAGGCTTGCGCACAGATGGATAACCCGCTTGTCTTCCTCGTGCCGGTAAAAAAGCCGTTTGGCAAATGTTTTGGATCTAGCGAGCGTTGCCTTGTTGTGCTGCCGTGCCCTGCGGTACTTCTTGATGCAGTGTGCGAAGTGGTGCATATATTGAAACTGTTACTGCTTGCGGGTGAGGTTGAGACAAATCTTGGTCCTGATATGGTAGAACTTTTTCAACTGCTACGATAGATTGCCGATAACATAAAAACAACAAAAGAAGAAATGTAAGCATCAATAAACACCAAACTAGAATGTCTGAAGCTTGCTTGAAGACAAGCTTTCGTCATGTACTGAGCATGTTGCAAATCTTCGGCTGGTCATATTATCTCTGGAATTAAAAGTAGACGATCTCGAGAATCGCTCCAGAAGATAGAATTTTATAATTTATGGCATGCCTGAAGAGGAAGAAGAAAATAGCGACTCGCTGGAGAAAACTGCGAATCAAATAGTTGTCAAAGAATCTCTAAAACTGGGATTTGCAACAGAACGCATTCACAGACTAGGTACACCAGCAAAAGACAAAACAAGGCCTATAATACTGAAGCTTCTAGATTTCAGGGACAAAACGAACATTTTGCGCAGCTGCTACAAATTAAAAAGCACCGAGTTTATCATAAGTGAATATTTTTCGCCTCGTGTCCGCGAAATCAGAAAAAAGCTAAGGAAATACGGGAAATCAAGAAAAGATTGCGGCGAAAAAGTGTCGCTGGTTTACGACAAACTAAAGACAAACAGTGATTTGTACTTTTGGAACAACGAAAAATGTGAAGTGTCACCAATTGCAGCTCTTCCGGTTCCACCTTCACTAACCGAGGCAAAAACCAAAACACATGTACACGGGCTCTACGCTCGAGCCGTCCACAACGTCCCAAATAACTTTTAACGCGGTAGCGTTAGGAGCTCGTGTCGCAGAAAAGCCGGTGTCGTCGGCGGCGTTGGCCGTGAGCGATAAATCCCGGCATGCACTTCGTGCATGCACTTCATAAATAAAAAGCAACTTCCAAGATGGGCTGGGTGGGAATCGAACCGGGTCTCCGGAGTGTGAGACGGAGACGCTACCGCTCAGCCACGAGTTGTTTTTTTTTCTTTATTTCCTGACCGAGGACGTACAGAAAAAAGACACATGTGACATCAATAACATGACAAAATAAAAAATCAAGCATTGACTTAAAGCTTCAGCCTTCCTTAGCTGAAGTTGTCGGATTAAAAATCCCTCATATGTGACAACCCTTCAAAACTAACTAACCATTCTGGCTCTAGTTTTAAAGCTTTCTGTTCGTCCACATATGCCCGTATGCTCTCTCTAAAGAGCTGTCTCGCTGAACGTGCATCGACGTCACCGTGCTCTACAGCCATTCTGCTTTTCCATATGCTGTGGAGAGCCAGTAGCATCAAAAGATCCAACGGTGTATCATTGTTCGCTTCTACTGGCAAGAACCGGATACCATGTGGGCTTATGGGTAGTTCTTTTTTAAGCGTCCTCTGGAGCACGTCCCATAAAAATACGGCATCCCAGCATTAGAGAAACACGTGTTCAATCGTCTCCTCTTTCCTGCATATTATGCAGTGGACACCCCAGGGTACAAAAAGCCCTTTCTGTTCTTTCCATTTCTTTACCTCCAATGTTCCAGTGTGCAGCTTAAAAAAGAACGTTTTCACCCCTGCCGGCACCATCATCCTCTTCACTCTTTTAAGAACATTTTTGCCCCCTGTGGACGAGTACACAGCTCTGTACAACGGTTCTGGAAGCGCCACATCGCACATGTCTTTATACAGTTTTTTCCGGTTTACACTGCACAAATAGTCTAAAGTAAACCGCACCAACAAGAACCTGTACGCCAAGACCACTTCCCTTAGATTCGATGCTTGAAAGCGGTACGAAAGCGCTTCTAGTGAATGCGGTGTTGCCTTAGAAACGTGCCGCAGAACGTTATACTACGGTGTATATCGGTACTTATGAGCATGTTACTTACAGAAGTCGCAGTTACACGAGTAGCGAAGTACGTTTCCGCTACATTTCTTCTGCGCTCTGCGCACATGAAGAGCCATCTTGCGGCAAACACAGAAGAACCCCTCCTCGCAATGTGCGGCGCTGCCCCGACACGTGGCGCGCCACTCGCCCCTGACGTTTCGCCGTGCACCCTCACGGGTTGCAGAATCAAGCGTCTTTCCTTTCTTTAGATCATTATCTTCGCTCACCCGCTTCTCCCCTTCGGGCCGCGCGGGTACCGGTGCGAGGATGCCCCAATACCCTTGCATTTAATAAGTTTTCTCGCTCTCTCCCCTTCCAACATCCAGCGTGCGTCACTCGAACAGTGGTGTTTAGGCGACGCGGCTCCTCTTTCCGCTCACAGCGCGATTGCTAGGTGCAGCGTCTGATGCCGGACGCCTCTGACGTGATCGCTACGCCGTAGCGCTTCTGCTGGGAAAGCGTCCCCTGCGATGTGTGCCGAGCTGCTTCCGAGGAATCATGCTTCTGCGTGGTGCTCCCAAGCGAGATAGAGGACGATCCCATCAAGGCGTCACCCCCATGATCGCGTCCGCCTTCATGGCGCGTCGCTGCCCGGCTTTCTCCCTCCGAGACACCGAGTTCTTTGGTTCGTTCCGCTTGCTCAGTCGCACGTTTCGTTGCCGCGCCGAACGCTGTGTGACTCAAGAGCATACCGAGCGAATGAGTGGGCGGTGCGAATGAGGTGCAATAACGCTATCACGTTCCACTCTTGAAGGCGAAGCTTAAGCGTCCTCCAATTTTTTGTGAACATTAATGCGCATAGTATTATCAATAAGCTCGGTCCCCTGGAATCTTTATTATTAGGTTTAAAGCCAGAATTTATGTCTATAACAGAAACTTGGCTGACAAGAAAAACCAAAGGCTTTGAAGTAATTCCCCTCAACTACTTCATAGCACGCAAGGACAGGCTGACGAGAGGCGGAGGCGTGGCATTAGTGATACGGAAAGATATACATTTCGTTACCTTACCTGAAGTTGAGGGGGTAGAAGCAATGTTTTGCAAACTGCTTTTCTGATTCAGCCATATTTGTGTGTTGCGTCTATCTTAGTCCTTGTTCTGATCCTATCATACTTCATTCATTGTGTACGTATATGCAACATCATGTTAAGGGGGCGAGACTAATACTTTTAGGGGATTTAAATCTGCCTTATGTTAGCTGGACTACACTGCACCATACTTTTCTTTTGCTTTCTTTTAACCTCTCGCAAATTGTAACAGAACCCACACGTGGGCAAAGAACGAGCTTTAACATTTTAGATTTAGTTTTCCTGAGTAGTAACTCTCCTGTCAAGAAACAAAGGTTGAAATTTTAAATGGCCTGTCTGACCACAAACTAGTAATGTGCTCGGTCCCGCATCACCCTAATGCCCCTTGTTAGCCATCTACAATAACGTACCCAGACTACAACTGAGCTGACGACACTACCATACTTGATACGTTATCACACGAAATAACATCATTGCAGCAACTCTCAGATGACATAAATACTGACATAGTAACATTATGGCAGAAATTTAAAAGCATTGTGTCATATTGCGTTACTAAATATGTGCCTACAATTTGACTAAGAGAATACGCAAACGTAATTCATGGATAGCTCGAACCAAGCGAAAATTCATGCCAAGCGAAAATTTCGGCAGCTGAAAAATGTGCAGAAATGCCATCCATCACCAAAAACAATTGAAAAATTAACCTCAGCCATCACTGATTTTAAATCCAAAATAAAAACAGCTGAAACATTTTACTTTCCTAATACGCTGACTCGCTTCTAAAAGATGCTACCCAAAAGTTCTGGCGTCACCTGAACCCTAAATCAGGAAAAGAAAACCAAGCTTCTCCGGAGGAAAACAAAAATATTGCAACCACGCTGAATAACCACTTTACTTCTATTTTCACTACAGACAACGGGAAAAAGCCTCATACAAGGTTTTGCTCAGGAAATAATTTAGAACCCCTTACTGCAACAGAAGCAGGAGTCTTAAACCTCTTACTAAACTTGAACACAAAGATAAGATCAGGGCCTGATGGAATCTCTAACATTTTCTTGCGTAGATATGCCGAATAGGTAGCAAACCGTTTAGTGATATTTTTAACGAGTCATTGTTATCGCATACCCTTCGTAAAGAATGGAAAATAGCTAAAATGACACCTATACACAACACAGGAAGCAACTCAGCTGATTTGCTTCCTGTTTTGTGTATAGGTGTCACTTTCCTCGTGCTACACGCGAATGGAACACCTTGAACACGTCAATTGTTACTAATCCATCATTAAATTCCTTCAGCATACGTGTGGAAATTCAACTACTTATATCTTAGTAATTATTGAGTTCTTATGTCACTACGAAGTTATTCCTTCCGCTTGTGTTTTCGCTTGTGGTTTTAGTTGTCCGACAAAATCTTGTCACATACTCCTCATTCTTGTTTAATTGCTATACATATATCTTATGTATAATCTTATGTCATATTCTTTATGTACTTCGATTAATTATTATTCCTGTTCGTGCCTCTGTACTTTTGAATGCCCTGGCTTTACGATCTCTGATGGGATGGACAGAATCGAATAAATAAAATAAATAAATAACGTCAATGCCCATTTTTAGAGTGTTGGTGAATTAAGGTGCCCTATATGACTAGACAAGCAGGACCAATTGCGGCATGTATTTAACGCATAAGTGATCGATTAAAAACGCGCAAATTAGTAACGTGATTACCTTACCTGGTAGCTAAAATACTCATAACTTCGACGCATGTCAAGAATAAAACCAATACCCCGCATAAAAAGAAACGTTGCACACTCTGTGTGTTCATGCTTTGCGCGCTCTGGTATAGCAACAAACATGTATGAACCGGACATCCGCATTGGGCTCTGCACCGAACAACAACTGTCCGATTTGCGTGCCATATACTGAACTGGTTTGTCTTGACTCAGTGCTACATATCACCGGCACAACCTTGTTAATCTTTGTACAGGAAGGACCACACTTACATGACATTGATACTGGCCTGGTTGTTCATGCCGAAACAAGGTGTTTGCAATAGGAACATAATCCCGGTCATTGCTTCAGCTACTTTCTGGACGACATCATCTGCTGCAGCCCGATAGAGAGCAACAACAGTTGCCGTGCCCACTGGCATGAAGCCTAACATGTGGTGCATTCAAGGCTGGGGAAGATACTTCAAAAAAGTATCTTCGATACTGATACTCGATACCCTTAAAAATTGTATTTGCGATGTCGATATACAAGGTACAGAATCGAAATCGAGTTTCGATACAGATACTCGGTAATGTATCATTGATATATGACTGAACTGCCAGCATAATAAAAGTGGTAATACGATTAGCGACATTGGGAAATTTTACCGTGCTTTCTGGAATCTTCAGAGCATTCTCATAGCGTAGTTTTTCTGAAAGAGCTTACAAGAGTACGCCAGCATGCAGGCATTAACGCTCCGATGTTTTGGCAACTCTTCTTGTCAGAACTTCACGTTGAATTGAAGGCACGGTTGCAATATAGCGATTGCTTTCACAAGCAGCCAAACGAAATATTTTTTTAAACTACTACTGTTCATGGGAACCGCCCTGTGAGAACTTGGCTATGCTTATACAATTACATCTGATTGTTTTCTGTTTATTCTTTTACTTTTCACTTCATACTACACGTTATTTACCTGGTGACCCTTCCGTAACTTTCTCTGTGATAAAAGGTGCTGGCTCCATGCGTTTCTAGAACTGAGCAGTTATAGTGTCAATAGTGCGATAAACTCCGCCGGGGTGGCGCAGTGATTAAGGCGCTCGACTACTGTTCCCAAGGACGCGGTATCGAACACCGGCCCCGGCGGCCGCTTTTCGATAGAGGCGAAAAGCAAGGCGCCCGTGTGCTGTGCGATGTCAGTGCACGCTAAAGAACCTCAGTTGGTCAAAATGTCCGGAGGCCTCCACTACAGCGTCTCTCATAGCCTGAGTCTCTTTGGGACGTTAAACCCCACGAACCAAACCAATCCAACTATTAGTCTGATAACAAAGTTTTTAAGCTCTGCATATGTAAAAAGCCAGAAGGAAAGTAAGAAATATAAAAGGGCTGGAAGATATTTAGTCTGGAGCGAGCGCGATATGGGAGTGCTAAAAGCGACGCAGATGAGAATGTCTCTCTACATACGCACACGAGCAGACAGCAGGGTTGTAAGATGAACATTCTTTTTATCAACGTGTAAGAGTGAATCACAGCGACTCAAGCATTCAGGAAATAGAAAGGAAGCTGTGGGTTCAGAGTGTCGCAGGAGAATCATGGCTAGTTGTAGACAACAGATAGAAGTTGTCTTTAACGGCAAGTGGCTTACATGGTGCCAATTATTTCGATTTCAAAAGTAGTTTTTTAAGAAAGATTTACATATCTTTACAAGTTTTACTCAATGTTTGCTCAAATGTTTTCGCAACAAAAATTGACAACGCATAATTTATTATTCGAACTGTGCTGGAAAATTGCATTCATAGCTTTCATGTCATGCATTTCATAAAATTTTAGACGTAATATTTTTTCAAGAAAAAAGTTTAGTGGAAGCCTCTTTCCTGTGCAGTTACAAACAATGGATTTGTTTGCAGTCAATTGCAGCAACTACACGAATGGCGGTTAGCCGACAGCATCGTGGCGGAATTAAGCCTTAGAAGCTTGCTTAGTTTCTTGCCTCAAAGCAGTGCCGACACATGAAGTCTTGTGGTCTGGGGAAGGTCGTGCATATGTTACTGCATCCAACAGCAAGCTGAGGACGCCTCTTGACGAGAATTGGATGCCGCAGAGACAGACAGGGAGCAGATGGCAAGGGGTACAGTAGTGTACGTGATCCCTAGTGCGTGTTAGTCTTGCGTTTCTAATTTGTTCATATCTTTCTGTGTGCCTGTTAACGGCTTAGCAGCTTCGTGGTACGCCCTCGGAGCTCAAACGTAAAGCACCTCGTGAGCCCCTACCTAATATTGCCCCCTTCCGTTTTAAAGAAATGGAGTCTGGAAATGTGGTTGACGTTGAGTGGTCAATGCACTTGTAGGAAATTCTGGAGGCACCACAAGCTGAGCTGTCTCAGGGCCTGCACTACCTTCTGAGCGAGCGTCGTCAACCCAAAATGTCACCGCGGTTTTGATATTTAAAGGTATTTTTTTAGTATCGAGTATATTTAAAATACAAGAAACTATAAATATGTATGTTCGATGCCGATACTCCTATACTTTCATTTTGAGCGCACGATACCTAATACCGATACAGAAAATGTATCTTAAGATAGTATCGAAGATACATGTATCTTCGATACTGCCCATGACTGGGTGCAATGGTTCGACGCAGCTGGTCTTCTTGACGTGCCAAAACAACGTGCTTCGTAGAATTAATCCTTCACACTTGTTCAAAGTGAACGAAAACAAAACAAGCCGTTAAATTTCCTGCTGCTGCACCGATTCTATTATGACACAGCGCCTTAACTAAGTCAGAGCCAAAACTGGTAACAACGATGATTGAAGATGCATTATAATGAGAGATGGGGCCGCTCATTTTTTGAATGTCACCATGCGTGCAAGCTCCTTGCGTAGATGCATTCAAAACAATATTTCTCCCTTTCGTTTGAAGAACCTCTTCCACTGAAAAGAAAATGAGTTTAACATTAGCAATTCGTTTGATCCTTGGTAGGATCGTGGCAAAAACAAATTGCACATAAAAGGTAGCACGAGGTTCTCCTCGTACATCAACCTATTTGTCTTTTCTCTTTCTCTCTGGCTGCAAACCTCATTTTGCTGCACGGCCTCTAAATCTTCTGTGAACTCATGTTTACTTACAACAGGGAACTGTTATTGCTTTCACTACTACATCTTCTATTGTCGTCGTGGCTACTTCCACTAGTACATACATCTAGCAAAATTCTTCGGAAACATTTACTATATTATACAGCTTGGTATTGACTTACCCACGTTGTCTTTTAGGGCGTACGTCTGTATTCTTATGCTCAGTTTACTCTGCACAACTTATATATCACCTTGTTCATAAGAGCATGCTCGACTCTGAGCAAGTTACTGTTTCTTATCAGATTTACCTTGCTATTACTCATATTAGTGTATTAGAGAAGTTTATGTTTTGTCACTTCTTAAAATCCTTCGTCTGCTAAGAAATATAACTGCCTGCATTGCTACTTTCAAACTAACCTTGCGATCTCTGTAATGCGGAGTATACATTATCGTGCTTTTCTTGAGCACTAAGATCTTCGAATTCGATCATGGTTCTCTACTCAGTGATAAAAGTTTAATGCCCTGCCGAGGGGCTCATTATACTTAAGGTGCCGGCCGGCTGATAACAAAATTAGAGGTTCTCTTAAGACGAGAATGGTGAAAGCCTATCCTTCCTCTCCTATCATCTTCCTAGCATCAGTTGCCCCTCATCGGCGTTCGTTGCAGTGCTACATATAACTATAATTGGCTTACAGGAAGAAGAAAGCACTGTATCACACTTTCTGGGGCAAGTGTGTTTGGACAGTACACCATCGCTCCGGTCGCGTGGCATTCCTTGGCGCGCGTTCGAGTGTTGGATTTCATGTGGCAGGAACACTACGCAAGAATATATATAAAGAAAACTCACGGAATATGACAGATCTCACGCACAAATATCGAGCACAGTATTTCGATTAGTGAGCCTAGAAAGGCTTTCGCCTTAAACTGTGGGTTGGTCACTGCCGCGTAGGCACTTTTTAATGGAGGCGAAAGCCAAACCATCCCTGTAGTGTGCCCTGCCAGTGCCCGTAAAAAACGACAACCCGCTTGCACGAAACGATCTTAAGACTGCCTTAGCTAAGTCAAGACTTAACCGAGTCCAAATGATAGGCCGCTAGCATCGCCGCTTATTACTGGAGTCAAGGCTGGACTTCCGTCCTGACTTGAATATGTCGCTTGCACGATTGCGACTCTAGTGCCGTCTTAGTGAAGCTACAAGGACGCCAGGTACCTAGGTAGAGAAATTATGGAAATACAGGGATGCGCTGGCCGTACTACCGCTGTAAGATATAAAGATTTCATCAGAATTTGGCTGCGCAAAGTCCGTGCCATTGCTTTTTGCGGCTTAAGATTTTGTTATGAGGTACAATGCCCCAAGCGGTTGCCGATGGCGTTTAGATAAGGCATTCTGGTGAACCAGAGCCGAACCGAAGCGGTCGGAAACCCAGCTGCCTTTAAAACGTCTGGTCTTCTAAAGACATCGTTTACGTTTTGATTTAGCTCGGACTCCATCGTTCACGCCTGCCCAGGTGCTCGAAATTTCCACTGACGTCTACTGCAGCGTCCAATAGCCAAACGCACTTAAGGACGTTAAATTCTGGTTAACTTGGAACCAAGTATGCCTTCAAAACAAAAAGAAAAGAAAGATTCTTGCCAGAAAATAGAAAATGAGTGCAACGTCATTTTATGCATCCGAGTCGCACATTGGTCCTTACAGGCGAATGAGAGGTGAACACTGAAAGGAGACTCTACGGCTGTCAGCTAGTCATATTTGACCACTGGTTTCTTCTCACATGAATCTGAATTAGGGTAATTTTTTTTTTTCGGCAAACATGCGGCAAGGTATACGGTAGCAACACAAGCCGTCTTTGGGTGCTTGCTCTCCTCTTCAGGTGTATGAGAAAGTTGGCTTCCTGAAATGATTGTAAATGAATGCAAATTGTACAGCATTAATAACTTCAGCGTTGACACTCTGCTCCATTGTAGTTCTAGGCCAATGATCTGTGCTGCTGCCGGCTCCAGCGCACTGATTGAACTAGGAACGAAAGAACTGCGAGAAGAATTATGTCCTAGAGTGGAGCCATTTCAAGATTGTACCGCCTGTCGTGACGCTGGGGCTATGTCGACCCGGCCTTCACTTGGTAGCGTGCAGAGACTCGGGGTTGAAGTAGGATTGAATCTTCGAAGTTGGTGAAATATGTACAAGCAGGTTTAATGGCACTTTGAGAAACTTATTTACAAGATTATTTACACGAAAAAGAAGGGTACATCAGCAAAATGGCAAGCGTTAAGAGTTCATAGCGAGAAGCGACTGGATGAGCCGTTTACCCAGGGCTCAGAGCGACATTTCGTGCTCTGCAGCGTCCTTAAAACCCCCTATGTCCAGCCCCTCTCTGAAGATGCTGACCAACCAAATCCCGGGCACGCCCCTCAGATATCGGCATCCAATCGAACACATCACTGCACTGATGGTCTGAAGCACTGACTGGCCCGGCATTGTTTCGTTGAGCCTGGTCACTTGTTGGCGGGAAAAGCTTGGGAACGGCGAGGAGGTATATTTCTATTCTACAGCCAAGAATCGATAGGCTGGTTCCGGCCAGTGGATTTACTTCTCAGAAACCCAAGTACACGTGCGCGCCGCATACGCTTCCAGCATTGTCCCTTTCCGGCAATTGCAAATCTTTCCTGCATTCCCGGGAAATCATCTAATGGCCGTATGCGTCATGCTCCTTTCTTGTCCTGCAAGTCAGCGGACATGTCACTCTGTCGTCTCCTTTAGATAGTAGGCATTCCTCACTTGACGATGGCGCTTCTCGACTGGAAGGGTGAACAAAAGAAAGAAAGCACCTCCGGCTTTTTCCCGCAGGACGACATTCCTTTGTAATTTTCTAGACGTTCTCTTGACAGGGTGAATTTGGCATTTGCAGGGTTTTCACAAGGCAAAACAGGCTTACACAAAGGATTTATGGAAACAGGCTCACTTAGAGCCTTTGTACCAACAGCACATATCCACAGCACTTATCCATGCCCACAGGCGAACAATAGAGCGCGCAAATGCGGATGCACGGTCGTAACAGCCTCCTCCCCCGCCAGAAGAGTCTCGGAGGGCAGCAGTCGCAGCTGCTGCATGAAGAGACGACTTAATGGCCTGCACGTGAACGCTTGAAGCTCGCTGTTGCTTGTCGCGTTGTCTTGATTGTTGTAGGCCAATTTGCTCGAGCTGTCTGAAACTCAACCACATGTCCAAACAAGCACTCGGCTCCCGTCTGAAGAGACCAGGTTAAAAGAAAACTGCCATTGTTGTTCGAGAAAAGCCCACTCTCAAGACGTTCAGGACCCACGTATGCCTCGAAAACCAAACGTGCTGCTTTACATAGTCACATATATTCAAGCGCACGAAAAAAAAAAAGAAAAAAAAAAGAACCTGAGTAACAATTTGGATACATGGCGAGGAACACCTCGGACCGCTTAGAAACAGCGGCTAAGCGCGTCCGCATTCCCATTTAATTTCCCCTTTTTGTATCTTATTTCAAAATTGTACTGCTGTAAAATCAGGCTCCATCTAAGAAGGCGACTGTTCTTCGATGTCGCAGTTTGCAGCCAAGCCAGGGGACAATGGTCCGTCTCTACGGTGAATTTGGCCCCTCCAAGATAGCACTGCAATTTTTGAATGGCCCATACAATGCAAGCGCACTCTTTCTCTGACGCGCAATAAGCCCTCTCTCTAGAACTCAGTTTTCTGCTCAGGTAGAGCACGGGGTGCTCATTACCGTCGTCATCTCTCTGGCAGAGAACAGCACCTAACCCTCGATCACTGGCATCACACTGGACCGTGAATTCTCGGGCATAGTCTGGAGCTCGCAATACCGGACGACTAATCAGCACAGCCTTCAGGTTTACGAAGGAGGCTTCCTTTTGTTCGTCCCAGACTACATTTGTCGGTTCTGTCTTGCGGAGAGCGTCGGTCAGAGGGCTAGCCAAAGCTGAATAGTTAGGGATGTAGTGATTGTAGTATCCCGTCAGACCCAGGAATGCTCGAATTTCCGTCTTCGTGCTCGGCCGCGGGTAGTCTGCTACCGCAGAAATCTTAATCTCGCTGGGTTTCCTGAAACCCTGACCTACATTGTGACCCAAGTAGTCCACGGTCGCCCTTGCCAGGCAACATTTCTCGGCCTTTACGGTTAGTCCAGCTTGACGCAAAAGGCTCAGTACAGCTCTTAGATGTACCATATGGTCCGCCCATGAGTCGGAAAAAACCGCAATGTCATCTAAATAAGGCACCGCGAATGTTTCACACCCCTTTAAAACCCTATCCATGAGTCGGGAAAAACAAAATGGAGCATTTTTGAGCCCGAAACTCATCATTGTTGGCTGGTAGCTGCCCGTCGGAGTGACGAAAGCGGCGTATCTGCTGGCGCGTTCAGTGAGCGGTACTTTCCAGTATCCTCGAGTAAGGTCCAGCGTAGTCACGTATGCCGCTCTACTGACCTGTTCTACTCTCTCCTCAATATTCGGAATAGGATACACTTGATCCCTGGTGAGAGAATTTAGCTTTCGGTAGTCTACCACAGGCCTAGGGTCTTTACCTGGAGCTTCTACTAAGATCATAGGCGAAGCATAATCGCTTTCCGAGGGTTTTATTACTCCTATTTCCAGCATGCGAGTTACTTCCCTATCCAGAATTTCTCTTTGCCTTGGAGAGAATCGGTAGCACCAAGATCGCACTGGCACGTCTGAAGTCAGATCAATATCGTGCTCAGTCAAATCAGTTCTGCCTGGCCTGTCCACGAAGCAGGCCTCAAACTCTGTTATTATCTCGCCCAGATCGGACAGCTGGGATTTCTTTAGTTCTCCTCTCTGCTCCGTCGTTTTGAGAAGCTCCTGAGCGTTGCTTCCTTTTCCGCTGAGGCAAATCAAGTTGTCCCCCATCTCCTCGGGAAGGTTTAACGTTAGATTTACCACGGCTTTCCTCTGCACATAAGGCTTCATAAGATTGCAATGATAAATGCGCACTTCTTTACGCCTACCGGGAATTTTCACTGCGTAGTTAGTGTTAGAAAGCTTTGCAACGACTTCAGCCGGTCCTTCCCACTGTACTTCGAGCTTATTCTGCCTTGAACTTCTCAGCAACATCACCTGGTCCCCGATACAAAACGTCCTTTGACGGGCTGTCTTATCATAGTACACCTTGGAACGAGCCTGGGCTGACTTCATGCTGGCCTCAACGAGTTCCTTAGTGTTATGTAAGCGATTCAAGAGGTTCAGAATGAATTCTACTACTGTTGGGTCTTCACCGCGCCCCTCCCACGCTTCGCGCACCATTCGCAAAGGTGAGCGCAGTGACCTTCCGTACACCAACTCGCCTGGGCTAAATCCAGTGGATTCGTGCGGCACTGACCGCAAAGCGAAAAGCGCTGCAGGCAGGCAGGTATCCCATTCGCGCTTGTTTTCATAGCACAGTCCCCTCAGGACTCGTTTGAGAACAGAGTGCCATCTTTCTACGCTGTTGCTCTGCGGATGATGGACCGAGCTATGCACTACCTTAATGCCGCATCGCTCGAGAAATGAGGTGGTGAGGACACTCGTGAAAACGCTACCCTAATCACTTTGGACCTCGGAAGGGAATCCAACTCGTGCAAACACTGACAGCAGCGAATGCACTACACTCTAGGACGTCACCTCGCGCAGCGGAACAGCCTCTGGAATTTTTGTGGCTGGGCATAACATAGTGAGGATATAACGGTACCCTGACTCTGTCACAGGAAGTGGCCCAACTACATCTATTACTAACCGGTGAAACGGCTCGGTAATGATTGGTACTAACACCATCGGAGCTTTCCACTTATCCTGCGCCTTTCCAACCCGCTGGCACGTGTCGCATGACCGTACAAAATTTTCCGTGTCCTTAAAACATCCAGGCCAATAGTATTCTTGCAACAGCCTCTGCTTTGTTTTCCTTATTCCAAGGTGACATGACCACAAGCTGCCATGGGAAAGTCGCAGTAAGTCTCCGCGGTACTTTTGGGGAACGACTAATTGGTCCCGCTCTACTCCGCGCTTATCCTTGAATAAGCGATACAGCACTCCCTTTCTCATCTCAAAAGAAATGTTCTTTGCTGTCTTAGTGGTGCGGTGGCGCTCTCTTATCTCCTGTATCTTGGGATCATTGGCTTGCTCCATAGCTAAGTCCTCTCGAGTTCCACTTAAAAGTCTCGTGAGATTACTAGACACTGGCGGCAAGAGGTTACTCTCAAGAACGTCCTCATTCCGCGTCTCATCAAGCTCACTTTCAAGTAGACTTATCTGAGATGCCTCGCTCTCAAAGCTTTCTGACCTGCTATCTTCCGCATCTACCACTGTTTTAACTGCCATTTCCTTCGCTGTGGATTCTTCTGGAATGAGCAGTGTAGCTAGTTCTCGCGCCTTTGAACGTGCTAAGGCTTGCACAACTCTGTCTCCGAAAAGGATGCCCCTCTTTCGCAGTAGCATGTCCGATTTGTTGGAGAACAAATACGGATAGCACTTAGGAAGCTTTCCTGAAACGGCAGCCTCGGTTGTTAACTTGCCGAAAGGGCCCTCGATGACCACGTTCGCGATTGGCAAGCACACACTCTGTTCCTCCACTACCTGGCGGATCCATGCACACTGTCCTGTATAGTCGGAAGGCGACACATACGCCGGATGGACAACATCCATCGTTGCGGCTGAATCGCGCAGTACCTTGCAAGGCTTCCCGTTGACTACTAGGTCAATCATGTAAGGTTCCAAAAGGTGCATATTTTCATCGCAGTCACTGACGTACGAGAAAGCAATCTTTTCTTTCCGGCAGTTGACGGCAATGTGACCCTGCTCATTACACCTAAAGCATGTGAGCGGCTTCCTAGCCTCAAGCTTATTCTTTGTGTTCGGCGCGTTGGTCACTTCCCCACTTTTCTCACTGCCGTCCTTTCTAGGGAATTTGCCTGAAGAAACCTTCATTTCTTCGTTTCCAACTCTAGCAAAGTGCCTTTCCTGACGGTTATTCACTCTCAACTTGGGATTGCGGGGCCTATCCACTGCTGGGTTGCTGAATTGTCGGCGCGAAGCATACTCCTCAATAAGTTCGGCTGCTTCAGTTGCCGACTTAATGTCGCCTCGGTCCTGTAACCAATTTCTTTCTTTTTCTGGGAGGCAGGTATAAAACTGCTCCAAAAGAATTCGCTCGACTACAGCGTCCCTATCACTGTAGGAATCAGTGCTCTTTAGCCACTCGCCCAAATTAACTCTTAAATTGTACAGGAATTCAGGGTAACTTTCGTCCCTGGACTTAGTAGCGTTCCGAAAACGTTGTCTGAACGCCTCGGCGCTAAGCCTATACTTTCTCAGAAGGCAAGCTTTGACCTTCTCGTAGTTGTCCGCGTCCTCCTTGCTTAGCCGCGCGACAACCTCCGCTGCCTCGCAGGGCAGAACCGTCAATAATCTCTGAGACCAAGTGTCTCGCTGGAAGGACAGTTTTTCGCAGGTTCGCTCAAAGTTAGCCAGATACAGACCGATATCTCCTGATATCACATATGGCTGCATGTACTTTGACATCTTGAAATCTGCCTCCTTGTTGAGAAGAGGTACCGCTAGCTGGGGACAATTGCCCGACCTCTTGCTCAACTCTAAGTCTAATTTCCGGAGCTCAATTTCTTGGTCCAGCTTTTTTGCTTCTCTTTCAATTTCACGCTTCTTTTCCTCTTTTTCCCGCTCCCTTTCCTCTTTTTCCCGCTCTTTCTGCTGTCTGAGCTGCTCCTTTTTTTGACCGATGAGGTTCCATGCTTCACTGAGCTCCTAATCATCGGTTCCCAGATCAGTGATTGCCTTTATAATCAAGGGTTTTCGTGCCAAACCACTTGTATCAATTCCCAATTCCTCACACAATAGCAACAGGTCCGGTTTCTGCAGCTTTTGTAGGTCCATGATCGCTCCGAGTGTCGGCTACTTCCAAAACAACTGTGCAAACTACCAAACCTAAAGGCGTTTCAACACTTTTTACCAGTTCTAAAATCTACCCTGTTCTAGAACCTGGTCCACATCAGAAGAAAAGCCAAGCACTTACCCACACATGCGATCGATGTTCCGAGCTGCTTTCTTGTTGGCCGATTGTTGCTCCTGCTTGTTGCTTGAGATGCCACCTCCGATCACCAGATGTTGTGGCTTGTAGCTTCAGATCCACCTCCAATCACCAGATGTTGTGGCTTGTAGATTCAGATCCCACCTCCAATCACCAGATGTTGTGGCTTGTAGATTCAGATCCCACCTCCAATCACCAGATGTTGTAGCTTGTAGATCCAGACCTCACCGCTGCCACCAGTTGTCGTGACGCTGGGGCTATGTCGACCCGGCCTTCACTTGGTAGCGTGCAGAGACTCGGGGTTGAAGTAGGATTGAATCTTCGAAGTTGGTGAAATATGTACAAGCAGGTTTAATGGCATTTTGAGAAACTTATTTACAAGATTATTTACACGAAAAAGAAGGGTACATCAGCAAAATGGCAAGCGTTAAGAGTTCATAGCGAGAAGCGACTGGATGAGCCGTTTACCCAGGGCTCAGAGCGACATTTCGTGCTCTGCAGCGTCCTTAAAACCCCCTATGTCCAGCCCCTCTCTGAAGATGCTGACCAACCAAATCCCGGGCACGCCCCTCAGATATCGGCATCCAATCGAACACATCACTGCACTGATGGTCTGAAGCACTGACTGGCCCGGCATTGTTTCGTTGAGCCTGGTCACTTGTTGGCGGGAAAAGCTTGGGAACGGCGAGGAGGTATATTTCTATTCTTCAGCCAAGAATCGATAGGCTGGTTCCGGCCAGTGGATTTACTTCTCAGAAACCCAAGTACACGTGCGCGCCGCATACGCTTCCAGCATTGTCCCTTTCCGGCAATTGCAAATCTTTCCTGCATTCCCGGGAAATCATCTAATGGCCGTTTGCGTCATGCTCCTTTCTTGTCCTGCAAGTCAGCGGACATGTCACTCTGTCGTCTCCTTTAGATAGTAGGCATTCCTCACTGGACGATGGCGCTTCTCGACTGGAAGGGTGAACAAAAGAAAGAAAGCACCTCCGGCTTTTTCCCGCAGGACGACATTCCTTTGTAATTTTTTAGACGTTCTCTTGACAGGGTCAATTTGGCATTTGCAGGGTTTTCACAAGGCAAAACAGGCTTACACAAAGGATTTATGGAAACAGGCTCACTTAGAGCCTTTGTACCAACAGCACATATCCACAGCACTTATCCATGCCCACAGGCGAACAATAGAGCGCGCAAATGCGGATGCACGGTCGTAACACGCCCTCAAATGACGGCAAGCAATCTTGCAGCGCAGTTAGGAAGGTTCCAGTAGAGGTTACTGTTACGTACAACGCTGAAAAACAGGCCCCTCGTACCATTGTAGCTGCCCATGAAAGGCAAGGAGCGACCGGCTTGCCAGCAACGACGGTAAAGATCATGCCACTGGTCACAAGCTGACAAGAGAACACTACAGCAATGTTGATGGTGCAGCATGGAGTTTTCTCATTTCTCTATTCGTGTTCTTGGCATTCGTCAAATCATGAAGCATAGTTAACAAATTATTTTCAAAGCAGAATAATACTTCATTTTACTCGTTATTCTTTAAAGCTGCAGAACCTCTAATCTTATATGAGCTAACCATAGATAATTTACTCCAATAAAGGAATGCATGCATGCTCTTTATTGTTTTCGTCTCTTCAACATATAGGATGAAGAAGCTGGCGCAAATATGCATTCACGGGTGTTTGGTTGCGCCACTTCTAAGTGCTTCCGTGTCGTCACCGGTCATTTATCACTTATAAATACCAACTTCAACCACAAATATGATCTCAAAATGTACGGAATGTAAGTGTAAACCTCTTTTGAAACGTGATCTGTATTTCGTGAATTAAGGTGGTCTCCAAACAGTTACATCATTGAGACATTGAGTAACTAATGCAGTGAATACATTACCTGGTCGACATGGTGTGATGTCATCCACGAAGCGATGGGCGCATAATAAATAAAGCACATAGCAATTTACCTAGAGTTTATCGCTGCTCAAACACTGCATCATCGCCACTGTCCAAAATCCTACATTCAAACTGCTAGTGTTTCGTTCTATGCATTGAATTGAATGCTGCTGTGCCTCTATATATTTTCATATGCTTTCTCCCACATTGTCACCCATCAAGATTCTATTTATTCTCCACTTCCCCTTCCCCAGTGCAGAGTAGCAGAGCATATTTCAGTCATTCCGGCCAACCTCTCTGCCTTTCCTTTCAATAAATTCATCTATCTTGAATTGTAGTTTTCTTCATTTCGGCCTACATGTCGGTATGGTGCCCCTTGCACGTACAATTCAAAATTTTGCTGTCATTGCAGATTTATCGGCGACAAAAAGGCAATGCTAAACAGCATTCTCTCAAGCAGACAGGACATCACAAAATGACAGGCGACTGGACTACGAAACTAAATTGCGTTGATTCAGATTTTGAACTTCAACGTACCAAAATCAATTAAGGCTATGGGCAGTTTGGGTATTCGAATAATTTTCACTACCGGAGTGTCTTAACGGCACTCCCTATAAACTATGTAAGGGAAATTTTCTCGAAACGCTGCCGGCTAGGCAGAGCACCAAGAATGTGTAAGCACTACGCCCAGCATACATTAGCATGAAAGCGATGTCGCCTATTGATCGGCTATATGAAGCAACATGTTCTTAGTGACACGCCCGAAACACCATGTGGTATTTAAAATCGACACAGTGAAAGAATGTCAGCGAGAATCCGTGCGAGGAGTTTTATGAGCGACTTGTTTCCCGATGATAAGCCATAGACTTGCGGTGCGTGGCGTCGGGAAGCGAGAATGCAGGCGTTATTCATTGGGCCTTCAATGTAGCCCAGGTAATAGATAATAGATAACGGCAATGGCGTATCATGGCATACGAAAACGCCTCGACAGAAATTAGAGGGGTTATACGCAGCTGGACGGAATTCCGAGCGATAGCAGCCGGGAGCTTTGGCACTGGGCGACCTTGTGTTTTTAGATTAAGCCCAACCAGCGTTTCGTTGAACGCATTGAAGTGCACCGGCGTTTTATACAGAAGCTACTTTCATGACTGGCGCATGTGATGCTGCGAGATGCTGTCGCGCTTCACTCGGTCGGAGTGTGTGACATCGCAGAAAGAGCACTCCGGCCTGATGTTTCAGAAGGCTTTGGTACACCTCCTCCTTCTGCACCTGGGGCGCCTCTTTACTGTCTCTTCAGAACCTGGAAACAGCGGCAGGGTGCGAATCTGTTTGCCTCCTCCGCGGGGGTGCACACATGCGCAGTGCGGCAACAGTCCTGCTCCTCTTTTCCGCAGAGGCGTATCTGCTGACATGCCGCAGCCATCAAACTCATATCTGCTCCGTGCGCGATGGACGTCAATACCATTTGCACTCCTCCCTTCCACAGCAGCTGGCGCGCGTTCTCAAGGTCATGGTGCACGCGCAGCGATACTCTGCTTACCTAGCAGAGCTAAGCTATCGCTTCAAAATCATGGGCTACTTCAGCAATAACTGCGCAGGAAAGTTCAATCTTGGGCTAAGGCATCCAAAGGGGTGAATAAATGGGTTCTACGACACTTAACAAAAGCGAACAGCCCCGACAGATATTGAATCTTCTATCATTATGCCGCGAAACTTAAACTTGGCCTATGTGGTGCTACAGATACGGGCGAGAAACGGTGTTAGTCAATTGTCAGCTAGTAAACCTTCGCTTGCCTAAAGGGCGTCTCCGCAATTACGTAAGCTCGCAAGTGATTCTGGGTACTTATATTCTCCACCTAAGCGCGGAGATGCGAGCATCAGGTATTTCATAAATAAAGTAAGCACAGCCGGCAAACAGGAAGCGAGAAGGATGGCTCCCCGATCAAGACCATTTTTTTTTTTCAAGGTTGGAGACTGCGAACTTAGTGGTTTTACTCTAAAATGTACGTCTAGTAGGCTAGAGTGACATCAGAAGGGAGATTATTGCTCTTGAGACACTCCTTTTGCCTTCCCCATAGGCTGTGATCTATGTAATTAGGATGCAGTGTAGCGGGTATCGCTTCTGCCAGTGGGCATAGTGAGATAGTGACTAAGGCATATCAGGTTACTTTTGTCGCCGCAAAAATTGTATTCAAATTGGGCGCATTAAAGTATAGTCTATAGTAATTTGCAATTAACTGCGGGGGGTCGAGGGATTTGTTCACCGGTGTGGTTGCTGAACGTCTTAGGGATAATAAGGCTTTGGGTGTGTCAACGTGAGCTATTTTGGCCATGTATTGGGTTTCCTTGTTACCCGAAGTATTTGTTGGTGTTATGTACAGCACAGGCTTTGGTGTGAGAGTGCAAATTGTGGCAGGTAGCGCGGTGGCATTGCCAAGCAACCACGGATAATGTATGAATCGGTCTCCGCCTCTCCACAGCCATGATAATGAAGAAGGGGGTCAAGTAACTGAGCAATATAAGCCGACGTAAAGCGTCGCATTTTGATGACGAATGCAGTGGCAGTTCTATAGTAGTTTTGTTTTTGTGATGTTATGGATTGGCGTCGCGGACTAAATTTTCGCATAGACTTGCCGGTGATCGTAGGGCATCCGCGTCGCATTCGGGAGGTAGCAGGATCGATACACGGTGTCACCGGGTACCTACCGGTTTCCAGTGGGTACAAGATTTCCCCCGGCCTGCTGCTCGGCTGTTGTCGTGACGCTGGGGCTAAGTCAACCCGGCCTTCACTTGGTAGCGTGCAGAGACTCGGGGTTGAAGATAGACTGAATCTTCGAAGTTGGTAAAATATATACAAGCAGGTTTAATGGCACTTTGAGAAAACTTATTTACATGATTATTTACACGAAAAAGAAGGGTACATCAGCAAAATGGCAAGCGTTAAGAGTTCATAGCGAGAAGCGACTGGATGAGCCGTTTACCCAGGGCTCAGAGCGACATTTCGTGCTCTGCAGCGTCCTTAAAACCCCCTATGTCCAGCCCCTCTCTGAAGATGCTGACCAACCAAATCCAGGGCACGCCCCTCAGATATCGGAATCCAATCGAACACATCACTGCACTGATGATCTGAAGCACTGACTGGCCCGGCATTGTTTCGTTGGGCCTGGTCACTTGTTGGCGGGAAAAGCTTGGGAACGGCGAGGAGGTACATTTCTATTCTTCAGCCAAGAATCGATAGGCTGGTTCCGACAAGTGGATTTACTTCTCAGAAACCCAAGTACACGTGCGCGCCACATAATGATCCCAGCATTGTCCCTTTCCGACAATTGCAAATCTTTCCTGCATTCCTGGGAAATCACTTAATGGCCGTATGCGTCATGCTCCTTTCTTGTCCTGCAAGTCAGCGGACATGTCACTCTGTCGTCTTCTTTTGGACAGTAGGCATTCCTCACTGGACGATAGGGCTTCTCGATGGGAAGGGTGAACAAAAGAAAGAAAGCACTTCCGGCTTTTTCCCGCAGGACGACATTCCTTTGTATTTTTCTAGACGTTCTCTTGACAGGGTGAATTTGGCATTTGCAGGGTTTTCACAAGGCAAAACAGGCTTACACAAAGGATTTATGGAAACAGGCTCACTTAGAGCCTTTGTACCAACAGCACATATCCACAGCACTTATCCATGCCCACAGGCGAACAATAGAGCGCGCAAATGCGGATGCACGGTCGTAACAGCCTCCTCCCCCGCCAGAAGAGTCTCGGAGGGCAGCAGTCGCAGCTGCTGCATGAAGAGACGACTTAATGGCCTGCACGTGAACGCTTGAAGCTCGCTGTTGCTTGTCGCGTTGTCTTGATTGTTGTAGGCGAAATTGCTCGAGCTGTCTGAAACTCAACCACATGTCTAAACAAGCACTCGGCTCCCGTCTGAAGAGACCAGGTTAAAAGAAAACTGCCATTGTTGCTCGAGAAAAGCCCACTCTCAAGACATTCAGGACCCACGTATGCCTCGAAAACCAAACGTGCTGCTTTACATAGTCACATATATTCAAGCGCACGAAAAAAAAAGAAAAAAAAAGAACCTGAGTATCAATTTGGATACATGGCGAGGAACACCTCGGACCGCTTAGAAACAGCGGCTAAGCGCGTCCGCATTCCCATTTAATTTCCTCTTTTTGTATCTTATTTCAAAATTGTACTGCTGTAAAATCAAGCTCCACCTAAGAAGGCGACTGTTCTTCGATGTCGCAGTTTGCAGCCAAGCCAGGGGACAATGGTCCGTCTCTACGGTGAATTTGGCCCCTCCAAGATAGCACTGCAATTTTTGAATGGCCCATACAATGCAAGCGCACTCTTTCTCTGACGCGCAATAAGCCCTCTCTCTAGAACTCAGTTTTCTGCTCAGGTAGAGCACGGGGTGCTCATTACCGTCGTCATCTCTCTGGCAGAGAACAGCACCTAACCCTCGATCACTGGCATCACACTGGACCGTGAATTCTCGGGCATAGTCTGGAGCTCGCAATACCGGACGGCTAATCAGCACAGCCTTCAGGTTTACGAAGGAGGCTTCCTTTTGTTCGTCCCAGACTACATTTGTCGGTTCTGTCTTGCGGAGAGCGTCGGTCAGAGGGCTAGCCAAAGCTGAATAGTTAGGGATGTAGTGATTGTAGTATCCCGTCAGACCCAGGAATGCTCGAATTTCCGTCTTCGTGCTCGGCCGCGGGTAGTCTGCTACCGCAGAAATCTTAATCTCGCTGGGTTTCCTGAAACCTTGACCTACATTGTGACCCAAGTAGTCCACGGTCGCCCTTGCCAGGCAACATTTCTCGGCCTTTACGGTTAGTCCAGCTTGACGCAAAAGGCTCAGTACAGCTCTTAGATGTACCATATGGTCCGCCCATGAGTCGGAAAAAACCGCAATGTCGTCTAAATAAGGCACCACGAATGTTTCACACCCCTTTAAAACCCTATCCATGAGTCGGGAAAAACAAAATGGAGCATTTTTGAGCCCGAAACTCATCATTGTTGGCTGGGAAAGCCGCGTATCTGCTGGCGCGTTCAGTGAGCGGTACTTGCCAGTATCCTCGAGTAAGGTCCAGCGTAGTCACATATGCCGCTCTACTGACCTGTTCTACTCTCTCCTCAATATTCGGAATAGGATACACTTGATCCCTGGTGAGAGAATTTAGCTTTCGGTAGTCTACCACAGGCCTAGGGTCTTTACCTGGAGCTTCTACTAAGATCATAGGCGAAGCATAATCGCTTTCCGAGGGTTTTATTACTCCCAATTCCAGCATGCGAGTTACTTCCCTATCCAGAATTTCTCTTTGCCTTGGAGAAAATTGGTAGCACCTTGATCGCACTGGCACGTCTGAAGTCAGCTCAATATCGTGCTCAGTCAAATCAGTCCTGCCTGGCCTGTCCACGAAGCAGGCCTCAAACTCTGTTATTATCTCGCCCAGATCGGACAGCTGGGATTTCTTTAGTTCTCCTCTCTGCTCCGTCTTTTTGAGAAGCTCCTGAGCGTTGCTTCCTTTTCCGCTGAGGCAAATCAAGTTATCCCCCATCTCCTGTATCTTGGGACCAGTGGCTTGCTCCATAGCTAAGTCCTCTGGGGTTCCACTTAAAAATATCGTGAGATTACTAGACACTGGCGGCAAAAGGTTACACTCAAGAACGTCCTCATTCTGCGTCTCATCAAGCTCACTTTCAAGTTGACTTATCTGAGATGCCTCGCTCTCAAAGTTTTCTGACCCGCTATCTTCCGCATCGACCACTGTTTTAACTGCCGTTTCCTCCGTTGTGGATTTTTCTGGTATGAGCAGTGTAGCTAGTTCTCGCGCCTTTGAACGTGTTAAGGCTTGCACAACTCTGTCTCCGAAAAGGATGCCCCTCTTTCGCAGTATCATGTCCGATTTGTTGGAAAACAAATACGGATAGCTTTTAGGAAGCTTTACTGAAACGGCAGCCTCGGTTGTTAACCCGCCGAAAGGGCCCTCGATGACCACGTTCGCGATTGGCAAGCACACACTCTGTTCCTCCGCTACCTGGCGGATCCATGCACACTGTCCTGTATAGTCGGAAGGCGACACACACGCCGGATGGACAACATCCATCGTTGCGGCCGAATCGCGCAGTACCTTGCAAGGCTTCCCGTTGACTACTAGGTCATGCAGGTAGGGTTCTAAAAGCTGCATATTTTCATCGCAGTCACTGACATACGAGAAAGCAATCTTTTCTTTCCGGTAGTTGACGGCAATGTGACCCTGCTCATTACACCTAAAGCATGTGAGCGGCTTCCTAGCCCCAAGCTTGTTCTTTGTGTTCTGCGCGTTGGTCACTTCCCCACTTTTCTCACTGCCGTCCTTTCTAGGGCGTTTGCCTGAAGAAGCCTTCCTTTCTTCGTTTGCAAATCTAGCAAAGTGCCTTTTCTGACGGTTATTCACACTCAACTTGGGATTGCGGAGCCTATCCACTGCTGGGTTGCTGAATTGTCGGCGCGAAGCGTACTCCTCAATGATTTCGGCAGCTTCAGTTGCCTACTTAATGTCGCCTCGGTCCTGTAACCAATTTCTTTCTTTTTCTGGGAGGCAGCTATAAAACTGCTCCAAAAGAATTCGCTCGACTACAGCGTCCCTATCACTGTAGGAATCAGTGCTCTTTAGCCACTCGCCCAAATTAACTCTTAAATTGTACAGGAATTCAGGGTAACTCTCGTCCCTGGACTTAGTAGCGTTCCGAAAACGTTGTCTGAACGCCTCGGCGCTAAGCCTATACTTTCTCAGAAGGCAAGCTTTGACCTTCTCGTAGTTGTCCGCGTCCTCCTTGCTTAGCCGCGCGACAACCTCCGCTGCCTCGCAGGGCAGAACCGTCAATAATCTCTGAGACCAAGTGTCTCGCTGGAAGGACAGTTTTTCGCAGGTTCGCTCAAAGTTAGCCAGATACAGACCGATATCCCCTGATATCACATATGGCTGCATGTACTTTGACATCTTTAAATCTGCCTCCTTGTTGAGAAGAGGTACCGCTAGCTGGGGACAATTGCCCGACCTCTTGCTCAACTCTAGTTCTAATTTCCGGAGCTCAATTTCTTGGTCCAGCTTTTTTGCTTCTCTTTCACGCTTCTCACGTTCGTGCTCCCTTTCCTCTTTTTCCCTCTCACGTTCGCGCTCCCTTTCCTCTTTTTCCCTCTCAAGTTCACGCTCACGCCTCTTTTCCTCTTTTTCCCGCTCTTTCTGCTGTCTGAGCTGCTCCTCCTTTTTTTGGGCGATGAGGTTCCATGCTTCACTGAGCTCCTCATCATCGGCTCCCAAATCTGTGATTGCCTTTATAATCAAAGGTTTTCGTGCCAAACCACTTGTATCAATTCCCAATTCCTCACACAATTGCAACAGTTCCGGTTTCTGCAGCTTTTGTAGGTCCATGATCGCTCCGAGTGTCGGCTACTTCCAAAACAACAGTTCAAACTACCAAACCTAAAGGCGTTTCCACACTCTCTTTACCAGTTCTAAAATCTAACCCTGTTCTAGAACCTGGTCCACATCAGAAGAAAAGCCAAGCACTCACCCACACATGCGATCGATGTTCCGAGCCGCCCTCTTGTTGGCCGATTGTTGCTCCTGCTTGTTGCTTGAGATGCCACCTCCGATCACCAGATGTTGTGGCTTGTAGATTCTGATCCACCTCGAATCACCAGATGTTGTAGCTTGTAGATCCAGATCCCAACGCTGGTCACCAGTTGTCGTGACGCTGGGGCTAAGTCGACCCGGCCTTCACTTGGTAGCGTGCAGAGACTCGGGGTTGAAGAAAGACTGAATCTTTGAAGTTGGTAAAATATATACAAGCAGGTTTAATGGCACTTTGAGAAAACTTATTTACATGATTATTTACACGAAAAAGAAGGGTACATCAGCAAAATGGCAAGCGTTAAGAGTTCATAGCGAGAAGCGACTGGATGAGCCGTTTACCCAGGGCTCAGAGCGACATTTCGTGCTCTGCAGCGTCCTTAAAACCCCCTATGTCCAGCCCCTCTCTGAAGATGCTGACCAACCAAATCCAGGGCACGCCCCTCCGATATCGGCATCCAATCGAACACATCACTGCACTGATGATCTGAAGCACTGACTGGCCCGGCATTGTTTCGTTGGGCCTGGTCACTTGTTGGCGGGAAAAGCTTGGGAACGGCGAGGAGGTACATTTCTATTCTTCAGCCAAGAATCGATAGGCTGGTTCCGACAAGTGGATTTACTTCTCAGAAACCCAAGTACACGTGCGCGCCACATAATGATCCCAGCATTGTCCCTTTCCGACAATTGTAAATCTTTCCTGCATTCCTGGGAAATCACTTAATGGCCGTATGCGTCATGCTCCTTTCTTGTCCTGCAAGTCAGCGGACATGTCACTCTGTAGTCTTCTTTTGGACAGTAGGCATTCCTCACTGGACGATAGGGCTTCTCGATGGGAAGGGTGAACAAAAGAAAGAAAGCACTTCCGGCTTTTTCCCGCAGGACGACATTCCTTTGTATTTTTCTAGACGTTCTCTTCACAGGGTCAATTTGGCATTTGCAGGGTTTTCACAAGGCAAAACAGGCTTACACAAAGGATTTATGGAAACAGGCTCACTTAGAGCCTTTGTACCAACAGCACATATCCACAGCACTTATCCATGCCCACAGGCGAACAATAGAGCGCGCAAATGCGGATGCACGGTCGTAACACTGTTCTTGGGTGAAATGCTTGGGAAAAGGGGCCATTGACCAAAAAATGTTAGTTCAAAAACCCGAAAAGGTAGAGAATCCGCCTGGAATTCGGGAGGTGCCAGGTACGATCCCTGGTGCCGCAGCGTACCCGCCGTTTTTCAATGGGTACAAGCTTTCCCCCGGCTTCGTTACAAGCTGGTAAAATATTTGCACGGAAGTCAACATCATGGGTGTTAGGACGTTCTCTTCAGCTTGTTCTGGGTTTCCGCTGCGTTCGCCTGAAGTCATGTTGAAGGCAGTTGGTTGGTTAGTTCTACAACTTTTAATTCCATCGGAAATGGGCGTCCTCTTCCACGCCCCCGGCACGCGTGCCGGGGAAGACAGGGAGTCGTGCGCTCGCGGATTAAAGGCTAGCAGGTAGCCCTTGGCTTGTTGCGGCCTCTTTCGCCAGATGAACGGTGCGGTGCTGGATCGCAGGGTCCGGGCTTCGCAGCAGGGTATCCCAGGCTTCTCTACTTCTAATATTTTGTCCTATTTCTGGAGATTGTGGGCACTACCAAATTATGTGGTCGAGGGTCGCTCTCACCCCACAGTGATTGCTCAGATAATTGTCCCTAAGGTCTGGTAGCGTCTGAAACGCCCAGACCGGGTTCATGAACGTATTAGTTTCTAGCTGCCTCCACGCGACAGCTTCTTTATTATTTAGTCTAACATCTGGTGGGGGTACCAGTCTACGTCCCAATTTATAATGTTCGATGATTTCCTCGTAAATTTGCAGACGCTCGTCGTATGTCCATTGTTCGGGGGGCTCGACGGCTACCCGAAAATAGAGAGCTCGGGCTAGCTCGTGAGCCGCCTCGTTACCAGGGACGGCAGGGTGAGCGGGTGTCCAAATTAACTGAATTTTCCTATTCAGCGTTCTTTGCGTGTGGATTTTGGCCGCTTCTGGCGATATTCTCCCCTTCCCAAAATTTTGAATGGCAGTTTTGCTGTCGCAAATTATGAACTTGGCTTCCGTTTCTACGCAAGCTAGCGCTATCGCAATTTCCTCCGCAGTCTCTTTGTTGCGGCCTCTGATGGCTGCCGCGGATACCGGTGCCCATCGGCCATCGACTACCGAAGCTACCGCCGCAACTGTTCTGCCACTTGCCGCATCAACATAGACTACTTCCTTTGCTCCCATGTTTTTGAACCGTCGCTCTAGAGCTTCGGTGCGTTTGGCCCTTCTTTCGACATTAAATTCTGGATGCATACTTCTAGGAAAGGGGGAGACTGCCAAAAAAAGTCACAATTATTAGTGAAATGAGGAATGCCTTGAAGGTAGTCTTCCCAACTGTTACCTCTTGATCTCTTTCATTTCTGGGTACTGTTCGAATCTGGGTATCCAGTCTGCATTGAGAGATTGAATCGTTCTTACGCCTGTGAAGTTTTCCACATCTAAAACGGACAGTGGTGCATCTGAGTATTTTGTCACCACTGGTATCGAATTGTACGGGATATATACATGCAAATCTCTGCTTCAGAAGTGTATCAAATTGTGCTGTCAATCAAATGAACTTGCACAAGTTGACTAGTGAGCTTCTCATATTTAATAAGGCTCCTTCTCATTAGGACAGTGTTTGCGCCTCTCCATGAATTTCACCATCAACTAGTGGCATCGACAGCTCGTTGAATGTTGCATACCTGGCTCTTTCATCTTCTGATCTCTCCCGGTCTGCAGTGCGTGGAGCTTGCTGAGCGGGCCTATAAGTATGCCTGGTATGTACCACACACGCAGCCTTCTCTTCTGTAATAAATCTTTATTCTTCTGTGCTGTGACCTCTTCTGTTGCAATGTTTGCAGAATGCCTGCTTGTGGTTTTTATTTTCTGCCTGCCTACACTTCCCGGCTCGATTTCGGACAGGACTGCACAAGAATCACCTCGGGGGGGCGCCTAAGGGTGCCACTTTGCACTCCGGGTTTCCGGCGTCCACATCCGACGTTATCAGCCGATCTTCCTTAACCTTTCTAAGATGTGAATTTTTGTACTGTTTTTAACCTCCTCTCTTTTAGAAATACAGCCAACTTTGGATGACAGCAACACAAAACGTATTTCAGCAACCGCGATGCGAACTGTTTTGCAGTTTCCTTCGTCATTTGGCTTACAGCCTCGGAACCGCTCTCGGAAACCTCCTGTTGTTAACGCAACCTCTGCAGAGGTTTCTTCTTTACCTGATGATGATCAGTCGTGTCTGATGCGGACATCCTCTCCAATACCGGTAATGCCTCGCCCAGCAAGCAAAGGCTGGGGCTGTTGCCCTTTCGCTATTATTACACCATCGCCCTATTGCGATTCTCTCAAAATGATGCAAGTACGGATCCCAATCATCCCGCTTATCGTCCAAAGAAGCCGCCAGCTTTCACAGACATACCGCTGATAGGCCTGTCACTCCAACAACGGACGAAAGTCCTGTAGCCATGACAAAGCTTCAAAATTGCTATTGGCAAGACATAACTTCAGTTCTGTGGTGTCCGGCTTATCGCCGCAGTGGCTAATGCGCATGCGCCCCAAAACGAATAAAAGGTGTGTGCCGCAAGGTTCTGGCGGGCTCATCTCAACCAGCCACGCAAAAACGCACATGTGGCAATAAACGTCGCTTCGCCGCTTGAAA
The DNA here is from genome assembly GCF_055883805.1 of Amblyomma maculatum. Classification (NCBI taxonomy): domain Eukaryota; kingdom Metazoa; phylum Arthropoda; class Arachnida; order Ixodida; family Ixodidae; genus Amblyomma; species Amblyomma maculatum. The sequence continues at coordinate 53,508,825 of NC_139348.1, read as the reverse complement.
CTTGTCTCCTCCTTTGAATGAACCACGCAACACATTTTTTTTTCATTCTTTTTTCTTCTAGCTATGCCATCCGCACAGTTCTCTCTTCCGTTTCGCGTGCTTGCTCGAGAACCCTGTCGCTCTCTTCAGGAGCCTGCTTGTGCTCAAACTCCCCATTCCTCTCTATTTCCCATTTGTTTTTCTTCCTCTTAAAGAGCCATTGATTCCTCGTTGATGACTGAAATTGTGAGCGCTGCGGAGTAGGCACAAACAGCTCACAAAGTTTGTGCGCGAAAATGGCGGCTGTTTGTTTACCTCGAGAAACTCCGACTGAAAGAGCGGCATCGACGCGATATTCGTCGAAGGACGGCGCATGAAGACTCGTTTGATTTGCCAGACAAGCTGTCCGGCGCTGTATAACTCGGGCACTGGCTGAAAGGGAAGTAGCTGTGCGGCAATTGCCGACGAACATCGATGAACGGGCGAATGCATGGTCACTGCGGTGGCATGCTTGCCGCGTTGTTTTCGCTTCTGGAGGCTTCCAACTTCCGTTAGAATCATAATACTGTTGGCATCCCACCGCCCTCGGGCAGCAAGTGCGTGCATTGGTAGCGAAAGCCATCGGGCGGCACACTGATTACCGCCAAGGCGCCGAGGGGCGACACTCAATCAAGTCACAAGGCATGGGGATCTACGTTGTAACACTGGAAGAGTGAGCCTTCTGTTCCGTGATTTTTGACTGTATGTGTCCGGCTACGAATTCTGAAGGTCACATTAGACTTGTTACTGTGCCGGTTTTCTCTCAGATCTGAGACGTCAACTTGCCCATTCTGCTGGCCGTGGACCCTGGCTTCCTTGAATGTTACCACGTACGACGCACGTTCGTCTGGCGGCACTCTTCCACGCCTAAAGGTAGACGCAGGCCTGACGAACGCCTGCAACTTTATCCTGAGTAAATTTTAAAAAATCCTTGTCGGTCATCGCAGGACCTCGATGATATGTACTTAGCTGATTTTTGCTCAATTGTGGCGAAGCTACATGAATGAACAAGTTAGTTGATCAAGTTGTGGTCGTCGATTTTCATGTGAAGTGCTTGTACCGGGTTGATCACTGTATATATGAGCCTTCAGTATCTCTAGTCAGATTGTTCCGCCTAATAACCACACAAGCACATGTACTCGATTTTGCACAACGCTCAATATACCTGCTACCCGCGGAATCAGCTGTTCCCTGGCAGGCCGCGTGTTATGTCTGTGCCGCCGTCAGTGAACGTTCCGTCGGCGTTAAATTTAAAAAATAACGTCGGTTTTTATCTTTGTTTGGTTACTGATTTTAAAAGGACACCACGAGTTTGGCGAAAAGAGGAAATGCAGTCTGAATGTGCTGAATGCGCATATCGTTCACTGTCGTTCGCAAAGTGAAAATGGCGGCAATTTAATTTTCGATACGGCGGATACTTTGGCGCGAACGACGCAGGAGGATGCACGAAAATGCCTTTCCGTTGCCTGACGAGCTGTCAGGCAACTGAAACACCTAACACCTACTGTAGAGCGACAATTGCAGTGCGATCTTATATTCCTCCTTGCAGGGAGTAACCGTGTTTTCTTTTTTTTTTTTCACTCAGAATCTTTTCTTAAAAGAGGTAATTGCCGACGCAGGCATGCTCAGATATTTCTCATAATTTTGTGCTATCTGCCGCTTCTCGGACCCTTATTACACGTCAAGCTATTGCTGTTAGATTGCAAATATCATATATACCATAGTTGGATGTTTGACGCCGTTATAGGTATAAAAGAAAAGATTTACAGCGCTGATATATAGACACTCACAAATAGAAAGACAGGACAGGACTTTTTAAATGACAACCTTCGGCACTGAGTACTAATATCGTTAACAAAACAATAAAAGTTGCATCATAAAATTAGCCACCAGCATTGAAAAATACCATAGAAAGAGGCGTGCAGCTGACTGAACCTTTTGCTCTTGTTAGTTGTAACATACGTTAAAACTCCACGTGTTTAAAACTTTTGAGTATGTTCAGTGCCGCTGTCTGTGTGTAGGCCTGATAATATTCTAATAGAGATCCAAGAAGAACATCGAAAACAAAAATAAATATATAATTTCTGTTTTAAAAACACATTTTAGAAAACTAAACATTCTTCTGCATGCATGCGCCTTTGACACCGTTATAGGTATAAAAGGAAAGATTTACAGCGCTGATATATAGACACTCACAAATAGAAAGACAGGACAGGACTTTTTAAATTTAAATGAGCATTTAAATGAAATTAATTTGCACAGCCCTGCGTTATTTCCCGGAAATATAAAAGATACCTGCACACTACCATACATTACTACTGTCACCACAGAGGAGATAAAATGCTACTGCTATGCGCTCGTTATTCAACACAATGCCCTTCCGTCATCCACTTATCCACTATGTGCTACTGAAGCCTTCGCGCATGATTATGTGTTTGTTTTTGTCGAAATCTGAGGGATAATCTGATCTACCACACTGCGAAAGACGGCACTGGTCAAATCTTCAACGTGTCGCTGGTCCGAAAGAGCTTACTTTGCGGTACGCTTGGCGGCTAATTATAGACAATATCAGGTGACTAAGTGCTGCTGACATTGCATGAGAGCGACCAGGCGCTTATGTAAAAATGATTTTTTTTTAACGTGTGCAAAGTAGTACGACCAGGAAGTGCAGTCTCTGGAGAACTACACAGTAGTGAACGATTCAAGTGAAGAGCGCGAAGCCTACAAATATCGGAAACCATCTGCGCCACACCCATGGTCCACTCAAAATGCAATCTACAATTATTCCCCGAGACAACGCACGACATGTGGACACGGGTGTGGACACTACACGAATGCGTTTGTTTCATTCGCGTCAAAAAGGCCATTTGTGAGCATTCCTCACACTTGCTCGTCTTGGAAATAGGCACTGGCCTAAAGGACGCAGATTCTTGTCCTCTTCTCTTTGCGCACCGGTGGCAAGTCAACCTGTTTACCGGCCGTGTTAGAAGGGAACATATGACGTAATGTCCTGGAAAATGGTAGCAGATAAAGAAAGCACGAAGAGAGGCGCTGCAAAGAGCAAAAGAAAGCGAAGGGACAAATTGCAGTGGGAGAGGTCCTTTGCCTCATTTACAAGCGTCGTTTCTGGGTTAAATCCAGCATGCCACCTGCCTTAGTGGGTTCTCTTACGTATCTTATTACGTGACAAGGAGCTTACCTGTCCCGCCTTTTCCATTATCATATACAGCTCGTCAGATCAGAAAGCCTAATCGTCGCCAGAGAAGATGACAACGACGTCTAAGTACACTAGACAAAGTTACCACTTCACGCCAACCAACACGGTATCCATTACACGCTGGAATGTCTCTGGTGCAAAGCAGAGGCTGACTCGCATTATCGTAAGCTCAAAGGGGCCGCCTGGCGTGATAAACGCGGTCTTTTCCTTCGAATTCAATTTTCCAGTGCCCGTTCTTAAGTTCAATCGACCAAACGTTACAGAGCCGGTCTAGTGTGTCGCCGATGCGGGGAGGCGGGTAGATATCCTTCTTCGTTACGCTATTCAAGCGGCGGTAATCAACGCAGAAGTGAAGGGTGCCGTCTTGCGTCGGCACCAAAACGACATGGGGCCGCCCAGGAGCTGTTCGATGGCTGGATCACGTCATCACGCAGCATTTTCTCAACTTGATCGCGTGTGGCCTGGCGTTTTCGCTGCGATACATGGTAGGGGCTTTGACGTAGCGGTCGAGCGCGTTCGTCCTTTATGATGCGATCATTTGCCAATGGATTTTGCGCACCTTCGATGCTGAAGAAAAGTAATCACTGCAGCTTCCGCGAAGAGTGCGAATCCGGTATTTTCTATCTCGGGGGAGCGCTGTGTTGATGTCTAAAATGGGCTGCTTGGCTAGGTTTGGTGCATCGTCTTCAAGTTGGCTGGGACGAATATTTCTCAAATGTCCGCTAGCTCTTCGAGGAAAGCAATCGTCATGCCCCTGCTCAGGTGCCGGTATTCTTCGATGAAGTTCGTGACGAGCCCTTGAGCTTGCCTATGACGGAAACGGGTGACGCCTCTTGCGACTTCTAGTCCGTGCTGCAAAAGAAACAGGGTGTTTCCTTCTACGACGCCTTCAGCAGTTTCGATGTCGTGGGTAACCTCGGAGACGACGATGCTCGATACTGGCGGTATACTCAATACTTCGTCACAGACGTTTAGAGCGACGTATTGCACCGAGGTTGTCGTGGAAGGCGTAGCTTTACCCGTGGAGAGCTTGACGAGCTTTTAGCGGAGGTCGATGCTCGCCCGATGCTCATTCAGAATGTCCATGCCCAAAATCAAGTTACGTCAGTACTGCTGCAAGACCACGAAGCGGTTAGGGTAAGTGCGTCCATTCACCGTCGCTCTTGCGGTGTATCACCCGGACGGTGTAACAGTTTACCACCAGCGGTGCGGATTAGCGGGACCCCCCAAGTGGTTGTCACTTTCTTGAGCTGAGCGACAACCTTCCACTGATAAGAGAATAGTCGGCTCCGGTGTCAACCAAGGCGGTTACCATACGACCATCGGCAGCAACTTCAAGGTCGCTTGTTCACTACCTCGCATTGCACGTGGGTCTTTGTGTCCTATCTCGGCTCCGACGTTTATTATTGCGATAGCAATACTACGCTAGGGTTTCAGCCATCGCGTATCCTGGGCGGACGCAATGCTTTACCTTGAATAGCCGAGCCCAGCAACCGCTTCAGCCGTGCTCCGCCAGACGGCGGCACCATCGCGTGCCACGCTAAAGCCCCGCCCACTGCCGCGGCGCCACTGCCGCACCGAACTATAGTGCCTAGAATATACTAGGCACTATAACCGAACAGATGGTTCGCTAGAGTGCCTCGATATAGCGCGCCGCCGTACAGGGTGGAGACACCGCCTTCGACGGCGCCATGTTGGGGCAAGGTCAGATACGGCGGGCTATGAAGCGTCGTCCTGATTTCTTGTTCAGCACGCGCTTGCGCTAGCAGGCTCAACTGTGTACCGTTTTTGCACACATACTCGCAATCCTGAGTGCCTTTTTGCTAAAAAAAATGTGAAAGCAACTACTTCTTGCTAGCATGCGTAGTTCCAAGAGGAAATGATCAAATTGCAGATGGTAAGCATTTACTCTTTCGCCGTCTCGAATATTCAAATGCGGTTATTTTGACGACTGGCTGTTTTATAAAGCAATGCATTTTGTACAGCCGGACATGAAAGAGTTTATGAGGTGCATAACATTCAGTTACGTCTATTGCTATAGATCAACAACCATGTGTACGTTTCAATGAGCCGTATATCGAAAATTATACAAAATGTATCGCAATGACCCATCGTAAACCGTAGAAAAAACACAGCAAAAAACGATCCGTAAATCAACCTTTGACACGTGACGCATGCTGATGCACACGGCATTTTATTCCAAAACAATCCTCATTATGACTTTGAAGCTGATTTTGGATACACGCCTAGGAGACATCTTTTAATAAAAGTTGGCGCCAGCTACAGTTTTGCTGCCGTACCCAAGATTCGATTTTTCTGGCTGACTTAGCCAACAAGTAAATTCGCAAGCACATCGTCCTAAACCGCTCTAACAGTCTGTTCATAAGGTTTGGGTGTTCCGCGCAATACAACACTGGAATTGAAACGATTTGTTCGATAAGGCATATACCGGATTTTACTGGACTCTTCAAATGGAAGATGTCGTTTTGTTCCGATAGATTTTTACACGCAATCAAACAATGTCGGACAGCCGTTGACTTGAGGAGCCGCCATCCATACGCTGTATTTGCCCTCGAACTGGCGTTGAAATGAGATAGGCGACGATACAGTCATTTTGCGTCTTTTGTAGTGTGCGCGCAAATGAATGAAATAATAAAAACATTATGGAAGCAATGCGGTATTTAGATGTACAATCGCAAAATTTTTCTATGGATGCCAAACAAGTGACAGCACTAATTCGGCTGTCAGATTTAGCTTCACCTAAATTTGGCTTAACCTCGGACGAGTACTTGCGGGGACAACAGGGTATGAACATCGCCTCGCGATGCGCAGGGAAGGAAAAGCTGCCTTTGGGATGACCTTCCTCACGACCGCTTTCACAAAATGATGCCGCTACACCTTTCAGCTCACGAGAGCAGTTTCTTTGAGACTTGTCGAGCTGCCAATACTGTTACGGTGCGCAATATCTAGATGACGACGACGCACTGGTGTGGTGTTGTGAAGAAGACGACGCTGAGGCTAAGCTGGGTTCGTGCTGGTGGTGTGTACTTCTGAGAGTTATCTGGCGTTTACCGCTGTGCAAGTTTCCCTTAACAATATAATAAAAACGACTTAACTGCCATGGATACTCCACTTTTTATATTATTGCGAATCTCAAAAACCTCGCGAAAATCTTCTCTAGTATATAATGAAAAAAAGCAGCTTCAGAGGACCTGTTATCTCTGTTTCGCGAAATGTTGTACTACCGATACGCCCACTTGCCAAATTCCAGCGCGGCCGACTCACGGGGTGTATTTTTTTTGCGACCAAAATAATTGCTACAAACTGCATTTCACTTCCTACTCTAACGCGAGGTGACATGCCATCCGTCGCGCTCTATTGTATTATTTCCCCAGAAGAAGAGAGGGAATGTAATCTGTGTGAATCTGAAGCCTCGACCTTTCAAGGTCGAGTGTAAAGGGGAGCGAACGAAAGGGCGCAATAGTGCATTTTTTTTTTTTTACAAATACCAGGCTCGACCTTCTCCACATGCTCTTGGTGCGGCTATCAACAAATAAAGGCAGATCCTCAACAACAGATATTATTGTGTGACGCAATTGTCCATATATTTAGCTTATAAGCCATCACGTACGCTGAAAATTCAAAATTTACACTTAAAAACACAGTGCACTACTCCCGATGCCAGGCAACGCGATGCTTCGACCTCCTTCAATGTTGAAAAAGGCAGACCAAAATCTGTTGCTCAAAATGCTAGATTGGGAAGCAAAAAAGCGCACAAAGCTTGTGCTTACAAGCAGATGGGTGAAGCAGCGTGTGGTAATGTAATTCCAAACAGAAGTGGGTAAATGCGTTAGACGAGTACAAAAACGTCTTGTAAAACGCTTTCGCATAAATAGATACAGACCGCAAGAAAGACGACACGCGCACATACGCAAGCATTTAGTGTGTGTGTGTGTGTCATCTTTCAAGTGGTCTGTGTCTGCGCTAGACGTTTTTACACAATCGAAATCCACGTATTCGCTCAAAAGAAATTTTATGGATGCATAAAAGCACCACAGGTATTGTGGCTTACTTCGCAGATCTTCGCGTTGCCATTCGCCGTCCAGTTTTCGCGTTTCACTTTCGCCTCCCATATATTTCTCCGTCTCTTATCCCATGGAAAACAAAAACATCTGGCTCCTTTTTTTTTGCTGAGCCAGCAAACAATGGAACACAACAGCCTGGCATGATAGTTTTCGCAAGTGAACACAGTACAATCGTCCAGCACCCAGTGCAATGCACAACCGCTTCGTACACCGCCCGCAGCAAAGACACAAAGCGACTTGCCCCAAGATGGCAAGCGCGGAGAAAGCGGCGGCGCGGGGCATGCCAAAGGGTGTAACCACCCTGTACGGCGGCGCTGGTATCGAGGCACCCTAATGGTTCGCCGTTGCTACTAGCCACTGTACCGTTGCTTCGGCCTCGGCGTGACGCTTCGCTATGCAGGCTGCTAAAGAGAGGTGTCAACGACAAGCTGCGGCAATTAAGCGACAACGTGCACTAGAGACAGTGGAAGAACGATAAGAACGTAGTGCTAAGCATCGTGCAAAAGATGAAGCTCGGCGACTACGTTCTAGCTCTCCGAGTGGTTCCTCGGCTACTGATGAGCACATGACTGCGCAGGAACGCCGCAATGCCATAGAGAAAGAGATTGGTAAAGAGCGGACACTCCCATAGGGCCCAGCGGCCCATTTGACTGTAGTGCACCAAGCGGCCGGCGGCAACTACTTCCGGTCTTGCTGAAAGGCGCGCGATTTGAATGCTAGCCATGCGCTGCGCCCTTCCCTGCCCTTTTGAAGCATTATTTTGGTTTTAAATAATCTGCTAGTGTTTCTATTTATTTTCAGCATGCATAACAACCGGAAAAATAGATTCCCAGTTCTCTAACCTGGCCATCAACGCAGCTGCGCCACAGCCTTTGCAAAACAGTATTGCAGAAAAGACGCCAAGTGCTTTGTGAAATGAATTTATTTTGCTGCATATAAAACACGAGATGCAACAGATGCAGACGGATGCATTGACAATACTTGACACACAATAGGCGATGTGCACAATACAGAAAAATAAAAATACACAAGGTGAAAAACAGCACTTAGTTAGAGACAAAAAATAGCATAACTGATTTCCGAATTATTGCAAATGATATGTAACAAAACAGGCATTATACATAAACTACACAGTCCCAGTAATGGCTACCTTAGCAAGGGTAACTTGTATTGTCCAGGGCAGGGAGGTGTACTGACGCTTGAGGGAAGGCCACACCATTCCCTCGTCGCATCTGCCGTGCTTCGGCTGCAGTCCGTGGGTCCATGCAGTGCTGTTGGAAAAGGAATGAACATGATGCAGAAGGTTGCAATGAAATGTAAAGCCACTGCACCGCGCACACATCTGTGCATGTGGGTGGGTACTGAAAACTTAGTGAGCAGCAGTTATGGTCCAGAACAGAAACGCTGTCATTCGTAAAATTGATACAAAAGCTACTCTTGCAACGTAGATGTCAGGAAATGCAGGCTAACCTATCTGAAAATGCATTTCTACAGAGCGTGAAATAACAGCCACTAATCTAACAATATTCCGCAAGAGCACTGAACAGCTGAAGCAATGAAGCTTGCAGCATAATAAAACATTTCTCACTTTAACGTTGTCCCGTTAAATGCAACGCGACACCACGCAAAACTAGCCGTTCGCAAAACCGCGGCCTGGCCTCACCGCGGCCGGCGAGCACGCCATGTTGGCTTGCCTTTCATACGCGACTTTGTGAAGCGCAGACCACCGCGCTGAGCTAAACTGCCCGAAATGCCTCACAGTTTTACAAGAATGAAACATTTTCCACCTTGCGGTTGCCCTGTTAAACGCGACACCACGCAAAACTAGCCGTTCGCAAAACCTCACGCCATGTCGCATGTCATCGCGGCCGGCGAGCCATATTGGCGAGCGCCTTGTCATGCCTGTTGGCTGCCCTTCACGTGCGTCTTTGTGAAGCGCAGACCGCCGCACTGAGCTACACTGCCTGAAATACTGCGTAGTTTAACAAGAAAGTGAAGAATGAAACGTTTCTCACTTTACCGTTGCTCTGCTAAACGCGACACTTAGCAAAACTATAGCCGTTCGGCAAACTGCGTCAGCATGGCCGCACCGGCCGGCGAACACGCCATTTTGGCGCATCGGCGTGCCTTGGTGCCTTCACATGCCACTTTGTCAAGCGTGATGAGCTAAACTGTTCGAAATGAAGCTGCTTCCCGGGAACACAACATATTACACCTCGCCGTGGTTGGGAACCGCCAGAGTTACGGCGTAATGAACTGCGCCTGAACAGCCGGCGCGCCTGTTCACGAGCTGCGAAACTTATTGGCACCGGCCGGCATGGTCAGCGTAAACTGCTTGAAATGCAGCGTAGTTAAGCAAAAAACGTTGCTCACCTTGCCGTCGTTTCCAACCGCTGTCGTTCTGCGCAGCAGTCCACGAGAGGTCTGTGCCGCACAAGCGCGGCGAGGCACGAGCACACAACCGACCCTTTGACAACTTCTTGTCGTCTGCTCCAGCGGGCTACCGCTGCAGCGAGTGCCGTCGCGCGCGCGTCCGCGCATGCGCACGTTGGTGCCGCCATCCATCAATCGGCGGCAGCGCAAAAAGTCGTGCGTCATTTCCTGGGGCCAGTTTTCGCCGAGTGACCGCTCTTTACCAATCTCTTTCTCTATGGCAATGCCACCATAGAGAAAGCGATTGGTAAAGAGCGGCACTCGGCGAAAACTGGCCGCAGGAAATGACGCGCGATTTGAGCCGCTTTGAGACTGCTGAAAAATTTAGCACCTTTTCAAGCCGTTCTCGGAGAGCAAAGCCCAGGTAGCACCGAAATAATAGGGCAATGTTACATTTATTTCAGTCGAACGTTATTTTGCAGTTAATGTCCTTTTCTCAAAATATCTTAGCAATGTTACATATTAAGGTTTGTATAATATGCCGATACAGATTTAAACAATATAAATCTAACGTGTATGCAACATAATTGCAATAAACGTGAAAAGGTAGAGCAACGAGCCTAGCGCGAGCGCTCCTGCTCGCGCCACTACCCGCTTCTTCCTAGCCTCTAACAATATTCTCTCAATATCTAGAATCTAAGATATGTATTGCTGCAAACCATTGAAATCTTTATTTGTACTTTTTTCACCAACGGCCGGCATGTCGGCTTATCACTCGGATTCTGGCACGGGATCAATTCTGTATTCTTTATTCGTTCATGCTCATTGTCGTGAGACGCAGTTATTACATAAGATGCGACGAGATGTGTCTTTAAGATACCAGGTACTGGGGTATGTTTCTGCAATGTTCTTGGTTCTACTAGTCACCATTTGCGGCTTTATCTACATGCCTCCTCGCCGCTTTTATATTGAGCGTTTGCCGGGGTTACGGCATCTGTAATTCAACCGGCGAGCACATTTGCTGCAATCGCCACCGAGTTCAGTTATTTTGGGGGCGCAGGTAAGCCCAATAAAGAGTTGATTAGAGTTGATTTCAGTGATTACGCTTGTCTTCTCTTTTGCTGCATACGGCCTTGGCCCCACTATGTAACATCTGGTGGAGGTGCAGTACTTTAAGATCCGGCCTACCCCTTCAAGTGAACGCCTCAGCATCAACCTGCCTGCAGGTCACCGAGACAGCCACCGAATTAAAGGGCTTCAACCCGAACACGGTCTCACCCCTTTTGACACCGGAAGAAGTCCTCAACATTCAAGACAGCCCAGTCTAAAGCACCGGCTGCCTTCGTGCTGCCCCATGAGCCCGCATCTTCAAAGGATTGCCTACTTAAGATAGGAAAAACTGGATGCACCTTTTCGACCGTGTGGCAGAATTTAAAGGGTCTATTTGCTCTCCTACAAACGGCAGACACCTACCTAGTTACAAATATTGATGCTTCATTGAAAGACTGAAAGACATTAAAAGGTGAGTTTCTGGAGGCCTTCCGAAAGGTCTATTCAAAAGGAAAGAACCCAGACCCTCCTCCTATCAAGATTTCATCTGCCAATTAGCTTTTCCTCTTTTGTTTTGAGGAAATGAAATGCCGCTACCACCGCGCTTACCCAAACATGACGAAGGAGGAGAAAGTGAAGCTGTTATACAGATGTGAAGGAATCGCTTTTTGCAAGGACTTGCTACGAATCCACTGAGATAAGGGGCCAAATTCAAAAAAGAAGCCTCTTCTATCAAGAGAAATATTGAGGCTCGTATGCGCCAATACAGTCGACTACTTGAAGTGGTGTATGGAAACATCAACGACGAATCACCCACTAGCGCAGACACCCTTCAAGCCCTTATCCACGAGGGCGTTCGGGAAGAGCTGCGCAGACTGTTTCCATCATTTCAACAACCTCAAATAGAGACACTCGCGGATATAGGCCATGAAGAAATGTCGCAGGCGCTTGGGAGTCCTACCTTGACAGATGCAATGAAGCAACAAGTTTTTAAACTACTCTGCTGCCGCACGCTGTCCTGCACGCCGACATGACTCGCCGAACCCCTCTCGACGTGAACAAGCTCTACGCCAACGCCGCCACTTAGCCCCCGCTCGTAAAATCTACGAACGATCCTCAAGCGCCAGGAAATGTGACGCCTGGAGGATATCTAAAAACCGACCACTAAGCATCCATTTTGGTTAGTCTGCACACCATCTTCCGTCGCTCTCTCTGCAGGAGTATCAGTCTGCATGATTTCGCCATCGAGGCCCGTTTACCGCGTCTGGCGAGGGACCAGAAGAAATCGACGACTTACTGCGGAGGGGAAAGCATGCGTCGCGAAGACGTCTGTCAAGCTCCCCATGCCTTAAAACGCCCGATTTGCGTCGTCGGAAATCCGTTACGTGCAAGTAAGGTCCCCTAGCCCCCGTATGGAAAACTAAATGCAGCAAATTTTGGAGGCGATGTTGCTCAAAAGTGAGCGAGAGAAGATCCTCCGCCGACGAAACGAAAGATGATGAAATCGCTTTTATGACGATGCATCTCATGAAGACTGCCATCGGCGATCACGCGACTATGATTTAAAGTGACACCGTCACTACGTATTACTACAATATCGATGACAACAAGATCAGAGTGCAAGCCGTAAACGCCGCTCAATGAAGTCACAGCGGTGTGCCCCGGCCCTGACCTAAACAAACGACGGAGCCGAGAATGGACACCAAGGCCAAATTGTAATTCGTGGTCGCGAATGAGTTACTTTGAAGTTGATATCGATGGTCGCACAGTCACCACTTGAATAGACACCGAAGCCGACTATTCAGTCATTAGGGGACCGTTTGCCTCTCAGCTCAAGAAAGTAACGACCGCTTAGGATATCCCACTGATTCTCACCGCTGGTGGTAACCTCATTACTCTGTCGAAGCGATGCACCACAAGAGTAACTGTGGTGCATCCACGGCCTAGTGGTTAGAGCGCCCGTCTCGGCTGCGGGAGGTATTTAGTTTGAAACCCACCGCCGGACACCCACCGGTAAAAATGGGTACAAGCGTCCCCCAGCCTGGCGCTCGGCTTTTCTAGGGGTGTGCGTTTGGAAGAAGCTCCGTAAACTCCGCTGCGCACCCCTCCTCTGCAGAGGGCCCAAACCCAGTTTCAAACCTCGCAGCCTGCAAAGGTGGTTCAGAAAAAAATGGCCACATAATGGGCTTTTGCCGCACAAGGCGGACTTATTGTCGTCCGATGGCGGAAGTGATCACTGCCACATTGGAGCAACTATTTGAGACCTATGACCCTTTTCCCAAACATTTCACCCCAAAGAGCCGAGCAGCACGCCGGGGGAAAGCTTGTACCCATTGAAAAGTCGGTGGGTACCCGGCGGCACCAGGGATCGAACCTAGTACCTCGAACACGAGGCGAATGCTCTACCACAAGGCCACGCTTCTTTTTTTTTCTTTATTGCCGGTCATCACCAACACAAAACAAAACCAACAAAAACGCGCTACAAACAGAAGGCTCACAGCAGAGCGGTTACCACAAGCATGACACTGTTAATACAGAAGCCGGCAGGCTCATACGAGTTGCCTTTGTCAAGTTAAAATTCCTTCAGCTCGCATAGTGGTTCGACTCTTGAAATCCAGTCTGGCACCGTGGTCTTCAATTTATACATTTCAACCAATGCGTGTATACTCTCGCGAAAGTAGAGCCTTGCAGGGCGGGCGTCAGGGTCACAGTGAAAACCCGCCATTCTGGACCGCCATAGACTGTGCAGGCTCATTAGCATAACCGTATCAAGTGGAGGCCACACTTCGGTGGCCTTGTGGTAGAGCGCTTATCCTACCAGTTTCGTGCGCCTGAAGCAGTGCTCTCGGGGCGTGATTTGTTTCATGAACTTTCTAAATGAATATATGACGATCATCGACATTCGATCCAGGCTCCCATCAACATCTAGACGGACAAAGCAATACCGGCTACAACGACTTCGATGCAACACGTCGCACTAAACGTCCTCGACAGAGAAGTGACCGTGCCGCTTCAATGCCAAGTCGCAGGCTGCGAACTAGATAAATATAGCACTTTTTGAGAACAAATACGTTCAGTAGAATTGCGTGGCTTCATTCACAGAAACCTTCAATCCAGCATAGTCTCATGGCCCATCTATACTTATTTATGTTTTATAATTGGGCGACTACTCCTAGAAGCAGTAATTTTTTTTACTCGAAACCACTGAAGGCGTCGTCGAAGGAAACATCCAGTTGTTATTGCTTGGAAGACTCATCAAGGCATGAGGCATCGTCTATTTTGCCATGAACAGGCTCAGGTGCTGCACACGAACTTCACCGAAGAATACAGGCACCTGAAACAAGGGCACGACGAAAACTTTTTTTTTGAAGAATTAACGGACATCCGAGATTTACTCGCTATCCCCGACCAAACATTACAAGATGCACCTGACCAATTGGTCAGCCTAAGTTTTACATCAACCCGCCTTTACCCTATCGCAGAAATGATCCGATTCACAGTCTTCGAAGGTACAGTGAGTACTTCTCGTAATCTTCGAAGGTACAACAAACGTCACTTGACAAGCACCACATTAGACGGAGGAACACACCTGATCTCTGCGCCAAAGCCCCTACCACGTATCGCATTGAGAAAGCCTCGCCATCCACAAGCAAGCTGATGAAAGTCTTCGTGACGACGTTATTTAACCATAGAAGAGCCCCTGGGCAGCACAAGGCTGTTTGTGCGTCGATTACCGCCGCCTAAACAACATGAAGGATTTTAGCCTCTCTCTCGCACATCGACCACACATTCGACTAGCTCTGCAATACAAGGTGCTTCTCATCGATAGACCTGAAATAATGATGAATAAGCTCTGCACAGATTCCTATGGCAACGCGCTTAATACCGTCGATGTGTCGGGGACGTTACGCGCATAGGCGAACCGCTGATGCAACTTAGAAAGATTGATGTGGCTTTAAATAGGGATCATCGCAAGCGGAGGCTTTCAATGAAATAAAGCACCGCTCACAGTCCCCTCCTGTCCTCGGACACATTGTCGAAAATGCAGAGACATAAATACACACCCACAGAAGCAGCGTTAGCTTAATGGCCGTTCTCGTTCAGACAATTGGTGGATAGGAAAAAGTTATCGCGTAGGCTAGCCGTTCCCTGTCAACAGCTGAAATCGACTATTCTACAACGGAGAAGGAATGTCTTGCCATCATTTGGGCCTCACAAAAATTTCGCCCCTTTGTACGGAGAACCACTCAGGGTTTTGAGCTTTCACCATGGTCTGTGCTGGCTCACAAACATCATTCCAGCCGATTTGCGCGATCGGCCCTACGTCTTCAAGAATTTGATATCATAGTCGTATATAAGTGCGACTGCAAACATTCCGATGCAGACTGCTTGTCACGAGCCTCCGTTGACGCGCCGCCGACGACATATGACGAAAACGGCTTCTTGGGATCGGATAGTGTCAGAATTTTTTACACCAGTAGCGCTCGTATCCTGCGATAAAAAACCTGGCAGATTACCTGACAGGAAAGATTTCTTTTCTTGCGGTTGTCTTAAGTCATCATTTATTGTCATTTGCCTTAAACAATGACGTCGTCGTGAACAATAATTTTACAACCAACAGAACCGCGCCGCTTCTTGTTGTGCCCTAAACCCTCAGATAGGAGATTCTGCAGGCACGTTGAGCCGAAAGCATGCCATCTCGGCTTTTAGCGCACGTTGCACTGGATACAGGAGACTTGATGTCGCCAGTCACCTGCCGACGTTCTCAATACGTGCAAACGTGCCGTGAGTGTCAGCGACACAACACACCCCCAATCAGACCAGCTGGTCTACTGAGCATTACACCGCCCACGATTAAGCCTTTTGAACTAATTGGGATAGAGACATCCTCGGCTTCTTCCTAAATTCATCAGCGGGGAAGAAATGAAACATCGTGGCAACTGATTACATGACCCGCTACGCTGAAGCGGAAGTTCTGCCCAACGGTATCGCAGCCGAAGTTGCTTAGTTTTTCGTCGAACAAATTTCACTGCGATATGGCGCTCCTGAATGTGCTCATCACCTAGAGAGGAACTGCATTTACAGCAGAGCTTACGCAAACCATTTTGCAGTACAGACAAACGAGCCACCGGAGGATAACAGTCTGCCATCCGCAGACAAACGGACTTACGGGGCGCCTCACCGAAACGATTGCAGCCATGATCGCCATTTACATCGACGCGAACAAACAACCTGGGACACCAAACTGCGCTATGTGATCTTCGCGTATAACACGGCCATCCAGGCGGCAACCTAAGCTACCCCGTTCAATCTTGCGTACGACAGGGAGCCCACGACGACGCGCGATGCAATGCTGCCCGCCGCACTTAACCGACGAGGAGAACCTGAACATCGCCTCCTACCTTCAGTATTTAGGGGAAGCCCGACAGATTGCCCGGCTGCGCATAAAAGACCAGCAACCCGCTGACGCCCGACGATACAACTTGCTGCGATGCGACGCTGAGTACAGACTGGGAAACAATGTGTGGGTTTGGATGCCGATACGCCGCCGCGAAAGAAGTGAAAATCTCTTGCAGCGGTACTTCGGACCATACATTCCTTCGATGCGTAGGACAGCTTGATTAGGAGCTCATCCCCGACCACACGACTACATTCCAATGGCGCGGGGCGCGCCCAGAAGTCGTCCATATTGTGCACCGCCAACATTATTACGCGCGCTAAAGTTATCTTAATATTTCGCGTTTTGTTTATCTTTCTTTATTTAATTTGTAATCGTCAGGTCGATTCCATTATCAGAGGGGAATAACGCCTCAAATCATCCAATCCTTATTTGTTCCCTTTTCGACAGCCGCCAGCATGTGGCCTTATCACTCTGATTCTGCTACGTGGATCAATTCTGTATCCTTTGTTTCCGCTCGTTATCGCGAGACGCAGCTTTATCATTTTCTTTGCTGCGCAAGCTGTGCTGAGATGTGTCTAGAAGATTGCGGACACCCGGGAACGTTTCTGCAATGTTCTAGCTTGTGGTAGTCATATTGCGCGGCTTTATTTACATGTTTCCTCGCCGCTTCAAATTGATCGTTTGACGGAGTGACGGCATACGTAACTCGGCTACCTGCGAGCAAGTTTGCTGCAATCGCTGGTGCCGGGGTCAGGTATTTTAGCGCGCAAGACAGCCCAATAAACAGTTGATTTCAGTGCGATTACGCCTGTCTTCTCTTTTGCCGCCCACGGCCATGCGACAGTATAAAGCTTTTCAGAGTAGCTTTCCACCTGCCAGTGAGAAGGTAAAATAATAGGTTGTGTCTCTTGTTTATTGTTTAGGCATTGTTGTTTATTGGTGAAGATAGGAATAGGTAGGAATAAACTTTGCAAGGTGTCTGAAGAAGCAGCAGCAGAACATATGCAGAGAAGAAGAGGAAGCGAAAAGCGCGGTGCCAGCTCTGCGTTATACCTGAGGTCAAGTTGCAGGCGCTTATGACCTTGGCTCGACGAGGTTAGCAAAGCGTTCTTTTAATAAATCTCCGCTACTTACGCCAGATTCGAAGTTTTTCTTACACTTCCTTTGCTCGGCAAATCTCACTGCCACGCGGCTACGTATTCTGCAAAACATACATCAATCTTTTCTCCTCATACCCCATATTCACCTCTCCAATATAAGCAACCCTTTCCTGCGTCCAGAAATGGTCGCGAACAATACGGCTTACCTTGAGCGCAGCTTATGCTTTTTATTCTATTAATTCAGACCCGCTTAAGTATTATTCACTTGTCATCCTGCGGCGCTTGCGTGTCTACCATCTCATCAGCAGGCTGACCCGTTGACTTTGATACTGGTTTTCCCAAAAGAAATAGTTTCTCCTCTACTTATCGTCGCTTCTTTTGCAATATTACTTGAGTTCTTTTTGGACACACAAGAGTCATTGTTTATACGATCTAATCTGATGTGTCCAAAGGTCGTTTTGCTTCATTTATGATTGTTAATTATGTAATATGTATTTTAAAATATTGAGGCTCGACAGTAAAAAAAAACGTGTTTACATTTCAACAATGAAGAAATGTTGCAATATTCCCTTTAGGCTGCAAGTGGCAGCTTGTGGTGCTTGTGTATCGGGGTTTGGTCTATCTCGCGCAAAGCGCCTGCATGACAATTTGCGTCAATCAGCTTCTCTCAGGTATCACTAAGCTACATTTCAGTAGTACATAAGTGGGGACTAACACAAACTCATGTCCTAGAGAATTTTCTGCTTATTGTTGTAAAAATGCACCCGGTTAAATATATTGGTTAGAATTTTGCCTAATCAGAAAGCAATAATTAGCATGAAAGAAAAAGTTGTTATATGCCATACAACCTTTGGAAGCAATAAGAAATAAATTGAACAGAGCGAACTAGTAGCATTTGCCAGACCCCTTTTTGAAACGACAGCGTATGTCACGGCAAGTCTGCTTTAAGTAAAACACGTGCATCGTACAGGATAAACTGTTTCAGTATGAAAAACGTAAATATTGTTCGCAGTTTCTTGCCTTCAAGCGCTAATATGGATTCAAAATGGACGGTTGTTTTGCGTTATCAATAGGGCGCTCAATTCAATTCAGAACTTAATTCTCGTTAGGTGTCAAAATGGTTGTTATCAATGGCTCTATAATTCTGTTTTCAGAATACAGGCTGGAATCATTGACGTAGAATGCATGTTTAAAAATGTATTTAGAAAAACAGTTATTAATGTAATACCTGGGATCAGCGTGCGAGCATGGTTTCATTGAGATTGTGTCATTATTTTTTTTTTCAAAAGTAAACAATGCTGGTTGGTCGGTTTTTTTTTTTGCATTTCTGGCTGGCTAGCTGGCCGGTTGGCCGGCTGGCCGGTCGGTCGTCCGGTCGGTCTGTCCACTGGTTGGTTGCTTTATGGGGTTTAACGTGCCAACGCGACTAAGGCGCATGAGAGAACTGTTGTGGCGGGCCGTGGAAATTTGGGCCACGCGGGGATCTTTAACTCTCGCTGAAATTGCCCAGCACTCGAACGCCTTGCTATTCACTCTATCGGAAAAAAGAATGCCTTCCATGCCTATGGAACTCTCCACTACGATGCACATACCAAAGACGGAGATGCCAAGCGTACCCTCAAACTCCATAGAGTAGCAGGTCTCAACGAATAGTTTTATGACTTCTCTTCAACGATGAACCCAAGACACCGCCGATCATCAAATAAATCCAGTTTGGTCAGTAGACCATCATGTCAACTGCAGATGGACAAAAAGCAACACCTAAGAAAGCTTACTGACATGGCAATTGCATGATCGATACGTGTAAGCAATGTCCCCACAATCTTTCTTTAGGTGCGTTCTAAACAAAACTTGTGTGAAAATACTCCGTTAAAAACTCCATGTGGTCATTTATTTTTATTGCCATGTCGTATTTAATTTATATATAACAGTCACTTAGCTATAATATTTTGTCATCAAAGTGTTTCATCGCGAAAACGCTATACGAAGCTTGTATTTCGACCGCTTCTAGTTGTTTACCATCCCTGGTACCACACATATTACGGGTTCCGTTAGCTTCAAAAATGCCGAACCATGACCACCGCGATAGGGACGTCAACCTCCCACAGTTGTCGCCTCGTCTCTGTGCTGTAATTTCTGCGATTTTGTTCCTTACATTGTGGTAGCCGTCTGTCTTGTTATCTACTTTTGGAAATCGTCATACCCTCTAAACCATTGTTGTTGTGAAAGCTTGATCTGTACTACGAGGTTGAGATTGACTAATTTATTGGCGTTGGGATTAAATCAACAGCACACAATATGCCAATGACGGATATCTCCAGCCAGCCAGCCAGAAAACCAACCAACCAGCACTCTTTTCTTATTAAAAAAAAAAATTATTGACAATCTCAATCTAATCAACCTCGCACGCTGATCCCAGGTAATGCATTACTAACTGCATTTCTGAATAAATTTTTAAACATGCAATATGCGTCAATGATGCCAGCCTGTATTCCGAAAACAGCAATATATGGCCGATATTTATAGCCATTATTGAAACCTAGACGAGAATTAAAGTTCTGAATTGAATTGAGCTCCCTATTATTAGCGCGAAAAAACCGCCATTTTTGAATCCATTAAAGGCATCTGATTAAAGGCAAGAAACTGAGAACTATATTTGAATTTTTGCATAATAAAACAGTGTATCCTCTACGATGCACGTGTTTTACTTAAAGCAGACTTGCCGTGACATACGTTGTTGTTTCAAAAAGCGGTCTGGCAAACGCTACTAATTCGCATTGTTTAATTTATTCTTTATTGCTTGCAAAAGGTGTAGGGTACATAACAACTTTTGCTTTCATGCTATTTAGCGATTTAAGTATTTAACCGGGTGCATTTTTACAACAATAAGCAGAAAATTCTCTAGAACATGAGTTTGTGTTAGCCCCCACTTATGTACTATTAAAATGTAGCTTAGTAATACCTGAGAGAAGCTGATTGACGCAAATTGCCATGCAGGCGCTTAATGCGCCAGATAGGCCGAACCCCGATACACAAGCACCACAAGCTGCCACTTGCAGCCTAAAGGGAATATTGAAACATTTTTTCATTGTAGAAATGTAAACACTTTTTGATTTTTACTGTTGAGCCTCAACATTTTAAAATACATATTACACAATTAACAATCATAAATGAAGCAAAACGACACATCAGATTAGATCTTATAAACAATGACTCTTGTGTGTCCAAAAAGAACTCAAGTAATATTGCAAAAGAAGCGACGATAAGTAGAGGAGAAACAATTTCTTTTGGGAAAACCAGTATCAAAGTCGACGGGTCAGCCTGCTGATGAGATGGTAGCCACGCAAGCGCCGCAGGATGACAAGTGAATAATACTTAAGCGGGTCTGAATTAATAGAACAAAAAGCATAAGCTGAGCTCAAGGTAAGCCGTATTGTTCGCAACCATTACTGGACGCAGGAAAGGGTTGCTTATATTAGAGAGGTGAATATGAGGTATGAGGAGAAAATATTGATGTATGTTTTGCAGAATACGTAACCGCGTGGCAGTGAGATTTGCCGAGCAAAGGAAGTGTACGAACAACTTCGGTATCTGGCGTACGTAGCGGAGATTTATTAAAACGAACGCTTTACTAACCTCGTCGAGCCAAGGTCATAAGCGCCTGCAACTTGACCTCAGGTGTGACGCAGAGCTGGCACCACGCTTTTCGCTTCTTCTGCTGCTGCTTCGCTTCCTCTTCTACTCCGCATATGTTCTGCTGCTGCTTCTTCAGACACCTTGCAAACTTTATTCCTACCTATTCCTGTCTTCACCAATAAACAACAATGCCGCACACTTTGAAACATAGCCTCGCATTCCCTTGCCTACATTTTGTTCCCCCGCCACAGCTGGCCATCTGGCTCGCCTTCTGTGAACTCCCCTTTCAAAATGTCCTCGATATCTCTGGGTCGTCTAGACGCGACTATGGTGTCTTTGAGGTTCTCAAATAGCCATGGATGAGAGCACTCTGAAAACAGTGCTCCGGCTTTGTTTCCCTGACAACCTTGGAGGAATTCAACCACAGTAAAACGTGTATGATGACGCTTATGTGAGCTTCTGCTCTGTAAACTTATCTCGGTGAGTGTAACCTCTCTTAGCAAAGCAGTCTAACCAAACATAAAGTTTATGGTTGCATAACAGCGCTTCGCCGAGCAGCAATTTTTTTCCCTGTTGTATTACCGAATATCTTTTGCGTTTCTTACATGTGCTTTTAGCGCTAGCAATCGAAGCTGAACCAAGAATCCTGTGATATATCACTTCGCTTCCGAAAAACATTTCGCGCGGGAAGTATATGGTACGTGGTCTCTGTTCTACCACGTTGTGACATACCGTGCGTCAGCAGTAACGGCGTTTGCATCACGTCATCAATGTCATCGTACATAATGAAGCGAAGAAGCCAAGCTTCTGGGAGACAGTGCGATAGATGTGGTGCCTCAACCTGTGCCGGGCGTGAATATGAGTTGTATCTCTGGGTGCGTGTGTTGAATCTGTGTTCCTGCTCAGTGAGTGGGTAGGTTACATAATACGGTAGATAGATACAATGGCCAGGTGGCCACAACCGATTAGGGTTAGGCGACGCGAAAACTCCATAATGCTGGAAAGACAGCGAAAGACAGCAGGCCCGAGACATGTATTGTGTGAGGCAGGTGACTGCAAAGCGTCAAAACGCCACTGCTGACATAGGGTAGAATATGAAACAGGGGGACACAAAGTGGAGTGCTGTCTTATGAGAGGATTTTTAGGTTCAAAAGCATTAGAAGCGCGGGCTATACCAAAGAGCCTGATAGCACTTTCGCTATCAGTTCTTAAAGGCGAAGCGTGCACCTCCCACAATTATTTGTTTTTTAGAATATTATTGGCGCATATAGATTACATCTGATTGAAAACAACACGAGACGCACGACCGGTCACGCTCCGCTCCAGCTACGTAGAAACCGTACTTTCACCAACATTTTTTAAATTTTGCTTTGGGAAGGTATGTGCCAGAGCTACTAGCGATAATCTGATTACACGTTGATATGGGCGGGGACTTCCCAAAGTGCAATACAATAGCATAGGAAATGGCTTATGGCCAAAAGTCTAATAGCTACGTCTCTTGCCATATTTTTAATATATTGCAGCTGATTATTAGATCACAAGTCTACAGCCAATCATATGAACTACCAATGTTCCCCACTTGGTTTTGGACGCGTTGTTACGATCTTTCGTCGTGTGCGCGTCGTGCACTTAATGTTAAGTGTACAACCCATATATACGTGCGATTACGCAGATATGCGATAACTTAGGTGTGAGCCGCAAATATTGAGTGCAGCATTTTCATTCAAACCATTTATATTAGTTCAATAGAGGAGTGGATACAAATTGGGCACAACTTTTTTGAATCCCTTCCCGGCTTGTTGATTTGAGAGAAATGGTGTCATCCTCTAAACTCTCTTCTAGACGTTCGGGAGTGGAGGCTGCTTAGTGGAAGTTTAGAAACCAATCCTGTGGAGAAGTCTGATACGCACTCTACGACACGGTAATAATGTGGCATCTCATCATTTGATTCAGCTGTGTTTTATTGGTAACAGCGAAAGCAACCGCCTCAGCCTTTTCAGTAGATCCTACATATGATGCGGCCTGCTAGGTAATGTTGCAATAATGATGACCACATATCCCACGAAACACGAAGTCGCTGCCTAAAGCGCTGCCAGCTTAGCATGTGCAAGACCTGCACCCTGCCGAAGTCAGGAAGGTTAGAACGAAGGTGCCTTCTCTGAAGGAGCTCACCCGGAGAATGGCCATCTTCGAGTGGTGTAGAGCGGTATGCTAGGAGACCGAGCCAGAAGTCCTCCCTCGCCTCGATGGTCTTTTTCAGGATACGCTTGACGACCTGCACACCCGTTGGACTGCCAAACCGTTGGACTGCGGATAACGGGGACTCGAGGTTATGTGGTGAAAGTCGTACGTTTTAGCAAACAGGGCAAATTCGCGGCTCGAGAACTGTGGTCCGTTATCCGCACAGACTTCCACTGGTACACCGTATCTGGCGAACATGGCACTAAGGGCTGCAATTGTGGTTTCCGCGGTTGTGTCTTCTAGAATGTCGACCTCAGGAAAATTGGAAAAGGCATCATAATTAACCACGTAGGACTTGCCCGCATACGAAAAGATGTCCACTCCAACCCTGTACCAAGCACATTCCGGAACTGGTAGCATCAGAAGTGGTTCCTGTGGCTGTCTGTACGCGTATTTTCTGCACGTTGCGCAGCTTTCTACACGGGTAGCGATGTCTCCATTCATACCAGGCCAAAATACGAGTTTTCGCGCCCTCTCCTTGCACTTTTGCAACCCGAGGCGACCCGCATGAATCCTTTCCAGCATGAGTCGTCGCATACTCTTCGGAATTACAACTTTTGTACCCTTTAGTACAACTCCATTAACGACAGATAGTTCTTTCGAAAATGGCTTGAGTTCACCTGTCACCGGCTGCCCGCTCACCAAGCATGCAATCACTGTCTGCAGGTAGGCATCTCGACAAGTTTCCAGCTGCAGTGACCGTTGTGTTTCGGGGGTGACCATGTAGCCCAAGGACTGCACTGCATGAACCTCAACATCATTTGTTGTGCGTACTTGGTCTTCGCCCTGTTCGACCGTTGACCGTGACAACATGTCAGCGAGCAGCAGCTGCTTTCCTAGAATGTACTGCAAGATAAAGTCATATTTTAGCAAACGCAAAAAGAAGCGTTGCACTCGCGGTGGCATGTCAGAAATTTCTTTCCGTGCTATCGCCACCAGCGGCTTGTGATCAGTTTCGATAAGCATCTTTCTTCCGTACACAAACTCGTGAAACCTTTCGCAGCCAAAACATATTCCAAGCGCTTCTTTTTCGATTTCTGCATAGTTCTTTTCGGCTTGCGTTAAGACACGAGCGTTAAGACACGAGATGCGTACGCTACAGGCCTACATTCCCCGTTGTAGTCTTGCAGTAACGCTGCACCAACCCCATCCTTCGATGCATCGCAACTAATCTTAGTTTGTCTCTGTGGATCAAAGATTGCAAGTAGGGGGGCGGTGGTCAAGATTTGAGTTAACTTTTTCCACTCCAGGGCATGATTTTCGGTCCATTGGAACTCTGACCGAGATTTGACAAGCTCACGCAAAAGAGTTGTTCGTTCGGACAATTGTGGGACAAATTTGCTGAAATAGTTAACCACACCCAACATTCGCTGGATGTCATTCTTGGACGTTAGTGTTGGCATTTTCACCAAGCTTTTGATTAGCTTTGGGTCAGGCGATATTCCAGTTCGGCGTATGACATCACCAAGGAATTTCACTTCATTCAACCCAAATTTACATTTCTGGGCGTTAAAAGTTAAGCCTGCTTTCTCGGCAGCCTTAAGCACTGCTATCAACCGCTCATCGTTTTCTTGCTTACTGGAACCCCATACTAAAATATCGTCAACATATATCAGTACGCCCGGTAAGCCGTCAAATACTTGACTCATGCTTTGTTGAAATACTTCCGGTGCGGAAGAAATGCCGAAGGGCAAACGGAGAAAGCGGTATCTCCCAAACGGTGAAGAAAAAGTGCAGATTTTAGAAGTCCGCTCATCGAGCGGTATCTGATGATAGCCAGAGTTTGCGTCGAGACAGCTGAAGTACTTTGCATTGGTTAAACGGGCTTCCAAATCCTCTCGCCTAGGAAGCGGGAAACGCTGCCGCTTTATGTACTTGTTGATAGCTCTGTGATCCATGCAAACGCGTATCACGCCATCTTTTTTTTTTGCCAACACTAAAGGGCTGACCCAGTCAGTAGGTTCGTTCACCCTGACAATTATACCAGCACGTACCATTTTTTCAAGTTCCTTCTTTAGGGGTTCTTCTAGCGCCACTGGAACTCGTCGAGCTGGTTGCACTACTGGAACCACATCAGATGAAAGGACCATGCTGTACGCCTGCTTTAAACAACCGAGGCCATGAAAAAAGTGCCTGAAATTGTTTAGAAGGGCGTCGTATGAAGTCTTGTCTATGGCACATACTTTACGCTGAACTAGCCCCAGAGCTTCACTTGCTTCTAGTACGAGTATGGCCTGCCGTTCGTTTTTCACAACAAAAAACTTCACTATAGCAGACGTGTTCGCTTGGTGTACTTCTAGCGTACACGTTCCAAAACACGTTATAGTGCCACCGTTATACGCCCGCAGGACCGAATTAGTCGGCTTCAGCTCTTCTGCTCCCCGCAGTTTTTTGTAAACAGACATGGGGAGCAGGCTTGCCTGCGATCCGGTGTCTACTTTAAATCTGACCTCGCAGTTACGAACTTGAGCCTTGACCATCCAATCCCTTTCTCGTCTTGCGGTGGTGACCTCTAGAATGTCAAAGTCCTCGTCTTCCAGTTCCCTTACTTCGCTCACCCTTGCTGAAGCACAGGCACTTGCAAAATGGTTCGCCTTGTGACACAAGCGACACTTCTTTCCGAAGGCTGGGCATTGTTTGGGCTTGTGCCAGCGGTTGCACTTACTACAGTGAAAAGATGCTTTAACTTCTTTCCGCTCATTTGCAGGAGCCGGGCGCTTCGAAATCGTGTCGACACAATCGTCCCCTTTGCGCCATATTTCGTTCCGCTGGGCTACCGTTTCTGCTGCTCTGCACATTTCTTCTTCTTTTTGCAAAGTCAGTTGGTTATCTCGAAGCATTTTCTCGTGTGGTCGATGATTAAGCGTACCGAACACTATCTGGTTCCTTATCATTGATTCTTGCGACGTGCCAAAGTTGCACTGTGCTGCTTGCTTTTTCAGGTCGCGAATAAACCTTTCAAATGGTTCGCCCTCCGCTTGCTTTCTTGAACGGAATACGTATCTCTCATGCACTTCGTTGCTAACTTCGGCACAATAGGCATCAAATTTTCTCACCACAATGCTGTAGTCCTTTTCTTCATTCAACCCGAACTGGAAGTTGTTGAAGACGTCCAAAGCATCGTCGCCCGCAACGCTCAACAGGAGTGCTGCCTTGGCTGCTTCTGTTTTCGGCTGGTCCGTAGGTGCCGTCGCCTGCAGATATAACTCAAACTTCTGCTTAAAACGCTTCCAATTTTCTGCTACATTACCAGTCAGCCGCAAAGGCTCCGGTGTCTTCAGCAGGGCCATGGCGCACCGGACTCGGGAACGATTTCCTTCAGGCCTCAAAGGGCCACTTCTGACACCATGTAGCCGCTTGCAGGGACGACGCGTACAGCAGCACGGTCAGTGCAAGAATGACGACGTTTATTGCCAGCACAGTTTTTAAAGGCGCGAACACGCGCGCTGTCTCTACTGCGCATCACTGATACGCATCGGTGCTGATAACAGTCACTACACGTGTCCGATACACACCCCAGTAGACAGTGCAGAGTCCTTTACTATCGACCATAACTCAACCTTCGACTCCTTGTCCTGATACAAAGTATTTGAATTGAATCGGATATGTGGGGATGAAAAGAGTTACGGAAGACCTTAAAATATTGTGCCTTCTCTTTATGCCAGGACGGCGGGAAATACTTCTGTTAAATTCTGGTAATCGCCTGTGCTATAGGCAGCGCAAAGGTTTCGTTTAGCTTCCATCGGGCGCATGCAGCGATTGGGCGGGCAGATTGGCTCACTTAATACTTCAGGTCTTATTTATTTATTGATCCATTTAATTATATATTTATACATTATGCGGTATGTGTTCAAGACATTAGCAGGATGGGTACATACACACAATTGGACATACAGAAAGTCAGAACAATATTGGTGAAATATTTAGCTACTGTTCAAATGATCTTAGTGATATCTGGATGACTACGTTGTTGATGACGTAATTTCAGTCAACTACGGTTGGTGGGAAGTAAGACTACTGAAAGGAATTAGCTATTGAGGTTCAGGTATTCTTTTTTCATGTATGAAAATATTTTAACGGGTGGGACTTCACATATGTGCTGAGAATATAACGTATGAAGTAATTCACCACTTGTGTGGTTAATTTATCCACGTATACAAGGATAATGTGGCTTCTTGTAATGCTGCTACTTCTCATGCAAGCTCTTATGCAAGGCCTCCTCGATCTCATTACTGGCTATAAGACATGTATTTTTTCCAACTTTTTGTAATCATTGATGCTCTTCAAGCTAAAGAGGTTGTCAATAAGTTTTTTTTTTTGTGTGGCAAAATAATAAACAAAACTGGAAGCGCTTTGTAAAGAGTAGACATACATTTTAGTGTTGCCGCATGTCACTTATTCCCTCGAGCCAAAAACGTTCTATAGAAGATGCCGTGCGCAAAATGGTATTGTTTGGACTGTCGTTTGTTATCGGGATGTTTGTAACTGAAGCTTTCTCAATCCCGTGTAATAAAAAATGAGCATATTATTTGAAAATATTGGCAACATAGTGGCTGTTTCTATGCGAGCAAAAGCAGCTTTCCAGATGTAGTTAATTTTCTGCTACAAAAATAAAATAACCGATCAAAAAACAGCTTTAATTCATACACTATAGTTACAAAATTCGCGTCGTGTTATGAATTAAAACAGAAGAGCGAAACACAATTCCAGATGCACTTTTATGTTGCCTCATCTTTGCAGCAAATAGATAAGCTAAATCAGCTTATAGCAGCTTGTCCTAAGTGCTATCCAAAACATCTACAAGGAAAGCGTCCGAACGCATCTAGAGAAGAGCAATACTCCAATATCTTGTTTTCTTTGGTGAGTACGGAAATATTTGTTGGCTTAATTCAGCAGCAGGAATTTACTGTTAAGATATAACATTATGCAATATGTTTTCTGCCCATTGCTATACCCCGGGAGCCTTCGAAGAGTAGTGAATGATTGATCTCAGTAAAACTGAATGCGGGGAAGGTTTTGATGACCAAATAACTGAGCGAAGTTTTTTAGCTCGTGTTGCATCAATGACTATAGTTTGCATTGCCTAGCATTGCCTATAAAAGCCTAGCATGGCGGTAGCCACGTGTTACCCGCGTGATGCTGTGACGTCACACCTCACGTGACACTAGGGTGAGAGCTGGGCTACCAACTCTAGCGGTCGGCGTAGCGCGGTCGCAGCCGCGGCGCAGCGCGTGACATCACACTCTACGTGGCACAAAAGCGAGAGATGAGCAGGAGCTGCCAACTTGGGTCTCTCGTTTCACATGGGACAGCAATGTCAGAATCAGCCTGCTAGTACCCTGGCATTCACGTTACCCCTATAGGCCAGTAAGGCACGTTCATACGGCTTGGTTAAAGCGGGGCTTTATATGTGGACTGAGGAAAAAAAATAGGAGAAGAACGCTCGGTTATCCGCAGCTAATGCTTTCGCTGAGTATTTGGTTCAGCAGCGTTTAACCCTTGTAATATTTTTTTTATACTGCCTGGTGGAGTTGCCTGAACAGGCACGGTGGCGGAGTGCTTTAAGTACTCTTGAGGGGATCGTTTTGCATTTTTATGGAAATGGTTTGATATCCTCCACAGAGACGCCCAGAGTACTTGAAACAATTTTATTAGTTATCTCTTTCTATAATGATTCATACTTCGCGTGGTGTTAATGCATGTACATCTCAGCTGTTATTTATTCATACATATGCACTGTAGAGTGGTGCACCCCAGTGTAGATAATGTTGACGATATCATCACCGCTTCGAGCTTCACACGTCCTCACCTCAATACTTCCTGTGGTATGTATGTGGATAGTTATCGCTAACATTTTGCTTTTCCGCAAAGATCGTTTGCTTGCATTGTTAGCGGTGGCCAAGATAGCTTGCCACATTCAGTCCTGTCTGTTGTACGTATTCCCCGAAAACGTCGGACGTGCCGTGGTAGATATATGGAAGGTGGCTCCAATAATTATCTCCCAGAGAGAGCCTGTACGGCGGCCATAAGTTGTGAATTCGACAGCTGTTAGTTGCAATCGAATAAAAGGAATGCTGGCATCCTCTGGAATGCCCATTTAGGACGACGGACTGTCTCTATATACAAAACCATCCCACCTGAGTGTGTCGAATGCTACTGTCTTTATTTTCATTTTACTGTGCCAATTATTCGTCATAATCAGGTTGTTTAATAAAACAAATTGGGGTGCAAATTAGTGCCAATAAAATTTCAGTAGACAAATTAAGGGGACGGAATTGATCAAGAAATAATTTCAGCAACCAACTACTCTGCGCAAAGAAAAATATGACACAAAACTTTTATTGTTGCCTAATACAGATGCTCTTCTGCATGCTTGGAACCAATTTCTGTCATGACAACGTGACAATGAGATATGAATGAAAGTATTGGGATGAAGTTTTAATTCAACATACAGTGTTACAATAAAAAAAGCACATGAAATTCAGTAATTGGCATTGTGGATCAGAAAGTTTTACAATAAACATTTTTTCTTCCTTTCTCCCACAGAAGTCAGAAGAGCATCCTTGGCATTGTGTCTTATACTTTTAACAGTGATGTCTAATAAGGCGGAATATGAGTCAAATAATATTATTTGCCTTGCTCTTCTCTTCAGCATGTCATGGTGGATGATTTGCTCAGCACAAAGTATGTATTTTGTTTAGTGCACGTATTCAAGTCCGTCTACAAAAATATTCAATATTGTTGGCTGCTTCTAACAGTAAAACCTCCGCAACATTAAACTCATACTTTTGGGTAGTCCTTTATATAAGCCTGAGTGCTGCATTCAAACAGTAATTCATCAAATATGTAAGGGTAGTTTTTGACACTTCAGACATTGTTTAAGTGAAGTTTGAGTGAACCATATTGTTTAATTGAAGTTTAAGGAAACAATATTGCTTAGCGGAATTAAAATGAACAATATTTGTCTAATGTAACCGAGCGACGTCGCCGGAGCGACCTCACCGGCATGGTACTAATGGTTGGTGGTCCCTCATCGTCGGCTGCGAGCTAACAGTCGCTGACAAAGTTTCCCCTCGCTGCCGTTTTTGTGCTAATAAAATGTAAGCAAAACCATGCGCGACGTTCACTCTCGTGCCTTCGGAACGCTGTTTTCGAGGAGGACTTCGCGCGCAGCAAACCTCGCCCAAAGCTCAATGTTGTCTGTCTCCGTGAGGCTGTGCCCTTCTCGGCCTACTTTTTCTTTGAGTATAAGAACATATTTGAAAGAGGTGCTACGTAGCTATCTAAGCGCTGCAAATGAGGTACAACAGACAAGGACAGTAAGAGACTCCTACTACCAACTGACGTATCCAGAATAACGAGGGCGACTTACATACTTATTATACTTTTAGAGCCTAACCACTCGTAACAGAACTAAGCAGCCTCTTGTTTTTATGTAAGCGGAAAGCTAGGTGCCTGTTTGTGTGCTGTTTGAAGAAAGTGCCCGTTAAAGAGCCCCAGGTGGTCGATATTTTTGTAGCCCTCCACTACGGAACCTTTCATAGCCAGAGTCGCTTTGGGATGTTAAAAAAGGTAGAAAACATGATGACATCAATGGCACCCGTAAGGGAAAAATTCAAAGCAAAAAGGCACTGGTTACTGATCTCGTCTCCGTGCATTATAGGTCAAGCAATCTCCTTACTATATATTGCCACGAACGGCGTACTAACGCAATCACTCTCACACTTCTTGGTATGATAAGTCTCAACCAGCTCTCGCGCTAGCGTTTGTGAGCTCCTAAAAAAGAGGGAGGTTCCCAGCAGCCCAGCATCAAACTTTGGATTTTTTCCTTCTTTTTACATCTATTTTATCTTTCTTATCCATTACTGTGCGCCTCACGGCGGGTCTTAGTCCCGGTACGTAAGCAGAAATTAATTTCACGTACCTGCTCGTTAATACATCATCCTTTCCATCTTACTTTCCAACATTTCAATTTAGTTTTATGCACTCATCATTTTAACAATTCACAAACTTGTTGCGGTGCATAGTAGTGCGATCTACGTTGTTGTTATTTGCGGATGATACAAATCGACACAGGGAACACTGTTTTTAGGGGGCTCAAAGACTACCGGCATTTCATAAATTTTTTGTCACATGCTTTAATATACGTTGATAGAATTTAATCACAGGTTTAGTTTTACTTGGTTGCTAGGTTCAGCGGCCGCATCCTTGTCATTTATATTTCTTTAAAATTTGATGTTCTTTTTCACAGCTTCGGGAAAAGAACTAATGATGACAAAAGAAAATCCTGTCCGTTCTACCTTTCTTTATCTCATCCTTAACCTGACCTTGCGTTTGTTAGCAGCGGGACTTTCAGAGTTTCGACTAAAGGCACATCAGACCTACAGAGCATTTGACTGCCTTCAAGGGCTTTGAATCATACGAGACCAATCTTTTGAGTAAGCATGGTTGGTCCTTCCAATAAAAGTCTTGAATCCAAGGATTGCAAACTGCTGTCCTTAGCAAGTTCAAAACTAAAATCTAGTTTCTGGCGAGTTGTCTGAAGCTAGCAAGGATAACTCCACGCTTGTAGATAGATCAACGGTTACTATTTTGTCTTCCAAACCAATAAGCAAAATTATCCACTTATCTAAATACCCTTACCACATTACTGCTTCAGAAGGCTGAGAAAGGGTTCTGTGAAAAGAAGTGAGATATATTTTGCACAACACTCAAGCCACGCACGACACGATGCGGTTTCAATTCTTCTGGGTATATTCTTCACCTCTAAAAGTACGAGTGGTAGAAAATAAATAAAATCTGAATATTTTCGAAAAGTCATCAGACATACCGATCGTATTTTGAGAAGACACCAAGCTGTTCATCTAATGCAACTCATAACAGCCGCCATTAACTCGCTCTGTGTGATAGAATAAGTCTACATTATCAGCCAAAAACGTACATCTTGTAGATTTAGTTCTGCGAAAGAATGGAATAATTTCAAGCATATTGTTGGCATAAAAAGGATCCTACACAGCAATGTGTTGAGCTGTTTTAGAAGAAAATGTTTAAACCTGTTTTTCCAGCTCCTTGATTATTAGCCGTTGAAAAGGCGTGTAAGCTGTTAAATTTGCTTAACCTTTTCTTAGCTTTTGCAAACCAACCTCTCCACAAAGCGCAGTGGCTCGGCCTTTTATCTTTGTTGCTTTCGATTTCGCTTTCTTAGAGTTCTTTTTTTATGGCTTCCGCAAAATATTTCACAAAATATTCTAAATGGGATTCCGATAAGTTCCCCCTAAACATTTATACATATTCCTCTAAAGGAATGTGTATAACAGTTGCGTCTTATCTGTTCGCACCTATGGGGCTGAAACGTGGATGCAGAGTGAGCAGAGAAGTACCTCGAGTTCATTCTATTGAAAAACAAGAACTAATGGGCATGAGCAGGTTATGTAGTGCGCAGAGAGGATAGCCGATAGTTGCGAAAGGTAAGAAATTGGATTCCAAGACAAGGAAAGCGTAGGAGGGAGGAACAGAAAGTTTGGTGCATAGATGAGGTTAAAACGTTCACAGGATTCAATTCGAAGCTGCTAGCACAGGACCTGGTTAGTTAAGTGCGATGGACAAGTCCTTCACTTTGCAGTAGGTATCTAATCAGGGTGATGAGGATGATGACTCGCTGCAACAATTTTGAAAACATTCTTTTTTCTAACCTGGAGTGTCAGCGAAGTTAGTAGAGTATGAAGGTTGATTGCTAGTTGAGAATTTTTTCGCGATTCCGTCATGGTGGTGTAACTTCGTTGAGCTGGAGGAAGGAAATTCAAGGCTATATTCCCCGGTGTTCTAAGTAAGGTAATGGCTACATATGCAATGAGGGGGGTCAATACGTCGTCGTCGTCGTCGGTAGCGTTACATTTTCCCGTGTCCAGCCGAAGCCCTCTGGGCGTGTTCATTAGTCGTACGAGGCTGCCAAGGCTTGAAACGGGCAACGAGACACAGTTCGGAGTGCGCAGATCGACGAGCCGATGCGGCAAGGCGGGCTATTTCATAAGTTAAATCACTGATCTGTTCGACCACTATGCATGGGCCGTCATATTGAGCGAAGCGCTTTTGATGTAGGTCGCGGCACCAAATTGGATATCACAACCAGAATAAATCCTCTAAGGATTATGTGGCACGCCAGTGTTGGTATCATATGGGCAATAAAGCGTAACTATAAAACACCAGAGCGTAAGGAGGCGATTTTCCAAGCTTCGTCGGTGAGGCAGAAAATCTCAGCCAGGCAGGGGTCTTCACAGCATGAAAAGAGCAGGATAGTATCCAGGAAATAGCGTGGTAGTCTGGTATACAGCAGGAATAATGGGCTGTACCCAGCCTTCTCATGCGTGGCGGTATTAAAATAATATGTGATTAAGGATAGTATGATGTCGTAATTCTTATGTCCTGCATCCACATATGCCAGGCATGTTGGCAAATATTTTTATATCACTTTCAGTCAAGTGATTTGTATGGCGTTGAGGGTCCGGACGTTACGGCGCACAAACTCATGAACTCTTCAACAACATTAGCAGGTAATTGACGGACACGATTAGTGATGACAATTTGCAGCGGTCCTTGTCGTAAGATTAGTGAGTGCAGCAGAAAAAGCGATAGTAGATTCACCGTAGCAGGTGGAATATCGGCGGTTTCACAGTAGCGTGTGAGGTAGTCCGCGCAGATTACAATTCAGCGATTTTCATTCACGCACTGCGGAAACGTACCCACGAGGTCAATGCCTACTAGATCAAAACGGAGCTGTAGGGGTTTCACAGAATGTAGCAAGTCAGATATAGCTGTGGCGGTATGTTTGTGGAGCTCACATTGCTTGCAACTGCAATGTCTTGTTCAATAGTCGAGAACAATCTGGGCCAGGCGGTAAAATTTATTCGCTTCTCGTAACTGGTCATTCGATCTTTTGTTTCGAACCACCACTCGGAAAGGTCTCTCTCGGGGTGGCGGAAGGTAAGCTCTCGCGCTGCCGACTGGGGCGTCTCGTTGTGATTCGGTGAGGATGCACCATCTCCCGCGTGCGCCGGGAACCGCTTGATGCGGATAGTGTTGCCGCGGTCTTGGAGCTGGAGCTTACTGATGATGCTGGCCGCCGGCGCGCACGCTCGCGCCTTGGCAAAGTTGCGCACAGCGTTCCTCGAGTCGCTCAGCAGCGGTGCGACACTCGGCCTCCGAGATCGCCAGAGCTATGGCAACCTCTTTGGCGTCTGTGGTGTCTGTACACCGCACGCTCGTTGCCGTTGTCTTTATTCCGGTAGCCGCCGCAACAGCGACTGCCACGAATCCTTCTCGCTTGTATTCCGCAGCGTCCACGGTACTTAGTCGGGAGGAGACGGTCATCCTAAGGCAAATGCAAACCGGGTCACTCATAGCCCCGGAAGTGCTACACGTCCTCCATCCAGACATCTACACGAGTGATATGTGCAGTGTATGTCAAAGGGGTCCGGCGGACCAATGAGAGATCGTGTGGGACTGTGCCAGGTTCCCGACCGAAGCTGCATCCAGGACATACCCGCGGGAACTTCAAAGTGCTGTGCAAAATACAGACAAGGACATTCAACTATGGGCCGTCCAGCAGACCCGGAGTGCGATCGAAAAGCACAATCCTCACAACCCGCCACAAACGGGCCGAATGAGGTAGGGCAGAGTAGGGTATAACCCTGGGTCGACGCTTGGCCAGTGTCACGACGCTTTAATCCGTCGTTTGCCGGCTCCTTAAAAAAATTATACATACATACATTCTGGGCCAGTAAAGCCTTGAGCATGGTGAAGTATTCGAACCGATTCAAATGCCTAGAAGTATTGACATCATGAATGGCACGCAATACGTCAGTGAAAATCGTTTTGGGAACCCCGGGTAAGTATCGCCCCTGGCAGGGGTGTAACCCTTTCCCCCACAACAACGGCTTTTAGCTCCACTGGCTTCGGCTGCTAAACAGAGGAACTGAAGACCCTTGTGCGTTTGCTGTTCTGTTTTGAAAACGTTTGGGTCAGGGGACAGCTCTGTAACGCCAACGAGCGTTGGCGTTACAGAGCTGGAAATCGTCGCTGTCGGATCCGGTCATGGCCACCGGCATCATAGAAAGACACACTGCGTTCATGACGTCTCCTGTATTGGCGAACCACAACTACGTCCTATACTGAAACCAGAAACCCCAGAGCGCGAGCCTGACATGCGGGTATCGAAGGTTCTGTAGCCAACAGAGTTAATGAAGGTCAGTTACGATCAACGGAAACGCTGCGCTGCGAAAACTGAAGTGAGGCATTCTTGTTCGCTGACTGTGCCATGTCACCCTGGCTTGTTCAGGGTACGACTTGCGTGCACCATAACATGCTCTCGTTTGTTGTGGCGCCGCACAAGAACTGCACCGAGGACTATCCCACTAGCGTCCGTGTAAATCTCTGCTTATGTAGTAGTATAGAAATGAAGTTGAATGGGTTTCAATATCAAAAGAAGCTTCCCTTGAATGAATTACGCGTCGCACGTTGATGTCCAGTCCAAAGTGGCATTTTTGAAATGGCACATCAACTGATAGGCAACATAAGCAAACCGATATATAAAGCGTCTAAAATACGAACACAACCAAAAAAAAAAGAATTGCCGATATATGTTACTGTCATCGGGGATTAAAAGGACTCAACAGCGGCGGTTTTCTGGGGATTCTGCATAGCACCATTACCCTTGGCAAAATGATTTTGTAACAGCGCTCGGCGATTTCCAAAGCAGCAAGTTTTTGAGTTCAGATTTAGGGCGGAATTGTGCAAACAGTTCAAAACGCATACTAGGTGGACATTGTGCCCTTGGAAGGATGTCCAAACACACGACGACATTGTCATGGCAGCAAACAGAAATGTCCTATTTTAAGTTACGCAAAACTCGGTCCATAAATTGTGGAAATGTGGTAGGGACATTCCACAGTCCAAATGGATAACACGAAGCTCAAAAATACCAACTGGCACGAAAGAACACTCCTTTTCTTTATCTGCAGGGTCCACTGGTCTATGACAGTAGTCAGCTCTGAGGTCGTGACAAGAATAGGATTTACCAGACAGGTAGTTGAGGGCGACATCTTTTGGAGGAAAAGTGTACATGTCCGTTTTTGTAATATACTTTTGACATCGGTAATCCACACAAAATTGCCAAGACCAGTCTGTCTTGCGCACGAGAATCACAGGAGCTTCCCATGTGCTAGATGTCTCCTGTATCACCTTCTTCCGTATCATATCCTCGACTTGCTCATGATGAGTTTGCTTTTTGATGTGGGCACGCGATATGGCTTTTATCGGATGGGACGATCCGAACCAGTGTCGCTTGTATAATGGTTCCGAGACACAGAGCGAGAGGTTGGTATATTTATTTGAGATTATTTAAGCAAAAGTCAAATATAGGCAAGAAGGCCTGAACAATATCCACAAGAGTACGGTGTTGAGGCGAGCTCAGATCGGCGCTGATCATGTGAAAAAAGTGAATGTGTATCAGCGGCGGGATGCTCGGGGGCAATCGTAGTGATTTGTGACCAAAGGAAATAGGGGCGCATCACGTGTACATGAGGCAAGTTTCAATCCAATTGACAAAACATGCATTTAGACGTTGGGTTAATTGTACATAACGAGACACTACCGATGCTCACGGTGATAATACAATAAGAAATAACAATTTTCTTCCGGCATGCTGAACTAATTGGGTGCACCACTGTCTTAAATGGGGTCTGGTCAATAAGTGGAACGGACACTGAGATGAGCCTCGCTTTCAAATTGAGCTTTGAAATGAGTGCCGTCAAAAACCTCTTCCCTTCGGCAGTCTATGGTAGCGCCACAAACCTTCAACCACTTAGAGACACTTGCGCACTACGCAAACACAGAGGCAGCAACGCCTCTAAACGCACACCACAAAACGTTGAAGCACGATGGTATTCAAACATCAATTTGCGT
This sequence comes from Amblyomma maculatum, assembly GCF_055883805.1. NCBI lineage: Eukaryota > Metazoa > Arthropoda > Arachnida > Ixodida > Ixodidae > Amblyomma > Amblyomma maculatum. The sequence continues at coordinate 53,471,745 of NC_139348.1, read as the reverse complement.
CCCAAAGAGTGTCCAAACTCCTTACTCATCAGATACAGTCGCATTCGTATATACCAAAGCCAATCTAGAACCACCATCAATGAACACACGTTTTTTGTTTTTCAGCGTTACGGACGAAGGAGGGATATTAGCGCGCGAAACAAATACAGCGGCCTTTCACCCCCATTGGTCGCATTGCATAGTTTTCCTTAAAAAGGCGATAAAAAGCTCCTCCGTGGTGATGGGGAACCGGACGCACGGAAAGCAGGTGACACTTCGATCCGATGCGGAACAAAGGTCCTCCGGTTTCTCGCTCGGGAATTTTCGGGTAATACCCACGCGTAGCATTTCGTTGCTGTTACGCGGGTTCGTATTGCGTATTGTTGGACACTGCTGGATACGCCGCGCAGTTAAGTGTGGCGGCAGCCTACTATGGTAGTACCTGGTGATGTGGCCTTCAACGCTAAAACCGTAGCAGATCGGTCGGGAAGGTAGAAATGCTACTCTTGATAAGAACCAGGAACCGCAGGACGCATAGTAGTTGTGGCTTAATTCTCGTACTGTTCAGCAATCCTGCAAGTCGGATTGAACATCTGAAATTTCGTGAGGAGAACTCATACCTGAGGACTTTGAGCTTTGGCGATTTGGGATTGTGAAATTAAAGGCAGATAGGCAATCGAACAGCAACTTGAGGAGCTTGGAATGAAGGCAGCACTGCGATCGCTGGCGGTGCTGGAGAAAGTGGTTGTGGTGGAAGGCGGCCCTCTGGGAACCTTCGCAGATTCATGATGGCGGAGTGTGTCGAGCCGTCGTTTCGCAATATTTGCCGGATAGTCGACGGAAGGTGTAGTAAGGCAAGGATTCAAGGCTAGCAACGGTATGCACGCAAGCCAGCCGCTCAAAGTTTGGCTCAATACGACGTATTTTTAGGGTTCGAAACGAGCGGATGTACCTAATGACATCAGAAACAGTGTCAAGGTTTATTTGGCGATTACAAAGTTGTCCATGCCATCCACCATGGCCTTCAAAAAGTGGCCAACTCTTTCCTCCTCAGGCATGTTGAATATATCCATTTGTATAAATTTAGGATCGCTTCAAAATAGGTGGCGCAAGTTTCATCGGGTAATTGAGTTCATTTGCGCAAGTGTCTGCTCTGCGTGCTTCCTGCTAGGAACAGCCCTCAAAAGGCTGCTTTAGTTATGTGCAGACTGTTTCCAATTCTTCAAGTTGTCGTTATTCTCAAACGAGATTATCGTCGCATGAGACAGGAAGGAAACGAAATTGATTAGCAGAGTGAAATAGCCCTTTTCGTTGTACCGACTAACTACCGACTATAACTAACGACTAGCATCAGGACCCTCTTCTCCTACAAACGACGGTGGTTCTGGTAAGGCTGAGATGAAACAGCGCTTGCGAGGCTGGCCTGTAGCCAGCCTGGCATCCCAAAACCTTCATCATATTGTTACAGTGAAAAAACAAGGAATAGTTTATATAGTGCTGATGGAAACGGGACAAGGCGAGACCTACTATCTCTAAGCACCAACTCTTTCTACTGTTCTGCCACCCAATACATCGTCATCAAGAGTAGGGTTAGAATATGTTAGTGGCCGCGTTCCCACTGACTATAAAAATAAAATTCTGGCTTGTGTCATAAATGAAATGAATCTGACACAAAAAGGTCAGTCTTTCAAGTTAAAACGGCTGCAGTTTGTTACGACGATATTGCTGAACTATTCAGGCTTGTGACAACAAAGTACAACTTGTGAAAATCGGCCTATGCAGTTATACAGACAATCAGCATCTTAGTATGTAGCGGACTTGAAGGTACAGCTGAAGAATTTGAGAATATTGGTTTGTTCACAGAAGGAGGTTGTCGGTAAACGATTCTACATTAGGATATTCAGAACTATTACCTGTCTTCAAGATAATCATCTTGCAGAGTTATGTTCAATGAAGGGTAGGGAATACATCCAACAGGTCTTTCACCATACATTCAAAGTGGAAAATATTGTTGCATATGTTTCTACTCGTCGAAAAAAATCAGCTGCTCAAATACTTACATCACAGCAGCTAACCTCTCTTGTTACTTGGGTTTCACACATTTGAAGTCTGGGTAGAAATCTGCATTACATTTCAATATTTTTGGCTATTAGATATGTATTCATTCGAATATCTTTTCTTACATTTCAAAAAAGAATTAAGTGACGGTTCTCCTCGAGGCACCAAAGTGAGAAAGAAAAGCTGTTTTCTAATCAATGTTTTGAACCAGGACGCACAGCATAGTGACGTGGCGCCCAGTGAGGAGCAATAGGTTTAGCAACTTTGTTTTACGCTTATGCGCTGTTTGCTCACGACAGTACATAAGCGCGTTCACAATATAAATTTTCTTTATTAAGAGCGATGCTATTTTTGTGATGTGAAAAAAATTCTTAATGTAGGCGCTAACTTCATGAAAGCAATAAGACTCACGTATTGGATGATCTGCAACTTTTATACGGACATTTTTTCTCGCGAGACAATGATTATCAACCTAGCTTTTAGTTGTTATCAGTGGACTTTCGCAAAAGAAAACGACTTTAGTTTAGGCCAGGTGACTCTTAGCTGCTTTTCCTTGGCTAATGATATCTGCAATTTTGTATCCTTGGTTACATTTATCTAGGACGCTCCTTACATTATAAGTAAGGGGTTCATTGAGACACATGAACAGTGGAAGCCGTGCTTCCACTGGAGCAGGGCTTCTCTGTTTGGAATGCATAGCAAGAAAAACAGAGTAACGTAGTGTGCCCTGGAGATGTTAGGGGATGCAAAAAGACAATGGTAGATGTATAGGGAGGAAGGTTCAGCAGGGAACAAGAGAGCCATACAGAAAAAATTATTTTGGTTTAGCTCTTGCTAACCCTAATTGAATTGCGCATAGTTGAATTATTTTCAGTGTTGCTTCATAATTTTTCTTACAATAATATTATTCTTTGTGTTGCCTATCGAAATCTATTACCATAGGAGGTCCCACCTGCGGTCTTGTATTATGGGATCTCTAGCTGTATATTCTTGTAAGTTGTTTGATTCAAAAATAAACTTTCAACTTCAACTTCAACAGTGGAAGCTTCTTTAGCCTGCTACATTATTCCCCTATCAAGCCCTACCAGTATAGGTGCTGCATTATTGGGGACACTTAAGCTCATTCTTTAAGGAAATGCCGCGATAGCGTAAGCCACCAGCCCACATATAAAGTCACGCTTTAACTGCAAACAGTTCTGACAGGCTGATTCTGATATCACCCTACCTTATGAAAGGAACGACCCGAGTTGGCAGCTTCTGCCCGTGGCACAGGGGTAACGTGATTTCAAATGTCGTGACAGGCTGATATTTTTATGAGAAGACCGTAGCTACGCCTCTTCAGGGTGTAGCTGCGGCCAACCGGGGACTCGCTTTGGTTGTCAGAGTGTTCCTTTCGCAACAAAAAATCATAGAGCACTTTGGAACCTACACTGCAAAAAAGAAAAAAGCCTAAGCGTTGCTGGTGCACATGGTATATCGCACGCCCCCTGTCGAACACAACGGGTGTTCCGTTGACCTCATCAAAGTTCACTGGCGTTCTATAATTGGTTTAGAGGAATGGAAAGGCGTAGTACCTGTCCCTCACGGAATCCCACTGCTATCATCCTCCGGTAGACAACGAGAATTATGATGAGAGTTTTACACTTCCGGGAGTGGCGCAAGGTACAAGTTTTGACTGAGGATTCAAAATAACGCAGCAATGCTTTGCCATCACAAGTGGAACTTAGTGTTACAAATACTTCAAATTAATCTGCCAGAGCATTGCTATTGAATTGTCCACAGCGCGATTGAAATCACAAATTTAGAGAACAAAGTGTCCTGTTTAGTAACCGAGGAATTCAAGGAGACAAGAACGGTCCAATGGTATGAGATTCCCTCAATGATATCGCTACTGTAGTGCTTCGCAATAATGTTAGAACTAGTGAAAACCAAATCGAGCAGAGGGTCGTATCTTCAAGATATATTGGTGGTGTGGATCGGTTCGAACGAAGGGGAAAAAGTAATAAGATTTTATTTATGACATTTTCTTTCACAAGTATTAAATTAGCCCAGTAAGTGCTGCGGGCAATAAAATCACCCATAGAAATCACGTTGCCCACATTATTTGCTGCTCGTTAATATAGCGACTGAGGGATTGAATATGGTCTACAGAGAAACTTGGTGGATGGTAGAATAGTCCTATCATGACGAGTGCTTTGTCAAGATGAAGTTTACACCAGACTGATTCTATATCATCTGGTGGGGACAATGTACGTATTTCACGACGTGCGCTTTGTCAAGATAAAGTTTATATGAGAATGATTCTATATTACCTGGTGATGATAATTTTGAAAACTTGAGCTCTGACCTGAAAGCAATGCTACGGCGCCAACTTTAGAGACAGTCAATCGTAAAAAGAGAAACCTGGTGGCTGAGCAGATTTAGCTTTAGCTGCTGGGATCGTACCAGATCGTCGTGACTGAAATGTGCTGTTAAAGAAGGCATTCGGGTATCCGAAAAGAGTATTAGATGCACCGTCTCAAATGTATTGAACTTTGTCTATGAAAGCATGATTATATCGTAGATTGACTACAGGACCCGCGATTCGAAAATGTGTAGAGGCTCCCAAATGTTTTCCTGACTGAACTAATGTGGGCTGAAAAATCCTCAGCAATTTAGCGTTACCCTTTAAGCTTCAAGACATTTTTCATCTTAATAGATTTCTCCCGAAAATCCAGGAACCCAAGGATTACTGGACGCGGATTATCTCTGCGCTTTCTGCCGATCTGGTGGCGATATATTGGAGGGTTAGCAATAACAATAATTCAGGCCGAGAAGAATCTGTTCATTGGTATGGCCATTATTTATTGTTTCTTTCTCAACTAGAATGAAAACCCCATTGCCTTTTTGCACGTTACACGATTCTATAATAAACGCAGTGCTTTTAGCCTGAATTTTATTTCTGCATAAGGATATTACTTCACATATACACGAATGCTCTGGCAGGTGAAGTTTCAATGTGTATTTCGCCGCGAATGCAACTGGTTTTGTTGATGCAGTACAGATTCGTAGCCGCAACGTCGCTAATAACGAGACGACTTACATTGGAAATAGGTCTATAATTGTGTTTGTTTTTGAAACTTTTTTTATCCTCCTTTACCAGTTTAGAGATTTTAGGAAGCGTGTGCAACAGCTAAGGAGCATGTTTGTTTGGCATTCACTGGTTACGAATGTATTGCAGACACTTTTGTCCTGTTAAGTATATGGCACTTCAGTATTTCTCTCCGAGCTCGCTATTCTTTCCATGATACATTATTCATCAAATATTTCAACTTTCACTACAAAAAAAAAAGAAACGTGCCACTACTTGTCATAGTATTTGGGGTAACCATGGCCAACACATGCCATTAAAAGCTAATTGGCAAATAAATATTTTTGAATAGAATGGTGTTAAGCATAACGCGTTCTCTATCAGAGAGCCTAAAGGAATTTTTTCGCGAGGAATATTTTACCTCAGTAGCTTCTTGAACAGGGGTTTCTTCATGTAAAAACACCTTTTGATGGTTAAAGCTGTAGTGGTAGGCCACGAACTGTTTCTTTTTTTTTTAATCCGAATAGTGAACTTTATAATCTCGGGAGTTAACTGTTAATGGAGCCACATTTGTTTACAACATTAGCCCTATCAAGAATGCCACAAGTGTCACTTTTGGGGACACTGCTTTGCGTTGTATAGAATAGTTATCTATCACAGACGTTAGCTCGGGCATGGACTGGATGTCGTTAAATGCAAGGTATAGAAACGTGCGAAATGCCAATAATTCGCATGCTTAACAGTAAGGCCTAGAGATAGTGCAGAAGTAGTTCCAACATTCGAAAATAAAATTAAAGCTTCAAGAACAGTGCGCATATATTTTTACAAGAAAAAGTACGAAATGTATATACGACATAAATGAAAAGTTTATTTTCCATTGGAAGTATTTAGGAGATTTTCAAATGGAAATAGATATGACATGTTGATTATGCTTCCGGAAAAGCTTGTAATATGTTGGTGCTTGCAATGCAACAATGCAAAAACATTAGCATCGAGGTTTTCGTTTACTTAATTTAAAAAAGCAACTGATGAGAAACCTTGCAAATTCTTTTGAAAAACCTAGGCATATAGAGTAAATAATGAAACCGCTGCCAAAAATGGAATTGAGATCATGTGTAAACGATAAAAGTTGAGTTTTACAGGAAACAATCTCGCAAGGTCCACGCTGATGATCTGAAAAAAAAAAAAAAAGTCGTTTGACTATAAGAACAATACAAGATGAGAGTAAACGACATGCTCAATGACCTCACATGGAATGGTTGTAAGTGGGATGGGGCTATTATTATGAGGGAGATGTTCATTTCCACACTTATGCTATGGAATCACCCTCCCCACTTACCAGTCGTCTGGAATTCAGGCTGTCAGAGTAAATTGCGGGAATAGGTTAGAAAGAATTATGACACTGTATACTTTAGTCCGGAGCAGCAGCTTCGAATTTATATCATCGACATCACATGGCAAAGGAACTGTTTGTGCTATCACCTTTCACTAAGCCAGCAAGATATAAAGCGTTACTCATTGGCCTCAACTGCTTTGTAACCAGGCGGATGTGACTTTGTCCTTCAGAATAATATACAATACATTGAAACAGGTATTGGAATAAGAATGGCGCATAAGTGCATCATAATTTTAACGCAACATGTTAAGAGTCCTTCCATTTGTCCCATTCGTCACAATCCGTGCCTCATATTACAAACGTTACTTGGATAAATATTTTGATTACAGGCAGCCCAGAGTAGATACTTTTTATTTTATCGATTGGTATTTACTACAGGCAGAATCTAGATTTATTCACACCTACTCATTACCTGAAGCAATGAGAGGAAAACTCTAAGGACACAGAAAAGAATGCACCTCCGCCCCATATGCCTGACATGACTGCCCAACTCACGTCTAATAAATTTTCGTTAGCATTTCCAATAAACCTTCAAATAGCCCTAAAGGCATTTCATTTTTTAGGACCACTGCCATGCACGCGGTTATCTTGACGGCACCGCTTTGCCACCGCACTGACCATGGAGCCTATCGTTTAATGAGCTGTTTTATCTTGTTCGGATTCTGCCTTTGCAGACTCTTTCGTCCTCAGAGTTAGCGGCAGACAGGTGCGGTAACTGTTTAGTGTGCAGCCCGACATCTTTGCATGATTGCAAATAAAAAACGCGTCTATACATATTTCAGGATGGCTTGCAGCAATATCACTGATTTTGCTCATCTGGTGTCAAAATCTGAGAAAATAATATGTACTGCTGCAAAGGCAGTGGCCTTCGTTACGTTAAGGTTGCTACAGATCGCTCCCTTTAGCCGGGAATCGCTAACATTTGTCAATATCCGGCCACCGAATTTTCAAGAATATTGAGTGGCTACTGCGGATGCCGGACCCTTATTCTGAAAACTGCACATGCTGCAGCAAATGGCGGTCGTAGCAGATATTGATCGAAGTACATGGATAATCCAAACGCACCGTACACACCTTTAGAAACAGCCTGCCTCTCAGCGCACAACTGTGCAACCAATGATGAAAGAAAAAAGCTTTTCACTCTGACACATCGTGCACTTTAATAATGGCATAGGCAGAACATAACGCAAACAATTCACTGGGCTGCAGCGGATAAGGTGCATGATGTAGATAGTCTTCAAACACGAAATGAGCAGCACCCTAAAATCCAGGGCAGCCTCTTCGCATTGCATCCCATGCCAACAGCAGCGGAATGACCGCCACTCCTATAGTTAAGCCACTCAACGCTAGAATCTGTTTAGAAAGCTGTTTTTTGGGCGTGTAATAATCGGATCTCGTACTCAGAGATACGTCGATCTGTATTTCGTAGGTTGCGTTCCCGTTACCTTTAGGCTCTCACATTATTTCTTTTATTTTGTCAAATCATCGCATGATTCGGTCCGGAGTTGCAGCTGGAGAGGACGCGCGCGGGAAGTACCACGTCCTGCAGAAATCAGAGGATGTAGCGGCAACCGGCGGCGCGCCGAGGCTGGTATACTGGCCTCTAGGAGATTGGATTAATTTCATACATTTCATCTATGCGCTCTTCGAGCAACCGACGCACTTTCCAGCCTCTTCCGGCCATGTAGCCAGAGCTAGGATCTCTCCGATGCTGACTCAAGCCATATTTGCTCTCTTTCTTTTTCTCTACTTCTGTGTTTTCGCGTGCTGTGTAACATGATTGCCAGGAAAGCCGCAATGACGTCATGTGTATAAGCTGTTTAAATGCCCTGGCCACCACTCGTACATGCTCCCACTGATTGTGTCTATCAGATCGTTGGTCGCAGGCTCCCATTGCTAGCTGGAGCGGCGCCAACGTTGAAACCGCCGTAACTGAAACCGGTGGACAGCTTTAGATTTACCTGAAAGGATTTCCATAGCAGTTCGCAGCCGGGGGAGCAAAAGTTAAACTCTGTACGATTGTCCCTAATTGCCCACATGCGCCTTTTGAACATACCAGCAGGGCACTAATCCACAACGTGTGTGAAAACAGGATCAATTTCCCTACAATGTTTAAAGTTCCACTCCGCGGCAAACAAAAGGAAATATTTAAAGGTATTTCAAAATCGAATTAACAGAAAAAAATTCATTATTGTTTTTGAATAAAGACAAACAAGACGGATAAACTAGAGCAATAAAAGCCATTAACACATTTGGAAATAATTTTTTTCATACGTCTGTTCCGAAATTATCAAAGTTTGGAGAAGGTTTTTCTGCCAGCCGCTTGTTGAAAATGATGGTCCAGATATTTACGCTGCAAAGGACATTTAACTCGAGACACTGATATGCCAAAATTGCTATAGACGAATTGTATTTCGCAGTTGCAACAACCATTAGAAAAGAGAGTTTACTTTCGTTAGGGGTTTGTTACGTCCCAACCCGACTCAGTCTATGACCGACGCGGCAGTGGAGGGCTCCAGGAATTTGGACCGTGCACTGATATTGCACAGCACACGGGCGCCTGACTTTTCGCCTCTACTGGAAAGCGCACGCCACGGCCGTGATTCAATCCCGCATCCTTGGGCAAAATAGTTGAGCGCCCTAACTACTCCACCACCACGGCGGGAACACCAGAATAGAGTAAATAAAAAATTAAAGAAAGAATATATATGGGAAAATCCAAAATGTAATTACTGGCGCAGAATTCTCTTCAAATATACGCGGAAAAGGGCATAATCTGTCAACAATATATGCAGTAGGCTTATTTTTTATATTCAACTCTCTTATTTACAATATGATGCACATATTTTCATCCCTTCTACAGGAAATAGATATCTGCAGTCATTATACGTACACTGTGTTAAGAAAAACATATTAGCAAGAGAATTGTTACTTCATCCAGTATTCGAGGTAGTCATAAACCACGTAGTTCCAGCCGAGTATTTTTTTTAATGTAATTTATGATTATCTGTCCTTCCTAAATACTACAACGCATTCACTGTCATCATAATTCTAGCTGTGCTTAATAGACGTCTGAGTTCTATAACCTTTTTTTACGGTTCATGTGATGGGAAGGTTTATATATATTTGCTATCCACACGCCAAAAAGAGGCACCAGGCGATGGAAAATGAAAAATGCGCCACAAGATGTATCGCACGGCCTTTTCGTTTTTTATATCCCTCTTTCGTCGCATCTATTGAAAGCTGATTGAAGGACATATAATGTATATGAAGTTTTACGCAACTGTTTCCAACATTTTTTTGTTTTCTAGTACTGTCAATGTACCTTAAATAAACGCAAACTAATTCTAAATGCAGTATTTTGGGACTCATTTATTAATTTGCTTTGCTTATAATAATTGTGTATATTTTGCAAAAGATTATCCAATCTTATTACTTTAAATTGAGATCAACATTAGGAGCTGGTAAAAATGCAGCCCAGCAGTATAGTTAGATCTTACTGAAAAACTACGTTTGGTGTCTTCATTGAATTTACCTCAGGAAAATACCTTTCCTAATATATTTCTAACACCGAACCGTAACAGTTTGCTTCAGATTGCTGTGAAACCAGAAAGACTCGCCCTACATTTCTTAAAAGTACATTCAGTCGTAAAGATTTTATAGCACATAAAAATATTAGCTACAAAAGAATTGTTTGTATTTTCGCGCCAATCAGGAGCATTTGTAGAGAAGAAGAATATGGTACGCATTTTCGGAGCATTGGAGAATAAGTGTTTTTCTTTTTTTTTATTTAAGGCGATCACTCCCAGGTACCCCCGGAAGAAGCCCGTAAAAGAGATGTTGTAAAAGAGGTAAGGCAGTGCCTTTGTGCCACTTACTGCAAAAGATGTCCCATTATTCTTGTTAGTTAATGGTACAGAGAGCCTTTATTGGACGGTAGAGTGGTACATTTTCTCTAAGAATATATTTTGGACTATATGCTAGTAAATAAACATCAAAACTGGAAAATAGAACAATTTGCAATTCTGATTTTAGTACAAAACTTGTCTTGTGATCAGCACCGGCTCCCCGCATATATGTCCAATGCAATGGCACACAGTGCGTCCAAACTAATTTTGGTCAAATGTTAAAAAATATAACTTTTTAGGTACGGTAGGGAAAAAATTCGCATACAGCCTCCAGCCGTCTTTCTCACAGCAGGTAATTTTGTCTTGCAATTAATATCGCAATTAGGATAATTTCAAATAACGTAATATTGTCTTCAATTAGACAACAAATGTAATTTGCAAATTTGGAGGTCACCTTCAGAAACACTCTTCATTTATCTTCATTTATGTGCGATAAGAAAGTCTTATAATAAGGGAGTAATTACTCATTGACATCCACCCAAGGGCAGCCAAACGGCTACAACGAAAAGCTGTACAGCTTTCTCTGAAACTTCGTAGTTAAATAAATATTCGTCCGGGGCACTCGCTCTACCGACTGAGCTGACCAGGAAGGTGAGTAGATCGGAGGGTAAGGCGAGAGCAAATTGATCTATAACTCGAAGTGGGAATGATGTTGGTCAAATATTTAGGGTAAACCCCAAAGTGGAGGGGATTTCTAATAAAGGGGTTATTACTCATTGACATCAACTAAAGTGCAGCCCAACTGCTACAAAGGAAACCTTGGGTGGATGTCAATGAGTTATAACTCCCTTATTAGAAATCTACTCCACCTTGGGGGTTTCCCCTAAATATTTGATCAACACCATTCCCGCTTCGAGTTATACTTCAATTCGCTTCGCCCTACCCTCTGATCTGTTAACCGTCCTGGTTAGCTCAGTCGGTAGAGCGACTGCCCTGGAAAGGCGGTGGTTCCGGGTTTGACCCCCGAAACAGGACGAATTTTTCTTGAAATACAAAATTTCTGAGAAAGCTGTATAGCTTTCCTTTGTTGCCGTATGGCTGCGTTCGGGTGGATGACAATGAGTAATTACTCCCTTATTAGAAATCTACTACACCTTGGGGGTTTCCCCTGAATATTTCACCAAGAAAGCCTTATATATGTATCTTTTTCCGACCTTCCACAAAGCCCGTCTTATAAAAAAATCTCACGTGCCAGCTTCTACTCACACCACGATGCTGCTGCTTCCGTTCATGGTGGTAGTTAATAAACGTTCTAGAGCAAACTAGACCACTAAAGTGCGAGGAGGCGAAAGTCATTATAGCACGATTGATCGTAGCCCTCCACAATGGCACCTCTATCTGTTTCTGCTCTTTCACTCCCACCTTCCTCCCTTCCTTTACGGCATGGTGGTGTGGTGAAAAACTTTATTTGGTGGAGCCGCGAAATGTTACAAGGGCTGGCCCGGCTCCTGATCACGGGTGGCAGCCGGCAAGCCGTGCCTGATAGTGACCGCTTCAGTCCAGTCGACCAGCCTCCTTTGTGAGGCCGGCTCTGAGCGGAAGACCGCGATTTCCGAACCCACGTTGTCCGTAAGGCCCCATTTGGCTGGTGGATTAAACTCTGGGCACATGAACATAATTTTTTCGAATGTAGCTTTCGGGGCCCAGTAAAGGGAATGCCAGCAGTGTTGGGGAGGAGAAGGTGCGGGCCTGAAGGTGTCTCCAAGTTATTTGTTGCGGTTTTGTTAGGGAGGGGTGTAGTGTATGGTTGTGAAGTCTTTCAAAGCGATAGGGTAGTGTAATGTCGTTGTACATGATCAGCCAATTTCTGGCGCTGCCTAGGTCCGCGGTACCTGTTGCTGGATCGACGTATGCTCGAGCAGTAGAATGGGCTGGTACCCAGACAAATTCCATAGGTCTATAGGTCGGGGTGGTTGAAGGTTGGTAGTTGGAAATTTGTGAGAGGCAGTATGTATCTGGCCATGGGCTAAATTTTGTATGGCAATTTTAGAATCGCTGAGGATAAGAGCGGCAGTGGAAGAGACTATCGCGAAGGTTACAGCGGACTCTTCCGCTTCTGGAAACGATAGAGCCTGATGTGATGTGTTCGAAGCGGCTGGATACCACGCATATCGCATATGCTGAACTGTGTGGATATTCTGCGGCGTCCACGTAAACCGTGTCCAGTTCATTCGCAAGTGCTCTGTGTAGGGCACGTGCTCTCGCCTCCCGTCTAGCCCGGATATGAAGAGGGTGCATGTTTTTAGAAGGTGAGTGAACAGTGAGGTGATCGCGGATTCTCCTTGGAACAGCATAGGTGTCTACTGTAGAGGTACCTAAGGCCAAGTTGGAGAGAGGAAAGAATGTGCAGATCATTTGGGGTAGTTGAGAGCCGTCCTATTTGGGCAATGCGGTGGGCTTCCATCAGTTCACTCTGGGTGTTTTGAGCTCCCACGCTTAAGATTAAAGAGGTTGGGGTGCTTTTAGGTAATCCGAGAGCTGCCTTATAGGCCTGTCTGATGAGAGCATCTACCTTGCGTGTCTCTGTTTTTGTTAGATATAAGTACGCCAGCGAGTAGAGAATGCGGATTATGATGAATGTTTGTACTAGGCGTCACTCTTGCCAGTGTATGCTGAATAGTTCTGTTATTGCTTGGATGCAGTTCTCATCAAGATTTTGTAGTGTTTCATTCATGATCTGATCGGCTCCAGGAGCAAACGTCTGGAAGACAAAATCAGTTCTTTTTCGGCCTAAAAATAAGCCAGTTAATTCCAATATTGTCCTTCGACTATGTCTTTCGGTCATAAATTTGGTACCAGTTATAAAAACGTTAGGTGTGCTTTTTCAAGAGAATATGCAATGGAGCGCGCATGCTGACCTTGTTCACTCCAAACTTTCGCGAATAATAGGTATTCTTGCACGCTTTCGTTATTTTTTGCCAAAGCACATTAAATTCCTCTTATACAACTCCCTTTTGATGTTCCCGCTATCGTATGGTTATTTGGTATGGGGAACAACGACCTACACAAACCTGTCCAAAATCTATCGAATACAGAAAAAAGCTGTAAGAATCATTTCTAATGAACCCTATGACGCACACACAGAACCTATATTTCATGACCTTAGATTAAAACCATTACCGAACCTGTTCAACGCAATTCTGCTAAAACGTTATCATACTTATCGCATAAATAGTGACCCTTTCCTTGAAACACTTGCAACGCTGACTCCAGTTCAAAAAACGTATGGCACACGAATCAGTCAGATTTGGAAGATTCCCCATACCCGTACCAACTATGGCCGCCAAATGTTGATGTACATGCTACCACAAGCTCTTAATTCCTCTCTTAACAAGTCCAGCTAATCTATACACAGTATATGTCCTCAAATCAAAATATTGTTAACACATGCAGTTCTGTACTGCCCAATATTAGTCCTATCCTCTAAATGTACTTTGTAATATATAAAGCCGTCGTTATGTTTATAATGGCTTTTTCTTGTTTTGTTGCGTTTTGTCCGCTGCTGTATTGCACTGTAAGCGGGGTGCTAGCCTTTGTCAAGCCATTGCAGGCTTTTTGCTAGCACCCTGCAGCATCACGAGTACTGTATAATCAGTGTTGATGCTAAATAAAATTATTTGTATTTGTATTTGTAACGTTGTGCGGAGTTGGATCATCGCTGCTCTGGCTTCACACTTTGTGATGTCTTCATCTAGTTCAGGATTTTTAGCTCCTAGGTATTGCGGTAAGGGTGTCTTCGGTGTGGTTATGAGGTACGTATCATTTAAGTACAGGATAATTTTGTCATCTTCCATGTCTAAGCCGTGGATAACACTAGTCACATTGCGCTGCTGTACATTCGAACTCACCTTTCACTTGGGAAATTTACATCCCGGAGGCCAAGCATGCTTTCAAAAACTTTCGGCTTGGAGGAACGTGAGAAACGTAAAGATTCAAGTAGTGGAAGCACTTGATGTTTTCGGAAAGCTTGGCGTAAATACTACAATTCTACACAAATTTGTTTAAGAAATAAATTACTCCAGTAAAATATCACATGCTGATGTATTATAACTCTTCTATATTTGAAGTTTATTGAGCTTTACGCCTTTTTTTTTGCGATCGAATGCTGAGATATAACTAAGCCCTTATTAGCAATTTATTTACGTTAGTAGTATAGATCTTTTTTGAAACATCGCGCAGTCCTTATGCGTGGGTCCTTCGCCACCCTTGGTGTCTTTTTAAAAGCGTCCGCGCGTGCATATATAGTGCAGTGCGTTGGTTCTTGAAGTTTTGCACATACCCGATGTGTACTCAGCAGCCTCCACGTTATTTGGAAGGGGCTTTCAACGCAGAAGCCTTTGCCTTTATGCACACAGCGACGACATGCTCCACCACAGATTCCCGAAACAAGCACCAAATTAGGGAAAGGATGAATAAATCGACAGGAAAATCTAATAAATAGAGACCAACAAAGCACGTATTGGGAAACCTAAAATAACTGAAAATGTACAACCGAAACAGCAAATGTAAATGTGTTGTGATTGGTCGCCGAAATTATCTTTCTTAATGCCTATGCGCTCTCGGAAACTTTTGGTAGCAGTTTACTACACGAGTATTGTCCCAGGAATACAACGCCTGCAATACTCTATTACGGGTATTTTGGTGTTTTGGCAGCAATGTGTCATAAAAAGTGTGCCAAGTGTTAGCTTTTTTGTGCCTAAATATTTTATCTAATGCCATAAATGAGTTATTGTGGTGAGGTAAAGGCTACTTGTATGGAAGCGAACATTAGACACTTTGAGACTGTATGTAACGTTGCCGCACAGTTCAATATCCTGTGGTGTATATCATATCCACATATGCTTTACAGCCCTGATAAGCTTGTGCTACTGATGGCCAAAAACGGGTCAGCTGTGCTTACTCGCACGCAGTGCTGGGAATCTCAAATGACCGGCCGAACTGAAATGGCAGTTCAACACTCCCTTCAATACTCGTATCTCCAAACCGTAAGTAAGAAATCAACCACTATAAACGGACTGTAATTCGAGGCGCGTTCGGTAGCGTTCTGTTATTATTGCAAAAGTAATACTACGATAGCCAAAGCGAGGTCTCGGGTCGCCGTAGGCACGCCGTGATGAGGCGTAGCTATGGTCTCCTCAAGAAAATAATCAACCTTCCATGACATTTCAGTTAACGTTACCCCTATGCCACAAACAGGAATTGCCAACTTGGGTCGCTCCTTTCATATAGGAAGGTGATATAAAAATCAGCATGCCAGAACAGTTTCCATTCTGGTTACTCCTACGGCACACAAGCACGTCCATACGGCTTGGTTGAAGCGTTAATTTATACGTGGGCTGGTAGCTTACGCCCTCCTGTCACACCCTTAAGGGATGAGCTTAAGTGTCCCCAATAATGTAGCACCTTACACTGATAGGGCATGATAGGGGAATAATGTAGCAAGCAAAAGAATCTTCCGCAGTTGCTTTCGAAATTCAGCTAGGGTTAACCAGAGCTAAACCAAAACTAATTTTTGATGTCAATTCTCTCTTCATAGGTGTACTGATCAGAGCGGTTGCGCAGGTAGAAAGAAGGGACGAGAAGGAACAAGAGAATAGAGTGCTGACTTCCAACTGTTTATTTCACCAAGCGTGCCATGTTACGTTCACACACCGGCAACTGTGAAATCATAGAAAGGGAAGGGGAATCGACACTCGTCATGATGCCACAGAATAGCACCAGGAGCCCAATCTCATCCTTCTAAAACTCTCAGTTCCATCTGGCGATGAAGATTGCGCGTGCGGGAGATAGGTGGGAGAGCATGTCACCGGTATTTTTGAGCCAGAAGGAACTCATATGTTTAGATGGATGAAATCGGGCTCCTAGTATGCTTTGGCATCATAACGAGTGTCGATTTCCTTTCCCTTTTTATGATTTCACACTTGCTGGTGTGTAAACACAACATGGCACGCTTGGTGAAATAAACAGTTGGAAGTCAGCAGTCTATTCTCTTCTTCCTTCTTGTCCCTTCTTTTTACCTGCGCTGTTTTGAAGTCATGATTACCCAATAAGCCCGACGAGCTTCAATCTTGTAGCCTATTAAAAATTAATTCAAGGTAGCAGTTCTCACTCGTAATCTGTTGACTAACTTCATCAGCGCAGCATGTCTACATATTCTCTAAGTCTTGCAATCTACCGAAGGCAAATGAAAACAAGCAAGCATCTCCGTTATGGGGCATATTGGTCATTGGATTCCCTGTTGCAGAGCGTATGAGTGGCTTCCTCAGTTTGGCGTTCAATTTATTATAAGGCTTCAGAGAGACATTATCACCGATACGTGAACCATGGGCCGTTATTTTCTGGCGCTGTTTGCGAGCAGCTTTGCAGGTACCAATTATGGGGCGAAAAAGCAACCGCAGAGGCCCCGCAGCAGCGAAGGAATTCACAGCGGTGTCATACGATGACTGTATCCGATCAGTCATCTCTTACGCCCAACTTTTCTTTTTGTTTTCTGTTTCGGCTGGCTATAAGATGAACCATTCTAACTCCTAAGAAAAGTGAACGAATAACCATGTTCAACCAAAAATAAGCAATAAACACAGCGCAGTGTTATAGCTTATTTGTCACGGAAGGAACGCCTTAACACAGCGCTGTGTTTGTCCATTATTCTCGGTTGTCCTTGATTTTGCACTAAGGTTTCCTAAAATAGGCTCATTACAGCTAGCCCAGTACGCCGTGATCATTCAATACCAACTAGCTTTGGAATGTTACAGCCACAGTCTTCTTCAGCCGTTTGGCTCCATTCCTATTTTTATTTATTGCGATAGCAATACTGCGCCAGGTTTAGAGTCGTCGCTTTCTCCCGGCAGAGGCCATGCGTGACCTTGAACAGCCTAGGAGGAGTGAAAGCACAAGATGAAGAAGAGTTAGAAGAAAAAGAGGAAGAAGTAGAAGAAGAGGAGGAAGAAGGCTGGCAGCTTAGGTTCTCTCGTCATACACTTAGAGGATGAGCTTAAGTATCCCCAATATGTAGCACCCTACACTGATAGGGCGTGATAGGGGAATAATGTAGAAGACGAAAGAAGCTTCCGCTGTTGCTATCGCAATTCAACTACGGTTAACGAGAGCAAAACCACAACTATTTTCTTGCATCGACGGTCATGCAGCTGAGGTTAAGGCAAGCTTTCCGCGACGGTATTGCACAGACGACACCATATCACGTTCGCACGCTCAATTACGAGTACACCTTTGTGAAATTTGCTGATTGCTTAACAGTTGAACGCTTACCAAAGACGCTGGGCTGGTGAGCACTGGGATGCAGGCCTGATCCCGGCCACAACTGCCGTTTTTCGGATGGAAGTAAAAATTACAACCTCCCAGTGTTAAGATTTTGGTTCACGTTAAAGATCCCCAAGTACACAAAATCTTACGGGGAACTTAAGAACCCTTAAACGCGATAAGGTGGAAGCCGTTCAGGCTGATTCTAGTGTAATGTTTATTTGCTATGGAACAAGCGGCGACGCGGCTCATCCACCGAACGTGCACATACGAGCTGCGCTCTAAAAACCCTGTGCTTTTATTCGTTCCGTCTCAAAGTTGTCTTATTCCAGTTTATGTAGAATTATGAGCCCAGTACCTTTACTAAAATAGTTTGCCAATAAATAAGCTGACGGAGAGTTGGTACCGGTAGCACTGAGACATAAGCAGCACAAGGGGCTTCTCCTAGAGCGTGCGCGCTCACTGGCAATCACTTGTTATTCGACAGTTGTAACACAAGATGTTACATGTACGCAAGATATGCATTAGAATGCCTGATTGGACAAGTCGCTGCCGCTTTCATTGTTCCGCTCTCCTTCGTCTTTTTGCGTTGTTTTTAACCCAAAAATGCATGACGGTCGCGCTTGTGAAGCAAAGTAGGCTAATGGAGCCTACCTTGCCCTACCTGCATGTAATAGGGTAACGGCCCTTGTTCATTGCTGGTACCAACATGTTTCTTCGTTGCTCAATGTTTATAATTTTTGTAGCGCACCACTGTGAACCGATCCTTTTATAGGTATGGGAAAATATTTATACTGAATTTATTTCATTATTGCACAAGTCGCGTAGCAATTCAGGTAAAAGCGAACGTGTTAATTAATGCCAACGTTCGAAATGTGTTTGTTTACGTGTGTTCTGTTATTATTACATATACTTTTGGTGATAGTGCATTTTGTAAATGTTGCGGCTGTACCAAATTAAACCGTCCCATTAGTGCAAAAGTCGGCCTTTGTTCACGGTCCACGAATTGAAATTTGTGTGAACTATGCCAGCGTATATTGTCACAAAGCCTCAAAGATGTTTTCTTTGTGATGAATGATCAAAGGTAACCTCAAAAGTGGCTTCCTATGATGCTGTAAGACATAACTTAGTGATATCATGTCTAATGACTCGTAATAATATTTTAATATAGCACGTCCTAGCAGTTTGCCCAGTAACGTACTGTAAGGGACAGAAATATACGAACATTGCACCGTCATGACACGTGTTCATAAGCATGACTTAGAACGCGTGGCCCAAATGCAATGTAGCATGACTCATCGCTTCAAATGTGGAGTACGCCAAGGTGTCGAGTTTATGCAAAGATTATGTATCATGATAACTCGCAGTCATTGATATGACCAATGACTCCTAGTAATAATGAAACATAACACAACATAGCAATCGCGAAGTAACATACCGCAATTTCCCCGCGTTGGACTAAATAAGAAGCCCACAGTGTATAAACAAATTAGTTGTTTAACTCTGGTTAACCTTAGTTGAATTGCGATAGCAATGGCGGAAGTTTGTTTTACCTGCTACAGTATTCCCCTATCACTCCCTATCAGTGTAAGGTGCTGCATTATTGGGGACACTTAAGCGCATCCTCTAAGGGTATGAGGCAAGAGAGTAAGCTACCAGGTCACATATAAATGAGAAGGTTTCGATGGTGCTGTGCGGAATGTGGAGCAAAAGCATTAGGTACGGGTAACCGAGCGCTGTTCGTCTTCTTCTTATTCGTCGTCTTTTTCGTCTTCGTCTTAGTATTCTCCGTCTTCCTCATCTTCGTCGTCGTCTTCTTTTTCGTCTTCTACTTCGTCTTTTTCGTCTTCTTAGTCTGCGTCTTCTTCGTCTTAGTCTTTTTCGCCTTAGTCTTCCTCATCTTCTTCTTCGTTTTCCTCTTAGTCTTCGTCTTCGTCGTCTTCGCGGCTGTTCAAGGTCAAACGTGGCCCTTCCCGGGACTACGCGCACGGGCCAAAACCTGGCGTAGCATTGCTGTCGCAATAAAAAATCTGAACAAAATTTGAGGGCCAATATTCTGACCTCACAAAGACACCGCCCAGGCAAAATGTCTCGTGAGCCGAAGCATGCCTCCCAGCATTGCGTGGTTTCACTTCATATTGTCACGCGCCTGCATAGACCACGGACGGAACTTCAACTGATAGACGAATTGTAGAGACAGAGAAGAGTAAGGGGCAGAAGGAAGTTTCTAGTGGCGGACCTGCTTCAGTCGATCCCTCTGTAAATAAACCCTTCTGTGAGTACTAAGCAGCTAACAGTATTGATGGAGGTGCGTGGTGTCGAACACAAAGCATTCTATGCAAGCGGATATGAATGAAGACGAAAATACCGATTAACCAGGACTATCCACGGCGAACAACTGGCCACCTTATTAAGAACCCCGAATATTCTTTGGAAAACCTGAAGATGTGGGCAAGTGGCTGAAACATCAGGCGAGAGTGAGCAGATGTAATTGCTGGAACTTTGCTACTTAACTGGCTAACTTGGTGATCTTTCTTGCCTCCACTGCTTTCGAATGTTTTTGGGGGGACGACTCTGAAAGGAAGCGCGCAGAACAGACATCGCTTCGCCGAGCGCAAGATGCAGGAAAACTTGCACTGCCTACATTTAATCTATCTAAATAAATGCAAGCTAGATAATACCAGTAAGCTTGAAGAAGACAAATCGGCCCCCTCCTAAAAGCAATTTCGGAAGACGCTAATGAATTCCTGATTAGCAAAACGAGCCTGAACACCACCGGCGAAGTTAAAACCATTGCAGAACATTTGAAGCTTTCCAGCTGCGCCGAATGGCCCTTAAAATTCGGAACACGGGCCAATGTCACCTTTGTAGCCAGCGTTGAAGCCTGTCCTCCGCTTTCTGATGCTGGTGTGATACGAGAGATTGTGCGCAAGGACTTAACCAGATCCAGGGACACCTTCGCGCGGTGAAAAATATCTGCGACACAGTTATGCACCGCACGCAGATGTCACCGTTCTGTTCCCTCCAGGGGTCTAACATAGCGGCGCTTCGCATATGGACGACCGGAGCATCTCTGCTCACATTTTGCCCACGAGCCGACGGGCAGGAGGCCCGCCTACCCTGAATACCAGTTTTGTCGGCAGCGAGAGCCTGGCTACAACCCAAGTAGCGACTGTTTGAGCCAGGATTCTTATGCTGATTGCTGGCGCCCTCAACATTTCTGTTACAGGTGTGGCACTGCAGGACATATCGGTAGATGTTTCCGCCGCCGTTTCCAGACTGCTCAAGGCTACCGATCCTCGTCAATCTTTCACGGACAACTGCACACCGAATAGTAGTGATTCCTGACTATGTCGGCATAGGACCCGTACCACTTGATACATTTTCGGAGGTCATCATCTACATCTGATCGCAGTGTAACACCACCACACTACCACTCACCGCTGCCTGCTCTCACCTTTTCTTTGACGTCGTGACTATTCTAGGAGGCGCGGCCGATGGAAGTGAGTCCACTGGCTAGTCAATTGCTTTAGATTGCTTTGAATTATTCGCTACTTTTGGCTCTTGTGGATGCCTCGTTTCCTGATTTTCGGGCATTTGCGGAACGCTATTATGCAGCTTTTCTGCAGCATTCTTGCTGGTTTTCTCTATTCACAATCTGTGCGAATATTTTGAAGCTATAGTAAAACCTCGGACACTCACCTGCTCTAAGAGCAGTATCCTCATGCGTCGTTACATTCTTTCCGTGATCAGAAGCCGAACTAAGCTGTGGAAAGTCAACCACTTTGAAGAGCCAGCTGTGTTGCCTCGGGGCCGAAAACGCGCCCGTTTCGAGGAAGAAGTGTCAGGTTTAGTTTTGCCGTTAAACATATTTCATTGAGCAGCACGTGCGACCAGATATAGAAGCCGAATTCAGTTATGATAAAAACGTATTTTCATAACCGAGCGTCGAATTCTTGCGGAAATACAAAAGAACGTGACAGTGTTCGAATTTCCAAGGCCAACTCAATACCGCTGCGTTTATGTTTAGCGCCCGCTACATTTGAGCGGTTCATGGATATATAATCCTGCGTGGAAGAAAGGGGCAAGTTTGTACCGCAAAATGGACGACATAATTTTTGGCAAAACATCAAGTGAGCACAAAAACCGTTTAAATATCGTGCTCGGTTGCATGGAACTGGTTGGTCTTGCACTGAATTTTATGACATGTCATTTTGGGAACTGTAACACAGTTGTTCATTGAGTTGATAAAGAAGGTGTCCGACCAGGTCCCAAGAAAATTGAAGCTGTCAGTAGCTTTACGGTATCCCAATTAGTAAAAGTGCTGCCGATCTTTAGGCTTATGCTCGTACTTTCGACGCTTTGTACCAATGTCTCCACACACGCACAACTACTGATGTGGCTGCTGCATAAACATGCACCATTCAATTGGACAAGCGAATGTGACGCAGCTTTCCGTACTCTGAAATTTCTTTTGACCTCGGGCCCCATTCTACGCCACTTCTGCCTATCAGCACAATTTTAAGTACACCCTGATGCAAGTGGAATCGGTATCTGAGCTGTACGTACACAACACCATGGCAACTATCAACACGTGAAAGCAGATACCAGCCGCACTTTGAGCAAGTGCGAAAGAAATTACAGGGTTACCGAGCAAGAATGTCTCACAGCAGTTTTTGCTGTACAGTGCTTGCGGTCCAATCTGTGCGGGTATGCTTTAACCTTCATGACTGACCACTATTTTCATTGCTGGCTAATGCGTCTTCGTGAACCGTGTGGACTACTTGCTCGGTGGATTTTATGCCTTTAAGAGCTTAATTTTACTTTATGCGTAAAAGCAGTCATGAACACTCAGATGCTCTTTCTCTTTCGCGTTTATCGCTTCAAAGCCTTTCCCGACCTTCGAGGTTTCCGAAATGAGCTACGCAAAAACCAAAGCCTAACCACTTTATTTGATGCCGCCAAAGACTCTATAAAGAAAGAATTTCGCATCCGCGAGCGATTGTTTTATAAGACAAATTACGCCTCTGCAGGAGCGCGCATACCGTTCCGGAAAGCCTACGGATTACACTTCTTGAAGTGGTGAACGACAACACTGCGACTGGGCACTTCAGAGTGGCCCAAACACACCACCTCACACAGGAACAATTTTACTGGCGTAAGATGTGCTCAGCTATCCAGCGCAATGTAACAGGCTATATGCAATTCCAACGCTATCAGCTGCCGTCTTCAAGTCCACCGGGAAACCTGTCGCCAGTCACAATTGCGGCAGCCCAGTTTTAGCAAGTTCGAACTTTCTTGGACCTTACCCACAGTCTTCTAAAGGAAACCATGGATTTTTATGTGCGTAGAAAATCTAACTTCCTATTGTGGGACAGCCGCGATACCATCCGCTACTGCGTCTAAGTATCTGAATTCCTACTTTGATTTGTCATTCTTCGGTACACGGTTCTCCTGAAATTCTCATTAGTGACCATGGACGCCATTTCACAAGCGGACGCTGTCGAAAAACTTCGCCTCAGCGCCTGCAGTTTTCGCCACTCGACACCATATTATTCCCAAAAATAACGATGTGGTGGAACGTACCAAAAAACGCTCACCACGATGCTACCTATGCATATAGCTGCAGATCATAACTACCGGGATGGCGCCTTCCAGTTAATTAATTTTACATACAACCCAGCGCAACAGGAGACAACTCGCTAAATCTCTTTCTACCTGCTCTATGCGCGCTCGCCTCGCAGTGGCCTCGACACCGTACTGTCTTTTATCAATATTGATGAATCTTCTCTTGTTACCACTCTTTGCAGTGCTGATGATGCTCGCCAACTTTCCCGGGTTCGAATTTTATCTTCGCAAGAGCGTTTAACAACGACTACAACACCCGACACCAAGACGTTTCTTAACGATAATATGTTGTTTCGGACACCTCTACGCAAGCTGTCAGCAACTGCTGTCGCACTATACTCTACCTTTTTTTGTGTTAGAGTGCACAGCCGACTACAATTACCATTCCAATCGGTCGATGTCACGCCAGTGTCAAGTGGTGCATATAGCCCGCCTCAAGCGATTTCATCCCAGAGGTTCTATTTACTCGGCCCGACGAGCTTCGTCTGCGACGAGGTAAACATCACGCACCCTTGCAGAACATCGACAGTGCAGGAAGATTAATGGCCGGTCGAATCGGTATAGAAGAGGGAAGAGCAAGGGTCAGAAGGACATTTGCAGTCGTGTTCCTGCTTTAGTCAATTTCTCAGTAAATTAACCGCTTTGCACATACTGAGCACGTAACAAAATATACTGTAAAATGTGAGGTTTGGCAGAACAATAACTATAATGAGGTCTCTATCACAAACTACATGTCGAACGGTTGCCAAGCGCAAACCGTGGAGGACCAGGGTCCTTTTACTCTGACTCATCCCCGCCTCGTCCGCATTAGACCACGCAATTTGTTGAGACTGATCAGTCCATGTAATGTTTACTTGTGTCAGTGTATTTTCGAGCAAGAACCTCAAGCATTGCGGGTAACACCGACAAAGTTTTAATTACCAGCAGAGAGAGAAAAAAATTATTTGTGGTTTATCTTTTGTTAACCCCAGTTAAATAGCGATAGCAACAGTGGAAGCTTCTTTTGCCTGCTACTTTATTCCCCTATCACGCACTATCAGTTTAAGGTGCTACATTATTGGGGACGATTAAGCTCATTCTTCAAGAATATGACGCGAGAGCCTAGGTTACCAGTCTTCTTCTTCTGCTCCTCCTACTCTTCCTTCCCGGCTATTCAAGGTCAAGCTTGGCCTCCCGCCGGGACCACGCGATAGCTCGAAACCTAGCGCAGTATTGCTATCGCAACGAAAGGAAAATATTATCAGCAAAAACGTTAGCATACGTAGGTTATACGATGAAGTAAAATACCAGGAGCATGTCACTGGGTACTAACATAAAATTGAACTTGCCCAATTACTCAATTTAGCTACGAAAGCGTCAAGTTTATTACTGGCAGCGAGATAAGTATTTAAACAAGAAACGAAGGTCACGTGCTTCTGAATTTCCAAGAGGAGGAGGGTCAACTAAGTAAGGCAAAGGTACAACCAAACTTGTGACTCCCCGCACATTTTGCAAAACCAACACTTCACAGTTTTCTATTTCACATACTGAAATATGAACCTCTATTTTCATAGGCTTGCATATTTATCATCCTAACATTTCAATTACCAGCCATAAAGCTTTAAGCATGTATGTCAATTTTCGACATCCAATTAAAGTGAAATTAGTGATCAATGTAAGAGATGCGTTTTTTTAGTTTTCTCCACAGATACGCTAGACACATAAGAAAACTAGTATACTCTATGATCGCACATTTATGCTATCAACAATGAGGGCGAGAGCTTTTTACCTATATTTCAGCCAGGTCTATCCAGTCGTTCTGTTAATGCTGGTTGGCTGCTTTTTACTAACAGGTTTACCGAGCAAGCAGCTAACAAATATAAACAGATGTCCATCCGTGGCAGTCTCCAGAAACCTTGTTTCACTTACAGATTGAAATGGTTATAAATTGAGAAAAAGCGGCTTTTAAAATCGGCGAAAGTGAAGCAAAGCGCCTGCGCTTGGTTCAGATACCAACTGTCCATGTCACTGTTGTTCACGCTGTCACTTCCTACAGAAAGCCTACCAGTGGACTGGAATGTCGGGAAGGTTGTTCCAGTACACTTACCAGGTGACAAGAAATCCTCCCTTAATTACCACTCCATTTCTCTAACCAGCGTCCTCTGTCAAATTATGCAATATGTCATTTACTCCCAAATTATGAAACATGTGTATAGTAACAACGTTTTCCTTCTTCATAGCTTGCCCTATGCAAGGGCTTTTTTTCGAAATCCAGCTCATCTTTTTTGTTCATGATTTTCATAATCCCCTCAGCCGTAATATCCAAACTGATGCCATTTTCTTAGGGTTTGCACATGCCTTTGACACTGTCTCTCAGGCGCGTATTTCAGTAAAGCTGGAGAAGCTGAGTTTACATGCTAACGTGCTTGCATGGGTTAAATAATTTCTAACAAATCACCCCCAGGTTGTCTCCGTTAACAACCAAAATGCTACCCCCTGGATATAACATCTGACTTCCAGCAAGGCGCCGTTCTTAGTTCATTACTGTTTCTAATCTATAACAAGAGTTTACAAACATATCTAACGTGTAGTGTTCGTATGTTTGCCAAAGATTGCGCCATCTATCGCGCTTTGACTAACACATCTCGTTAAGCAGCTCTTGAACACGAGGGGCATGGAGCTAAATGCCAACAATGCAAACTTATTCTCTAACATCGCCGCCAGCAACCCATTAACTCGACTATCGTGAATTCCGCCATACAATCGGTGCAGTCTTATACTTTGGAACTACCTTAAACAATGATCTTATAAATCGCTCATCAGAATTAGGCTAGAATATGAAAAGAAGTCTCTCTAACCTGCATAAATGCTATCTAGCTAATGCCCTTGAACTTTTTAAAACCACGCCGTAAAATTAATTCACTCTGACTATTCTTTCAATATCAGTGTAACAGCATTAAACTAAAATTCGAACTTCTAAACGTAAGCACTCGGCGTCGCATAACTCTAGCCTTTGCCTTTTCATAACATATTTCACTGCTCATTGAATCACCCTTCACTTTCACGCATACCTTACCTCGCTGCGCACTCATGTTTCTCGACCCCCTTACAATACCCGCTACGTTGTTTGCTTGAACCTTTTTTTCGTCGAATAACTGTCAACTGGAACATCCTTTCTCACAACATTGCTTCCATACCCTGTCCCTCATTGTTTGATAGGAATATTGTTTCTTCACGTTAATAAAAATTGTAATCTTCAACTATGATATGTACCCCATGTAATACGATAAAGGTTTAAGGAAATAAAATTAAATGCCCACAATAAAATAATATAAAATAAATTGTACATTGTAGCGTTCCTGCACGAATTAAAGAACCTGAAGACTACTTGTTGGCTGCCTCGTGTTATTCTAAGATTTCACCTCGTTTACCAGTTTCAGCAACATAGCTAAGGTGAAAGCTTGTTGGAACGTTGATTAACAGGGGGTCGACAGCCAACAAAGAAATTTTTTTCTTCACTTCGATGCTACAAGGAATGAAGAGAACAGGCGAGATGCACGGGCAAAAATATAAGGAGAAGACTGAGGAGGACATCCGATATAAATATAACCAATTTACCTCTCCTGGACAATGCTATTCTAACATGGAAGGCCCGTTGCGTTCGGCACTGATCAACTCAAAGTACGCCCAGAAACATCTAGAAAAAATTCCGGAAGCCCTGTGAAATCTAGACTGCAGAAAGCGAAAGTCAAAGTGTTGCTGGTGAATATGGTGCATCGCGCTTGCTCTCATTAACACTATCCGCTAACAACTAATTGCATCGACATTATCATTGCTAATGTCATCCCTGTCATTATCACTATTTGGACCCTCATTCTCTTCGTTATTATCGCCCTCACGGTAAAGGAGAATTATAATACGCGCTTCACGATCCCGGACGCGGCCCTATATTATGTTATATACTATAAGAGTTTGACCTACAGTAGAATCCTATGAGGCTCTACGTGACCTTTTTGAGCTCATTTGACTGTTTAGCCGGTAGAAGAGCTGCATGACAATCACCATACAGAGCCGCCACGTTCATCGAATTCTCTGTTCAGAGTGTGCTATGATGAGGAGGTATAGGCTGCGTAGGATCGACCTCCTGCCTGATTACCTTTACTTGATGCCTGTAAGTCTCCCGGGTTTTAAATGTTTGGTCAAACTGAGAGCTCGATGCCGTTTTGACTGTGTGTAACAGGCTGCACATTGCGATCTACCAAATCGATCTTGAAGTACATCCTTGCAATAAAAAAATGCCAGGCGTGGCGCAGTTAGCTAAAGTACTTAGTTGGGGATGGAAGGGATAACAGTTGGATTCCCGGTGAAGACAGCATTTTTTTTTTCAACTATCTTCTTTATGGTACACAAGGAGAATTATGATGTGTGTCTCACAATCCTGGACGTGGCACAGTTGGTTAAAGCACGCGGCTGGGGCTCCAAGGAATGGGGGTTCGATTTCAAGTACAAGCAGGATTTATTCATTTATGTTTAACTATGCTCCTACCGGTAAACAACAATTAGGTGTGCGTTTCACGATATCGGGCGTGGCGGTGTTGATCAAAGCGATCGACTCGGTACCCAAGGGATGTAGGTTCAATTCTTGGTGGTGTTAGGATGTTAATTTTTTTTTATTACATGATAATAAAATCATTTACTGACAGCTATAATGTGCACAAACGAACGCCGGAAGTATGCGCCAAGAAAGGCGTTTTCTTAAACACCAGAAAAGGGATACTGCAAAACTGTGGAATAATACTGTTACGCCAATTAAACTGCGCCGTGCGACATTGCGCATGAAGAAAAGGACGAGGTGGAAGTGGCGAGGACTGGTACTGGGACAAGTCATACTCGGAGTGCTCTTGGCTTTCATGCATTCCCCGCCTATTTTGTAAGTAATAATCGCACCCCTGTAACACCTTGGTGGAACGTGCAGGGAAGTCCTGCACTGTGCCGAATATCGAAGAAGCAGATGCTTGGCCATGCTCCTGCCTAACCTAATAGCCATGGCAAGACACGACGGAAAAGGTCACTTTTCGCAACGGCATCCATCTCAGGCCGCGAGCATTAAATACCGGTCAGTTTCTACCCGCATCAGCATGAACTCAGAACATTTTCCGTCCTCGCCGATGAGGATGTAGAATATTGCTGACACATTACAAACACGTCAGCAAATATAATTGCTGGGACTCATGCATGCAACTCGCGAACGTAGTGTACTTTCTGGCCGTAACAGAGCTGATGGGGTTTCAGAACCTCGAATAAAACCTCTCGACATGGAATAAGTTTTGACGAAGAGATAACTAACTGCTATAGAGACTCCATACCAAAAAGACACAAGACAAAATACATTCTTTCCCAGCGAGCACAGGTGCCTGGAGTGAAGTGCATGTCTTACATCGAGGAAGTTCTGAAGCTCTGCCACTTTGTGAATAAACGCATGTCTAGAGTAAGACAAGGTTAGCATTTTTAAAATGGTTCGCGGAAGTAGTCTACCATTTCTTTCTCGCAAAGAAAATCCTAGTCAGAACCTCGGACATTATCCAGTACTGCCGTACATAAGAAGCTTTAAATATGCGGCATATTTTGACCCAGAATGGATGCCCCTCCAACGTCCGAATAGTGGTCACCATCGAATACACCGTCCACGACGATTTGACCTCTCTGGTCTGCAGAGTTGTAAGTGAAGTGCTGGTCAAGCACCTGTAAGGCGTCGACGCGCGATCTGTTCTCTCCCAGTGCGCAGTTTCGCCACAGCAGGCTGAACACCCAGCCCCGTGGGCGTGGCAACCAGAACTTCCGCGGTACTCTACGATTATGAGCGCGCCTCTGCTTCTCTAAGTACCCGGTTCTCTCCATATTCGAAAGTGCATCATGCAGCTCCACCCGTATATAAACTACCGTCGAATTTGACTGGCTTCATCGCCTGCGCTTTTCATGAGTCGCCCGTTTGTTACAACTTCGGCGGCCGCGGGACCATTGAGTGGCTTTGGAACAACGACAACATTGAATGGAGTAAAGAACGCCAACAAATGATTCGGCCAGGCGCATTTCGCAGTGAATATCCCATTTCTGATCGCAGCTTCACGCCTCACACCACCATCCCGCGCCGAGAACGGTCTCCGTCACCACGTCGACGCTCGCCTACGCCACCGCCGTGAAGCACAATCGGCCGATGTAGGTTAGGTTACGGAATGATCATCATCGCCAATTCTTCTTCCTTCTGTGATGTTGAGCAACAAATAGCATGTTAGTGTAAATTGTGTACATGCTTTTGCTTTAGTGGAGACTGATGCCACGGCTTCCATAATGATAGTCTCGGTTTCAAAAATTGCCTTTGACCGACAGTAATGTTTCCTTGGGACCGAAGTGCGAGCTTTCGCGGTATTGGGAAAACAATATTTCAGTTCTGTTGGCCGTCACTGAGTGCCATTCGTCATTGGTGGGGAACGTTTCAAGTTAAGTTTGCAGTTTTTGCATGAGTCATGCATGATGTTATTCTTGGCAAATAATTTCTGCGCGATTGTGGACTAGTGGTCGATCGCGCAGCAGGTGAAATTTTCTGCGCATTAATATTGTGTCTGGATATGTAGAAAACCCTCATAAAACCGGTGGTGGAGAATTGTATGCCATCCGCAATATGTTTTTCCCTTCTGTGGCTACAATGTTCCTGCTTGTCAACAGCACCGCAGAGCAAGCAGGCACCCACTCTGTGTTTATTGAAGCTTGCGTGAACAACGCCGCGAAGAAAGGTTTCCTAGTGCCCATGCCATCGTCTAGGTTGTAGATGGTGGTACGCACTTGTGGACTGCGAACATTTCTTCAGAACCTGTTTGTCTTCCATCCGGCGTCAAGTTGACTACATTTTATCGCTGTAATTTCCTTACCACTTGATCTTTGCCTACTGATCCACATCCGCCGGTGAATGCTGAATACAGCACGAATGTAAATTGGATGATAAAAAAAAAACCTTTCATCGGCCATCCAGCGTGACGTTTATGAAGGTCGAGTACCCTACGCATCTCTCTTCCACTTTGTCCTAAAAGTCAATTTTTTTTGCGCCGGCACATTCACATATGTCACATAAGGTCAATAGTGGGGACGCGACCCTGATCAGACAGAAGCCCTAACCATTATCTCCAGTTGAGCGTAGGGCAATTAACGAGCCGGTCCAGAAGAAGTTAAAGAAATGTGTTATGCGGGAGTCCTCAGTCCTTGGCCCGCCCAGTCAGTCAACTTGGTGAAGACGAAGGGCACCTCGAGGAGATTTTGAGGGGACTATAGTTGGTTAAACAGCAATACAAAGAAGGACGTTTTTCATCTTCTTCGTTCCCACGACGCTGTAGACTGTCTTCAATCCGCTTCCTATTTCTCGTCAATAGATCTGTGATCCGGCTATTAGCAGATCTCGATGCATCCGCCAGAGCAATAAAAGAGAGATTTTGTGAATACTGACGGACTTTATGAATTAAATGTAATGTCCTTTGGGCTGTTCAAAACACCAGAAACGTTTGGACGATTTATAGACCCAATAATGCTTGGCATAAAGTGGGACATATGCGTTGCTACCTAATGGATGTAATCATCTTTGGAAATACTTTCAATTTTATTATATCTGTGTTAATGTACATTCAAGCATGCTCATGCTCATCCCTCATAAAATGTCCCATACCACGGACCTGTGCGGTATCAAATAAATATAAATAAGTATTGTATTGGCGATAAAAACACCATTATTTTGGAACATACAAAAAATTTTGCAGACAAGTTGAACACAAACCAAACCGTAATAAAGGGTATGCAAAAAGGCATAAAATTGCAAAGTTTGAATATCTGAAACCGGAAATGAATACCTACTCCTCAGAGCTTATAACATAGAGTCGTTGTCGAGTATCAGTTATTTTCTTCAGATAAAAATGAACGTTTATCTTCAAACGTGAAATTGGTCATGACACCAATTTTGGAATATAAACTGTTTATTGAATACTATTTCCCATGTGCCAAGCAACTAAACCTCAAATTTTCTGCTCCATCGATACTGCAGATATTTTAAAAACAAGTATTTTTGTTTCTTCGTGAATGGCTTGCTGATTTGGCCACCAGCGTAGCCGGTAATGACATAACCTGACGCCGCGTCGTCTGCTGCATATTCTGTGCACAAACAGCGTTAACCGCGGTTACTGAAAACTGCTTTTCGATCTCGTTCGCAGTTTTAACCTAGGCAATAGAGCGGCTCCTATGAGAAGAATTCAGGAGCACGTCGGCGCCCGAGTACGAAATCCGCGTGAGCTGGCCCGCTCAAACAACGTACTATGCAGTGAAACACGTCTCAAAAACTCCACACAAAATAGAGTACCGTTCGATGGCGTTTTTGTACAACCTTCGAGTACCATACGACAGCTCAATAGCGTAGTGTATAAGGTGCAGCGCGCTACAAGAAACGCCGTCCTCTCCCGTCTTAGCGGCATCATTTACGATGGCCATTGCCAGGCCCAAGTCTGGTCTCAGCCGAATTATGAAAGTAGACGTTAAGCTTATGAGACTTAAAACACATAATCCCGCAAGCTTACAGTAATGGTGCCGCCCGCGAACGCGACGAACGACAGCGCTCTGGACGTCTGCTGCTCCCTAATCGTCCCTAGGCGTACATTGCTTAGCATCGTATCCACAACGGACGGCACTTTTTTAAGTAATCATTGAGGCGTTTTGGTAAAAAGGCCATTAAATCATGGACTTCCTTTGAACCCTAATGTTTTGTAGTAAAGGAAACTATTATCTTTGGCGACTGTTTAGCAGCTTGGCAAGAGTTACAAGAACACGGGTACGTACCACACCGGCAGAATGCTAAACGTATTGCGAGGAAAACAAATTTTAGCATATTTTTCTTACATAGGCGAAACGGATCTGCCGTATCGCTGGTGCGGACGGCTTGCGGAAGGCATGGTCTGCGGAATGGTGTTTAAGGCGGTAGGGGTGGAGGGGGGGGGGGGGGGGCGCAGTGCTACCACGGATCATTGCGGCAGTTTCACTGGTGGTAAATGTGTGGGCAAGAGAACTAAACCACGCTCAACTACAGTGTGTGTGTGCTTACAGAAACGTGGTGAGTAGGCTCGCCTTGGTGGTCGTTGATCAAGCGCGAACACAGTAGAGAGGTAGAGTGTCGGCAGCTTATCGGCACTGGAACAACAGCCAGGCGACGCGTAGTCAGTCTTTGACGTCACCAGTCGTCCAAACATAGCGATCGCAGTCGGTGGGAGGAGCGTCGTTGCCTCAACTTCAGTTAATTTAAAATACAGAGTGCCTCTAGGGCGCTCAAATTTCGGAAATAAAATAATAAGGTCGGGTGTTATCTGCTACATTACAAAACTGCAATACATTGAGTGACCATGGCACGGCCCCTTTAAGTGATTTGATGATAGATGGCAACGCCTTCCACCCTATGGTAGCAGGGAAATGAAAAGTTTGTTTCCAATAATTTGTTCGTACTCTATGAAGCAACAAATTTTTGTGTTGTGCAAAGCGGGTTTTTTATCATTCATTAGTGAAGTTTTTTGAATATGTGATACTGGAAGCTCTTCGTTCAGAAAAATATAGAATAAAACGCATAGGTTATATTTAATGAGCTGTGCGACTGCCAGCATAGCATGGTTATGAAGTTGGTTTGGTTTTGTGGGGTTTAACGTCCCAAAGCGACTCAGGCTATGAGAGACGCCGTAGTGGAGGACTCCGGAAATTTTGACCACCTGGGGCTCTTTAACGTGCACTGACATTGCACAGCACACGGGCGCCTTGCTTTTCGCCTCCATCGAAAAGCGGCAGCCGAGGCCGGGATTCGATTCCGCATTGTTGGGAACAGTAGCCGAGCGCCGTAACCACTGCGCCACCCCGGCGGGGTGGTTATGAAGTAAATGCTTAGCAAAAAAGACATTAAAGGTCTAAGTATTATTCAAAATATGCGGTTATGAATTGTTTGTAGAAAAATGAAATGAGTGTGGTAAGTCCGCGCCCAATGCCAGGTCAACACTACAAAGACCAGCCGCCAGCTTTCCGTGCTCGACTCCCGCCTTGATGACTTCTAGAACCAGTCGAGAAGGAATAACCTGATATTTTATGGCCTCCCAGATCCAAAAAGATCAGAAACATACGAGCAATCAGAAGAGATTATCATAGATCACTGCCTTCAAAACCTAAGCTTGGAATTAGAGCCTAAAGATATTGAGCACGCTCATCGCCTTGGCCGACATAGATCAGACCGTCAAAGGCCAGTAATAGTGAAGCTCTCTTCTTTCAAAACCAAGGGAATAATTCTATCAAAAGGCACAATGCTCAAAAAGACCGATTTTAGCATAGGCGAAGACTTCTCTCGTCCTGTCCGAAATGCACGGAAGCAACTTATTGCATTCGCGAAAAACAAAACCGGACCTTTTTCCTTACGATATAAAACTTTGCACAATGGACCAAAGCGCTATGTTTTTGATGAAAAATCTCAAACCGTGAAAGAAGTCTTGTAGGAATCATTTCGCCGTCCGAAAACGGGCAATCAGCCAGGAACAAACACTCGAAACAACCTTTCATTCTCGATAATCTATGCAAATGCTCGCAGCTTTCTTCCTAAGCGCGAAGTACTGTCAAGTATTATATCTTCCTCTGGCAGCAACATACTAATCGTAACTGAAACGTGGCTCACCCATGACGTTGCAGATGGTCAAGTTCTAGACGGCATGCCGGACTTTAACCTATATCGAAACGGTCGCAAAGGTGTACGAGGAGGAGGCATTTTTATCTGCATTGACAAACAAATATCATGTTCAACTGTAGCAATCAATTCTAACCTGGAACTAGTATGGCTGAAGTGCAGCGCTCCAAACGAAACCGTCCTTCTTGCCGTCTGCTATAGGGCCCCAAGCAGTAAACCGGGGTTCGCCGAAGAACTAAACGACGCGCTTGTACAAGTTACTACTAAGCATCCTAACGCGAAAATTCTCCTTTTTGGTGACTTTAACTTTCCGTGCATCGACTGGCAAAATTTAGGGCCACTGACGGCTGGAAACTCAGAAGCAAGAAACTTTGTTGAAGTATGCCTCAATTTTAATCCCAGTCAAATGGTCCTCGAACCCACTCGTGTCACTTAAGGGAGATCTAACATCCTAGACCTATTCCTAACAAACCATCCTGATAATCTAACATCACTTACCTACCTGCGCGAAATTAGTGATCATAGAGTTATTCATGCCACCTTCAACTTCTCCCCTACACCCCGCCAAACCTTCAGCAAAACTATTCGTGTTTATGATAAAGGAAACTATGATGCTTTTAATAATGAATTACATGCTTTCCTGTCGTCTTTCCAATCTACGTTTCATAACCGATCTATTGAAGACAACTGTTTAACCTTAAAAAATAAGATAAACGAACTAACTTGCAAGTCCATTCCTTCTACCAGTTTTCGGGCCAATCGCCAAAAACCTTGGTTTACTAAAACTCTCAAAAGTATGGAAAGAAAGAAAAAACGTCTTATAGGTCAGCAAAAATGCAGTCTAATACAGAAGCATGGCAGCGATATCATGTAGCCGAGGACACGTACTACACAGCACTCCGCAGCGCCAAAAAAACTTTTTTCCAAACTGACCTACCAAAAATCCTGGTCAACAACCCTAGAAAGTTTTGGAAATACTAAACCCACAAGCGGCATGTACCATTACCCTTACTAACCCAGCAGATGAAGAGATTAGTGAGGCCGCCTGTGCCGACGAGTTCAATTGCTCTTTCGCTGCTGTTTTTACGACAAAAACTGACTCACCAATGCCCAGCCTACTTCCATCAGTGCTTCCATCAATGTCACCTGTTACCATCAGTGCGTATGGCATCTCAATCCTCATTAACAAAATTAAGCTCTCATCATCTGCGGGCGTTGATGATATCAATTCCAAAGTTTTAAAAAATACTAAAGACATATCTTCCGTAAAACAAGCTTTTGGGCGAGTTGGTAGCTTACATTCGACATAGCCGCAGCGAAAAAACACAATCACAGAAGGAAGACACGTACACAAGGACCAACGCTGCACTCACTCTGGTTTATTTCCGAGAAGAACGCGAAATATATTGCTTAGTACGCGCATGCGCGCAACAGGTATAACGAGAGAGATAGAAAAAAATATATGAAAATAAAAAAAAATAAAAAAAAAACTGCCACCGTCTGTACCAGTTCATGATCTGGCTGCACTGAATCGTCGCATTGCAAGGAAAGCGCCAGCAGATCAACAGGAGAGATGCTTGCTTGAAGGTGCGGACTCTCTTTTGAAAAATGCTGCTACTTGTAGAAATAGAAATTTTGCTTCGTCTTTACGGAATGTGGAAAAGCACTTTGAGGACAATGAATTGTCACTTGTACAGGCTGATAAAGAAGGGGGATTTGTAGTTTTACTAAGAAAACTTTTTAATGACAAAGCCCATCAGGCAGTTCAAAAAAACTTCGGCCTTATAAAAACTCGTGTCACTCTTGCAAAACAAAGAGTGGCCAAGTTTTTCAAAGACGTTGGAAATGATACGCTGTCAAAGCAGATTGTGAATTGTAAAATGAACGCCTTGAAAGTGTTTTTTAGTGCAAAAACGCACGAACCAGAGGTGCCATTTAGAACTATTGTAAGTGAATAAGGCTCCTGGCAGTTTCTTGTTAGTCGCTTCTTACAAAGGTCTTTGAAACAACTGAACGTTAGTGACCCATTCCTTATCAAGAATTCTAAGGAGGTGATTGATTTTTTAAAGACTAACTGTAACACTGGCTTCGCATTTTCTGTTGACGTAGAAGATTTGTTTTATTCGATTCCACACCAGGAACTGTTCACATCACTGAAGCAGTGCATTGATAAGAGTGGTGTCGTCCCTTTTCAGAATTGCGCTGGCATGTCTGTTGATAATTTTTTAACCCTTTTAGAGTTTTACCTTAAAGGTACTTTTATCACTTTTAACAACCAGCACTTCTTGCAAACTAATGGAATATGCATTGGGTCATGTGTAGCGCCGATTTCAAGCGATATTTATTTAGCTAGCATTGACCAGATTTTAGCCTCTGTTTTTAACCCGGACGAAGTCACGAAAGTGTACAGATACGTTGATGATTTTTTAATCCTTTTGGACAAGCGGAGCCCTTTACACTTTAGCGCTATAGATAATAGAATTTTAGATGCTTTTAAAAAGCATGGGAAGGGACTGACGTTCACATATGAAACACCTGTTAAGAATGAACTGCAGTTTTTAGATGTCCGGATTAAGTTTCGTGGTGACCATCTGTGCTGGGCATACGCCCCCCGTGTGATGAAGCAACTCCTGCCCTATGATTCGGCCCATTCAAAGATAATAAAAAGAAGTATTGTGAATTTGTGCCTAGAATCTGCGCAAGAGAAATCGTGCGAACATGAGATGCAGGCCAGCTTTGATAACCAATTGGCAAGATTTGTGGCGTCAGGCTACCCTTCGTCGGTCGTGGCAGCTGTTTCCGAAACCCTCCTCAAGAAGATCAACACCCGCACTACGAACCTGAAGCCAAGAGAGGACAAAAGGGCCATGCGACCGGAAGTTGCCCCCTACTTGCATAAAGTGTCGCACAATCTGAAGAAAGTTGCGAGCCGGTTCGGGGTGCCTCTGGTATTCTCAGCTCCGGCGAAGTTGGCCCGCTTATGCCCTCGTATCTCGGGCACTGAAACCAGAAGAAATGGCTTGGAGAAAAAGCATGCCAGGCCATACGTGCACTGTAATTCTGGAGTGGTTTACGAGATCCCGCTCTCGTGTGGAAAAGCCTATGTCGGCCAAACTGGGCGTTGTGTCAACGACCGGCTAAGGGAGCATGCCCTAAATTTAAAGAATAATGAGAATGTGCACCTTGTTGAGCACTGCAGGGCATGCATGCATTGTAAGCCGCTTTTCGATAGTGCAAAGATTCTAGGCAAAAGCAGTAATCAAACAGCACGTGAGCTGCTAGAGTCGTATTATATAAGAAAAAAGGGGGGCAACTGTATAAGTGTGGCTTCTATCGTTTTACACAAGTCTGAATACGAGCTTTTCTGCGCCAGATGAAATGTATTCTCCTGTGCAAGCTTCGTTTTCGTTTGGCATTGGCACATGTGTGTTTTTTATTTTCATATATTTTTTTCTATCTCTCTCGTTATACCTGTTGCGCGCATGCGCGTACTAAGCAATATATTTCGCGTTCTTCTCGGAAATAAACCAGTTGTGAGTGCAGCGTTGGTCCTTGTGTACGTGTCTTCCTTCTGTGATTGTGTTTTTTCGCTGCGGCTATGTCGAACATTTCTTCCGTATATCTGTGTCTTCTATTCTCACAGTCTCTTTCAACAAGAACGCTACCGAACGACTGGAAGATGGGGAAGGTCATCCCGGTCCACAAATCAGGTACAAGAGAATCGCCATTAAACTACCGTCCCATCTCTCTAACTAGCGTGCCATGCAAACTCATGGAACATGTCATCTACTCCCATATCATGAACTTTCTCACACAACTTCTTTCATCCTGCGCAACATGGTTTCCGAAAGGGTTTCTCGTGCGAAACACAACTAGCAATCTTTACTTTCGATCTGCACACTAACCTTGATCGTAACCAGCAAACTGATTCAATTTCCTTAGACTTTGCAAAGGCCTTTGATAAGGTGCCTCACAAACGCTTACTAATGAAACTCGCCGTTCTAAATTTGCATCCCAATATTCTAAATTGGATTAAAGAGTTTCTTGCTAACCACTCATAGTTCGTCTATGTTAATAACAAAAGCATAAACACAATCCCCGTAACATCTGGCGTCCCACAGGGATCTGTACTCGCCCCTCTCCTGTTTTTAATATATATAAATGACCTACCTCTTCATGTGCACTGTCAGATAAGAATCTTCGCCGACGACTGCGTAATCAATCGGGAAATTACTAACGTATCTGATCAAGTAGCACTGCAGCATGACCTAACCCAAGTGCAAGAATGGTGCAACCGCTAGTTGATGACTTTAAACGGCAAGAAGGGCAAACTCATCTCTTTTACTCCTCAGCATAACCCCCTTATTTTTTCATATGAAATTGCTAACTCTTCCATAAAACGCGTGGAATCATATAACTACCTTGGAATCACACTTTGCACCGACCTTTCTTGGTGTGCACACATAACTAACATCATATCATCTGCAAACAGATCTTTAGGCTTCATAAAACGTCACCTACGTCATGCGCCCCAACAAGTAAAACTTTTGTCATGTAAAACACTGATCAGATCAAAGCTTGAGTACGCCAGTCCAATATGGAACCCATCCCAGATATACTTAACAAATGCGATCGAATCAGTTCAAAACCGCGCCATCCGTTTCGTGCATCACGCATACTCGTATTCCATCAGCGTTTCATCTCTAAAGGAAAATTCCAGACATGACAACCTTTTACTTCGTCGCCGCATTGCCAGTCTTTGTTTACTGCACAAAATTCTAAACAGTTCACTAAATCAGGCCCCTTACATTGTGCATCGCACACACATACCTCATCGCGCTTCGCATCCATTTCAGATAACTCGGCCTGTTGCTCGCACAAAAACA
Organism: Amblyomma maculatum; assembly: GCF_055883805.1. Lineage (NCBI taxonomy): Eukaryota > Metazoa > Arthropoda > Arachnida > Ixodida > Ixodidae > Amblyomma > Amblyomma maculatum. The sequence goes on along the minus strand of NC_139348.1, from coordinate 53,432,849 downwards.
TTTTCAGGATCTTTTTTTCCCCGAGCAATTGTGGACTGGAATGCCCTTCCCTATGAAGTCGCCGCCCTCTCATGCCAATCTTCATTTATTGATGCCTTAAAAATTTATTTTCAAACACAATGACTTGTGCTTGTATTTTCTCATGTCTGTAAACCCACCCCTTATGTAATGCCTCCAAGAGAGGCCTTTAAGGAAATAAAGTGAAGTGAAGTGAATGCCGTGGGTGATGTGGGAACGGATGAATGCATTATACAAAGGCATAAGTGTAGCATGTGAAAAGGAGGCTCGTGCTCTGATTAGAATGCGTATTCCATATGCTAGTTTATTTTTGACGTGGGCAAAACGCAAATGAAATTTTAAATGTGAGTCAAACTTTACGCCCATGTAGAGGCAGGTATTGCTTGCTGTAATTATATTCTGGCAAATTCGAATACACGGGGAGATGCAATAGTTATCTTGCTTGAGGTGAATAAGAAGAAATGGGTTGGGTTTTTGAATAAATAAACTGAAGCATATTAAGTTCGCACCAGTTTTAAAAATGACCAAGGTCCTTGTTAAGACTGCTAACTATAGTCGGTACATATTTGTTGGAAGTGAAGATTATAGTATCATTGACATATAACACGCAGTTTGAATAACTGAGGCGGCTAGGAAGGTCATTATATAGAAAAGAAAAAGAAGTGTGCAAAGTATTGAACCCTGCCGTACGCCTAATTAAGTAGTTTTTTCGTCAGAATGATGCCTGAAATACTTGCCAGTTGGCTGCTGTCTTTTGTGATGTATGGATGCGAGAGTTGGACTGTGAAAAAGGCTGACCGCCGAAGAATTGACGCGTTTGAATTGTGGTGCTGGCGAAGACTCTTAAGAGTTCCTTGGACTGCCAGAAGATCAAATCAGTCGATATTGTCGACCATAAACCCTGACTGCTCATTGGAGGGTCAAATTCTAAAGTTAAAGCTCAGCTACTTTGGTCATCTGATGAGAAGAGAGGAGTCGCTGGAGAAAGATTTGATGTTGGGAAAGGTTGAGGGTCGCCGGAGAAGGGGTAGGCAGCGAACGCGATGGTTAGATGGCATTCTCGAGGCATTGCAGATGAAGCTATGTGATGTTAAGAAGATAGTGAGAGACCGGAAAGCGTGGCGTGACATGGTCCATAGGGTCACGAAGAGTCGAACACGACTGAACGCCTGAACTGAACTGAACTGAACTGCTGTCTTTTAAGAAAATTTTAAACAGTTGCAACGGTGGGCCTGTTATTCCCGCTGTTTCAAGTTTCATGAAAAGAATTGAGTGGTTAATAAATCAAATGCTTTGATGAGATCTATACATACTGCACCCGCGAAATTTCATGCGTCTATTTTCTTATTAAGTTTATCTATTGAAGATAATATTGCAAGGACAGGAAAGTAGCCTGGATGAATTTCATATTCATAAGAAGAAAGGACATTATTTTTTTATTTTTTTTAATATTTGGTCAAACGTTTCAATAACCTTTTCAATTGTTTTGCTGAAAATGGGATTACACAAATTGGTTTATAATTTTTAGCAATGAGCGATCACGGTTCTTAAACGCTGGAGTAATTCTACCGTGCGTTTGTTCGCGAGGAAAGATTCCGGTCTTAAACGTGCTAATGATGATATTAAAAAAAAAACAAGGGATATGGGTTTTGCGAACCATTTTATATACCTAGGGTAAACACTTCCGAGACCTGCGTTGGCTATTTTTACAGAAGAAATTATGAAAACAACCTCGTGAGGACTAGTTTGGAATAAGAAAATTAAATAAGGTGGATGATTTGTGCTGAACTGCACTGCATTATGAAGCGAAAAGTAAATACAGAAATCGCCAGGAATTCCTTGAGGGCTAGAATAAGCAACATTGTCAAGAGTTGCAGTCGTTTTTGGCCCGTGTTTGGTATCTTTATTTAGCAAGAGTTAATTACTCCACACTTCTTTTAGTGTTTATACGATATTCGACAATTCGCTGTTTAAAGAAACGCCTGTTAGCTTTTTTTTACCTGCACATACAGGCAATTGCAAAAATTTGATATTAAACGGTTTTTTCTTTCTCTTTTTGTAAACATTGTCGCGTGTGCGCATTGCTTCAACGAGTTTATCGGTTAGCGATGAGGTTTCTGGTAACACGATAATTTCCTTGCATTTACATTTCTGGGAGCGAAGATCAATGAAAGATGCCAGGAGTGTCAAGAAATGAGAAATGACCTGTTGTGGGTCGCTCGCTGTATACACCGAGGACAAGTCTGTATTAGTAAAGGCAGCGATGAACATTTCTTTATCAAGCACAACTTTGGTATGCAATATGGTTCAGTCTCCAGGATTGCAATTGAAGCGCCTGAAAACCTAATAGTGGTCAATTATGCCAGTGTTCAGAATGGCGATGTGGGACTGATAGGATACAAAGCGCGTGATCAATAATGAATCTCCGCCACCAATGACAACGCGTAGGCAGCGTAATTAGAGATTCAAAATGAAAACTTTCAAAGCATGTAGTACAATGGACGATATCAAAGGGTACTTATTTGTGCCAATATTATACTGATATCGCCTGTAATTTGATGTTCTTCATTATGGTTGTTAAAGTGGTCATGCTGCTTTCAAGAGTCCTACACAGGTCTGGGACAAATGAAGATTTTTTCGGTCAGTATTTAGGAAATTGTTGGGAAATTCGACCCAAACTGATCCACATTAGTGACGTTGATTTCTATGTCGTGTCTGCATTGGTATACAATGTTTTATTTTATGTATATACTTTAACCACCATGGTTTGTCGTCTGCCTAAGTGAATATTGTTATGTACGAAAAGAAAAATGGAACAGGACTTTATCATCTAAGTTTAGCCAAGTTTCCGCAACAGCAATTATAGCAAATCGGGTATCCAAGGATGAAAGAAGACTGTCAAAGTCATCAAATATTTGCGAATGGCGGTCAAAGTGATTAAGATGGGTTATACAGGGCGAGTGATTTTGAGGAAATTTGTTTAGCTCCCTTATCGTAAGACAGGATGCCACTGTTGTTTATTCAGTGATGCAGCGCTCCAAAAGCATATCTATGACTAGCAGATTAACGCCACATGAGACTCAACAGAGATGCGATACTAGTGATTTATGACTGTTTTTTTTTTTGCTTTTATCTGACAGTTCTCAGTCCACAGGAATTTCCAGCAGAGCATAACAACCGGCTTACCCTTGTGATGGACTGTATTGAAAACGATGGGCTAATTTTAAAGAGTAAAACGTGTCACTTTAGTGAACGGCAGACGTTCGTGGTTTAATTTTTATTGGATCAGGGAGGTATTTTGTCCGACCTCTAACAGGCTGCTACAGTGGAGAATTTGCAAAACCTCAAAATGTAAAACATTTAAGAAGATTTTTGGGGCTATGTTCATATTTCCGCCATTTCATTTAGGGATTCGCCCAAATTGCTCATCCGCTCGCTTCCCGCCTGCGAAAAGGCGTGCTGTTTGCTTGGTGCCAGAAATACGAGTCATCGTTTCGACAACTCACGTTTCTGCTAACCGCTGGTCCTATTTTACGCCATTTTGATCCGTCTGGTACCACGGATGTTCAAACGGATGCGAACGGTGCGGACGTCGGCGTGGGGCATGTAAAGCTCCAGAACGGCGCCCAACATGTTATCGCGTACGCAAGCAGCACTTTAGCAAACGCTTACCACAACTACACAGTAATGAAATGTCTCACCGGAAAGCTCACCGTTATCAAGCTCCGACCCTATCTGTATGGCTGCCACTCTAGCGTAATTACAGACCATCACTCCCTGTGTTGGATTCTTAGCCTGCGCGACCCTTGAAGTCGACTAGCGAGCAGGTTCTTACGTCTGCAAGATTATAGCTTTTATGTAGCCTATAGAGCGGCCGGTGCCACGCTGACAACGACTGTTTTGTCTCAATTTCCTCTTTCTAGTACAGAAGTCAATGAGGATGATCTGAACGACTGTCTGGTGCATGTTGTTAAAACATTGCATTATTGCGTAAAGTTCCAGCAAGATAGCGCGGTAAAGACAGCGCTCCGATTTCGTTGTTTGATAAAGCGCGCACGCCTGCGCCTGCAACATTGTTTTTAATCTGAAAAGAACTGCTCCAAAGAACTATGCAGATTATGGTGCCCGTCTGCTCCTAGTCACCAAGCCTTCCCCACGTGCCCCAACCATCACCTTACTCTTTGACAACGCTCTGATTCCCAAAGTACCACGGCTCCGACTGCTGGATCTCGAGCCACCCAGATCATACACCTCCTTCAGCGCCAAATCAACCAGATAATATATCTCATTCGTTGGATTTCTAGCCGCAGTCATGGCCTCGAAGAAAAATGCACTTTAAGACTCTTAGACGCCCTTATCATTAGTCGACTAGCCTACCACCTCCCCTACCACCACATCACATCACCAAAGCACAACTCAATAAAATTAACGTCCTATACCGCTCAGCCATTAAAGCTGCCCTCCATTTACCTCGTCATACCAGTACGATTCGGCTCCTTCAATTAGGCACACATAACATTGTGCGTGGCGTGAAATGGTCCATAGGGTCACGAAGAGTCGGACACGACTGAACGACTGAACTGAACTGAACATTGTTGACGACATCATAGAGGCGCACCTCTTCAGCCAACAACGTCGACTCCGCACAACACCTACAGGCACTCATCTGAGGCGCTCAATGGGCTACAATAGCCCCTATCCCTCACCTCACAATCATATAGCTATCCCTCCGCATCTGCGGAGCCTCCTCGAGCTCAAACCCCTCTCACGAATTATAGATCCCGAACACCACAAAGGCCGTTGCGCAGCCCGTGCCTCATAGTTTTCAAAGCAGTACTCTACACCCCAGGACATAATCTACACGAATGCTTCACACAACCCGGACATTCCTCACATCTACATAGCTGTGTACACGAACAATAACCGCTCGACTTTCAATGCAACCTCCATCCACTGCACAGGCATTGCCGAGGGCGAATGCTTTGCCCATTACACTCGCGATTGCACACATCAGTCAGTTGCAGACTCAGCACACCACAATATGCACAGACTCTCAAACAGCATACTGATATCTCCTGCGAGGAGCCCTCCCACACGCATCTGTTAAATATTATCTACTCTACCTACCCCTCCCGATTCCATTACCATCACATGAGTTCCTGGGCACGAGGACATCCTCGGCAATGAGCGTTCTCATGCGTTTGCCCGAGAACTAAGCTTCCGGGCGGCGGTGGATGGTCTCCCGAAACCTTCATTATACACCCCTATCGAACCTCCTGACTACACTGGAATTGTTCACTACTATCGTCGTTGCCGTGCCACCTACCCGCCCCCACATCACACGCTTTCTCACATCGACAGCACATACTGGCGACAACTCCAGTCACATTCGTTTCCATCTCAAATTTCCTACATCTTTCACCCCACGGACTACCCACCATACCGTACCACATGCAACGCCACCCCACCCACCCTCTACCATTATTTATGGGAATGCCCACATCCAATCCGCGTTCCTCACATCAAAAACCTCACCCCTCCTCCTGGGAGGATGCCCATATATCCACGCAACCTGCAGATCAGTTGTGGCTGGTCGAACGGGCTAAGCTCGAAGGAACAGCCAGAGGGCTCTTGGACTAAGAGGTTCTCCTGGCAGTGTTTACATTGTTTTATTTCAATAAATTTTTTCCTTCTCCTTCTCCCCTGCTGTTTGTTATCCCGGCTCCTCTTCGCGTCACTGTCCTGCATGCGATGCAAGAAGACTTCACTGCAGGTCGTCTAGGCATTGCCCACACCCTTGTGAGAGTCCTAGAAAGTATTTTATTGGCCAAGGTTGCACACGACAACAAAGCCCTCATAGTAAGCTGTATTCCTTGCCAACCTGTCAAGTGAATAACCACGCCACCGGCTGGCCTTCTTCAACCGGAAGCCCCCTTGATGGCGTTTTTAAAAAACTGAAATTTATCTGATTTGGCCCGATATACGGAGACATTTGCACTCGTTTAATCAAACCATCAGAGGGGTCGGACTTTTTATTCAACCACATTGTTCTTCGCCAAGGCGCGCATAGTAATCATAAGCCACCGCGGTCGACAGGTTAGTGCAGATAGCGTGGGATGTCGTTTGCGGCTGTGGCTCTAAATACTACCATTATACTCCGTACCACACTCAAACGGATAGCCTTTAAATCGCTTAAACGCTTAAACTGGACTCTCATCAACATGATGTCAATGTATGTGGACTCCGATCACAAGAACTGTGACGCCATCCTGCCATTTGCGATTCACGCCTACAACACAGCTAAGTATGAAGGGACCGGATATTATCCTTTTTCTCCTTCTCTACGCACGCTTGCCTTCAAACTTCCTGGACGTAATTCTATTCTCCGTGCACGATGGCCGATCCTCTCGCACCACCTGTTGCTCGTGTGTGAACCATCATCTCCTAAGACTGTAATAGTGTCCGATATGATGCTCATGTTGCAGTCGCCCCTCCGCGGTGGCGCAGTGGTTACGGCGCTCGACTACTGCTCCCAAGGATGCGGGATTGAAGCCAGGCCTCCGCGGTCCCTTTGCGGTGAAGGCGAAAAGCTAGACACCCCTGTGCTGTGCGATGTCTGCGCAAGTTAAAGAACCTCACATGGTCGAAATTTCCGGGGCCTCCTCTACGGCGTCTCTCAGAGCCGGAGTCGTTTTGGGACGTTAAACCCCCCAAATCAAACCAAGCCATACTGCTGCCATCTCTTATAATCCCGGAAATTTGGTTTGGCTTTGAACGCCATTGCGACGCCGCGCACTGTAGCAAAATGTCTTGTAGCAATACTCCGGACCCTTTGTTTTTCTACGTCGGTTGAGTGAAGTACCCCACGTTATCGCTAAAATAACATCGATAAAGCGCTGCTCCTGAAAGACTCAGCCGACTCATGTGTGACGAAGGAAACGTTTCTGTTCTAAATCTTCACTCGCTCGAGGACGAGCTTCATTTGTCCCGGGGACAACTGCTACATCAATTACGCTGCGCCGCGCGGCGTTGCATGCGAAAGAGAAGGACGATGTGGAAGTGCGAGGGCTGGTACTGGGACAAGCCTGACTACGACTATTCTGATTTTCATGCATGCCTCGTCTATGTAGGGCATCAAAAACCCACCACCGTAATAATACGGAAACAATTGTTCTCGCCTGTGATCATCCAGACTAGTGTCGGCTCAACCAGTGCTTAGGAAAAGTACAGCCGCTGAAAATGCAGGTTCGCAGCTGTATAACTGCCAAAGTAATTATTCTGACAAGATATTTATTAGTTACGATTACTGGAATGGGACGCACATTTATTTAACTATGTGACAATAAAAGTTAAATCTAAAATTCTGTTCAATTAAACTGGCCTCGCAAAATAAGTGATTCAATATTATGCAAATTCTTAAGTTATACGAAGTCTTCTCGCCATTAAATATAAAAAACAGTTTCTGACTGTAACTTTAATTTTCTCCAAATATCATTCCTCAAACCAAACTGACCGCATATCAATTTCGAAAACAATAACATTGGTACATTCCTTATACCGCAAAGATCAATAGATAATACATCATGCAATTCCAAGGTTATTAAACGTTTTTGGCTGAAAACGTTTTCGTTGGAACATTCATTTCATGGTTTCTAACAGATTATTTTAGTCATCTTCTTTATTCACTGTCTTCAAATGCGGGATTTGTTGACACAATGGACTTCTGTTTTTGTGTGTTTAGCATATTGACGGTCTTTGATAAGGTTGTCATCATCTTTTAGTTCGTAACTTTAGTGTCCTAAATATTAACACAAGCTTGTTTAAGTGGGTTCAGTGATTTCTCACCAATTGCTCACAATTTTTATGCGCTTACGGGTACAACTCACCATCTCACGCGCTTCTGTTCTTGGACCACAACTTCTCCTGCGTAGCCCAGCAGCGCATGGCGCCAACTTTTCAATGACAGTCACTATCTCCGGCTCCACGCCGACCATTGTCGTCGCAGCCCAGCTCCCCCTAGATGGCGCAGCGACGGTCTCATTGTCTTGCGTCGGGAAAACTAAATACAGCGACCTCCGGGGGCGAGGCGGCTTCAAATAGAATCAACGAAGACCCCCCGACAACGCAACCTGTGAGCGACCGCGACTTGACGGCACCGACGACAGTTCGTACACAGGAAGATTGATTCTCGCTGAATATACCCGTTGTCTTCGACTGCTATAAGGTTCATAGCCACTATTGCGCTGTAATTAGTCGCATATATGGCAAAAGTATTTTGTCACTTCTTCGGTCATCTTCATGGGGGCAGCGATATATACATGCATGTATGGAAGCTGCACTTCATTCGGTATAGCCGTGTTCTTACCAACATATTCCTTGTGCCCTTATTCTTTGAAAGCTAAACCAAAGGTCAAGCAATAGAGAGTTTTTAAGGCAGCGCGCCATATTTGCCATATTTATATTCTGAGACAACATAAAGAACACTAATTTGAGTTCACTGATTAACATGTGGCGCCCATGTTAGAAATTACATTAAAGTGCCGTCTGACGCGTGTTCCCAAGCAAAAGTGATTTTCTTTCATCACGCTATTCGCTGATGACATCAAAAAAATTTAATATTTGAAGATGTGAGAAAACGTACGTTTCTGTATATGATATATTTATTCGATTCAATATTGCCACGCCGCTGTCCATCTTCTGGCGACAACAGGTGGCCGAAGCATGTCTTGGCACGTGGCTGAGTGTCGTCTTCGTCTCTAAAGCTTCGATTCATTAAAAGGGTCAGTTCGGTGGTTTTGCTGATTTCTACGTTTGTTGGTGACAATATTATTATTCGTCGGCCATGAATGGTGGCGCAATAGATTACAAGACATCATAATGCGACGGTGGACACCGTACTCTCTGGCCTGCAGTGGGGTCATGCCTCGTATATCTCAACGACGTGATTTTCACGGACACATTCGACGAGCACTTGGAACGTTTGCGCGCTGTCTTGGAGGTCATCCGATCTGCCGGTCTCTCTCTAAAACCCGAAAAATGCCACTTTGCTTTGAATGAGCTGAAATTTATCGGCCATATTGTCAGCGCTCGAGGTGTTAGCCCGGACCAAGAAAAGACGGCCGCTGTTGCTTCATTCCCCAAGCGAACGGATAAACGAAGCTTGCGTCGATTTTTCGACCTCTACGCGTACTATCGTCGCTTTGTTCTCAATTTCTCCAACATAGCTGAGCCTCTGACCCACCTGACAAAAGACGCTGAACTGTTTTTTTGGGGCCCCGACCAGGAAAAAGCCTACACGGAACTCAACTCACATATCAAATATACGCCTATACTTGGCCACTTCGACGAAGAGGCCGACACGGAACTGCACACGGATGCCAGTAACGTTAGCCTAGGTGCGGTCCTTGTTCAGCGGCAGGACGTATACGGAACGCGTTAATGCTTACGTTAGTCGCACTTTGTCCCGTTCCAAAGTTAACTATTCCACTACGGAAAAGTAGTGCCTCGTTGTTGTGTGGACAGTCATGAAATTTCGTTCGTACTTGTACGGCCGCCCGTTTCGTGCCGTGAGCGACCATCACTCGCTGTGTTGGCTGGCGAACATGAAAGATTAATCGGGTCAGCCTGCTCGATGGAGCCTCCGGTTGCAACAATTTGACGTTACTATCGTGCACAAGTCCGGCCAGAAACACAGTGATGCTGACTGTCGGTCACGTGCCCCTTTTCCCTTCCACACGGACGGCTCAGTCGACGATTACGCTTTCATCGGTGTTATCACGACGTCCATGTTAGGCCGAAAGCAGCGGGTGACCCTGAACCTCTGCCCTTCATCGAATACCTCGAAGAAACCATGTTATCTCCTCCGCAGCTCTCCATGCGCGGACTGTCGTCATTTTGATTGCGCGATGGTTTTCTCTAGAACTACGGACCAACAGAAAGTGCTTATCTGCTTTTAGTACCCTCAACGCTTTATGACGAATTTTTTCGTGCGTGCCACGATGACCTTTGTTCCGGCCATCTCGGTTTTTCTCGCACATTGGCACGGATACGCCGAAAGTACTATTGGCCCAGGCTAGCTGTTATGTGCACCGCTACGTCCGTACTTGCTGTGAATGCCAGCGGCTGCAGACACCGCCTATTAAACCAGCTGGGCTCCTGCAGCCTATTGATTCCCCGAAATTCTCATTTCAACAGGTCGACATGGACCAGCTAGGCCCATTCTCGGAGTCCTCCATGGGTAACAGGTAGATAGCGGTTGCCACTGACTACCTCATCCGCTACTGTGACACCAAGACCATTCCCCGTGATACCGCAGAAGTTGCTCATTTCTTCATTGAAAACATTGTGCTTCATCCCGGCGCCCAAATAGTCGTCTTAACTGGCAGGGGAATTTCGTTTACGTCGGCCCTCACGAGCGAGGTCCTTCGACTCAGTGGCATCACCCACCGCAGGACAACAGCCTACCATCCTCAAACTAATAGACTGACTGAGCGGCTTAACAAGACAATTGACGATATGATTTCTATGTATGTAGACGACGATTATGGGAACTGGGACCGAATCCTGCCGTACATCACGCTCGCATACAACACTGCGCTCCATGAAATTACACGGTTCACTCCATTTCATTTGGTGTTTCGGCGCGAACACTTGACTATGCTGGATGAAATGCTTCTTTCAGATTCCGCTCCCTCCACTGTCGTAGGGGCTGACCAATTTTTTTCGTGACGCAGAAGCCGTCGCCAGCTTGCCCGACAGCGAATTCGGTACGAGCAAGAACATGACGCCCAGCTCTACAACCTCGGACATCGAGAGGTGACTTGCACGCCCGACGACTAAGTCTGGATATGAAACCCAATACGGTTGCGGGGGCGCTCTGAAAAGCTTCTGCTGTGTTACTTTGAACCCTACGAGGTGCTCCGCCGCCTCAGCGCAGGGAACTACGAGGTGCTACCACAAGGTACTGTCCGCTCCTCTCGACAGCCGAAGTCTGAAATAGTTCACGTCACCAGAACGAAGCCATATTATAATCGTTAAACCGTTCGTTGGGTCCAAACCAGAGCCAGAGGTTCTAGTGTATAACTTCCCTGCTTATCTATCGTTCCCCTACGTTTGCGGCATCAGGTCGATGCCTCTTGGAAGGAGGCAATGCCACACCGCTGTCCATCTTCCGGTTCCACCAAGTGGCCGAACCATGTCTTGGAACGTGGCTGAGTGTCGTCTTTGTCGCTCGATCTTCGATTCATTAAAAGGGCCAGCTCGGTTGTTCCACTGCTTTCTACGTTTGTTGGTGACAATATTATTATTCGTCGGCCATGAATGGTGGGCCGATGGGTTACAAGATATCATAATGCGACGAAAACGCAGAACTTTTATAGTGGCCTGTGCAATGCTGTCATTTCGAAAACAAAAAAGAAAGTGTTTCAACTTATATTTATTATTTTGCTACCAAACTGATATCAGTTTATCTAAAACACATTGTTCCCTCAAGCCGAATGATTTCAAATCGGCATATCTTTACTGAAAGCGTATAATTCTCATCACGTAAGTGTTCGCGCTGAAGAGATGTTTAATAAGGTCTATTATACAACTATTGATTTTGGAGTAAATTTCGTCAAATAAATACCTCTAAAAGCAGCATATTATGAAAGAGTCCCACCACCACCACCCCGTGTTCTTAAGAAATGGCCGTGTCTTTATTTATTTAATTTTATATTCCTCTCTTTCCAGGCACCTAAAGACGGAACAAACTGGGAGAGACAGTAAGTGCATCACTGATTCGTCTACGCGCAAAGCCTATTACTATATTCACTCGATACTAGGCCGACGGCGCTTATTTGCTGACATACAAAATACGCTGCTCTAAAAAAACTTCCTCAAGTCAAAGCGACTAAAACATCAGAAAATTGAGAACGGCAGAAACTTCAAAAAGTGTAACGACGCTTAATTGCTACGCAACTACCGCCAGTCGTTTGTCATCGTCATCGCCGATATCCTTGTCATTGCCCTCTATAAACAGCGCACAGTCACCTGGTGCATCAATGGCATTTGAAATGCAAACAATCACAGAGTTCGGGGTAAAGCCTTTGAAATATATCAGAATGCAGCAATACTACTCTCCAACTATCTTTGGAGGCAGATTAGATGCTGTTCGTTGATGTTAGAGCGCGCATATCAGTGACCTAGTTATATTAATTATTCTCCGTGTATTTCTAACATGTTTTTAAAAATTACGCAGTTCCCGGCTTGTCATGTAGCCCGGAGTGAGAGAGAAGTATCGTCCGGATTTCGCAATGGAAATTTTCTGTCGGTCGGACGCCATGGTAGCATTTGATGACTGGGTTCGAGGCGCTGACACAGCATATGGCAGGGCCTGTCATAGAAAATCATTTTAACGCGATAGCATTATGGCCCCGTATCGTAGAAATGGCGTGTCAGTGTTGGGATTGTATAACGGGAAAAGCAGGAGAAAGAAAAGAAACAATAAATGTTTTCCGGAAACACGCGGAGTCAAACACGGTTCCGTCGCAGTGCGAGGCGAGCACGCAACCACTTCGCCACAGATCCGCAGTGCTTCTCACCGAAAAGCTGACTGTCAGCTAATGTTTAGCTCCGTGAATAGAAATAAAAATTACAGAAGTAATAGTAAGGCGTGTAAGAAAAAACATTTTCTCTTTGCCTACCTGCGATGCGCCGCTAATGTCATTCATTCAATCATTCATAAACCTTTATTCATGAAGATGGTCTCAGGTCATCCTCACGATAAAGGCCACGTTATCTGCCACTTGAAGTAGAAATTAAGGTAGTGTTCTATCGTTACCTCGGTGAAAACGTTCCTGTTCCACTGTGTTGTCGACGTGTGTAATTGATAATGTGCTTTGGCTGTAAGAAAGTATGTTAAGAATGCGAAAGAAAAAAGTGCATAGGCTTTGCAATGCCGTCTTTTATTTTTTATTGGTCCCTTTCTGTCTTAATTTCCTTTCCTCGCCACAAAACAGTTTTTACTACAATTGCACTCCTTTTCTTCAACGCACTTCCTGTCCGCGCACAAAACTATTCTTTTTTACTTTAACACTTCTTTAATATCTCTCATTCGCCAGCTTGTCAAACGTTTTTCCTTGTGTTTAATTTAACACCACGTCGTTCGTAGAGAACTGGCGCAGTGAGAGACATATATGGGACCCGCGGCCAGAGCCCCGTCTTTTGGGTGTATCGGGAGTGGAGCAACGAGAAGGCAGCCACATTCCATGCCTTGAGTTCTCTGGACTAGTAGCGTAATTCCGTTTCCTCAGTGGTAGGGTCCCGCAACTTCTTTCTCCTCACTGGGTGTCTCTAAGCAGGATAAATGATGATTTTTTACCGAGAGCTGTCTCTGAACGCAACCTAAGGTAACATACACTCACTGAAGGCAGGAAATGATTACGGTGAAGGTAATTGATGAGTATTATCTTGTCATGCCCTCACCTCGTGGCTGTGTTCACGGCTGGTTTTGCAGCTGTTAAATATTACAAACATTACGTATGGAACCGAAAGCGATACACACCCCAGGAAAGATCTGTGTACCTTATTTTAGCTTTGCGATGTTTACAAAAATAGCAAAAATTGCACTGACAATATTCGAACAGATGTTCTACTCGCTCAGTGCTCAGGTAAGTAGTGTCAGTCCATAGCGCCACTGAATGTTTTTTTTTTCTTTATTGCCGACTTTGACATTTGAAAGTGAAATCAGAAATACAGTGCATAAAACGCGTAAGCCAGGCTCCGGCAAACACGGATTAAAATTCTCTCAGCGACACGAAAACACCAAGCAAGGTAATCCATTCTGGTGGATCAGGGAGTGCTCCGTAACACTCTCTTAGTGAAACGACACTTTCAACAAAATGCTCGCGAACAGGACGCACGACAAGATCAGCATGTTCATATCCTCGTTTTCCATTTTGAGTGCGGGCCCAGAAGCATAATCAAATCATATGGTATATCCTGTGATGTTTCTATCGGCAAGAACGTTATTCCATATGGATCGAGTGGTAACTGTTTCTTAAGCGTGCGCTGTAAAACATCCCAGTGAAATACTGGGTCCCAGCAGTCAAGAAAAACATGCTCTATTGTTTCAGGTTTTTTGCATAAAAAAACAAAAAGGCAATTGTCGATGTTTTCCCGAGCCACAATCTGCAATCTCTTCCTCGTATCTAAGATCTGGTATGTAATGAATGTGTTGGCTGCCATGAGGATCAGTGTACAAAAAAACCATCGTGTTTTGCTGTGTTTATTTGGGCTTCGACATGGGAGAGAACAAGTCGAACCAATCTTTTCCTTCCTGCCAAGAAGGGAGGACTAGGGCTTGTGCATTTATTTATGCGCCAGGTTGTATCGCGCTTTATTTTTCTACGCTACTAAAACAATCCATTTCTCCGGACAGTGATTCAAGTCAGGCTCAGCAGACTCCTTCCAGGGTTCGTGGTGTCGTCATGTCAAAATATGTGCGGTGCCGTGACTGCGTGAAGTTATGCTTGCTTATAGGTTGTTAAATGTGCGCTTCTCTCATGAATATCTGTGCAATGTCACCAAGAAGAAACTCTATAGAGACCTCACTGACATCATACTTCCCCAGCCATTGTACCGTTTGCCATACCGTTGAGGCCCCGGACAAGACGTCCTTAAAAGAGTTAAAAGAATGCCGGTATTATCTTCAGTCAAAACTTTTTTCTTTAAATTGCACACTAACACGCTACCCGTTAACACATGGCTTCATAGCAAAGGCATCTTCGCACCCTGGACCTCCATAGCGCCACGGAAGCAACGAGTGAAGCAGCCTTTAAATGCGCTCCTATTCGTTTTTACAATATTTCCGCTATCTGTCGACAGGTGACGCTACTCAGATGATATGGTGGTATTCATCCGGAAGTCGATGGAGGCACAGTCACTATTCCTGAGGCCCTGGTGTTTAGAGATACCAGTAGCCGGGTGAATGAACCTACGGTGGAAGCTAGCAAAAAACGATTGAAAGATTGGGGGCTTAAAAGCAGAAAAGTAACATAATGTCCGTAATATAGAAACAAACGTTCAAAAAATAGAATGATGGTATAGTTAACAGATCTAAAACAATAATCAAGATATAGGGGGAAAAAACGAGTATGATAGCATCTGCTACCACCACGTTTCGAAGGGGACGTCCTATATTTCATTTATCCATCCACCCATACCGTTGAGAGAACGCTATCACACGGGCTAGTCAGCCACCAGATGCCCCTATGCCCGGCAACCACATAGCTGTGTGGAGCTTCTTTCCATAAGACAAGGAACGAGAGACTTCACCTGATGTGAATAAGTACATTTGCTAGGACAACGCCCAGGGACCGGATACAGGACTCATGGCTCAACACGGGCAGGGCACGCACGTGCTTGCGGAATGTGTTTTTTTCTATGAGTTGGCTCGAAAACTAAAATGTCCCTCATACTTCACCCCCACATAAAATATGTTCTCCAAAAACCTCTAACATCCTGAAACAGACTAGTCCGCAGATGAAGCACCAGTAAAGCCTTAAGTTTCGAAGCGAGCATTAGCCTTATTTCTAAGTTTATCGCCATGTATATATATATATATATATATATATATATATATATATATATATATATATATATATATATATATATATATATAGGGGAAAATGAGGGTGCTCGTTATAATACATGAAGGAAAGAAGCCAACAGTCGACGAGGCCAAGGAAAGCGTTGGGGATGGTACTTTATGTCTTTTTTTTAATGTTTACTTGGATAATCACAGAGATTAGTAATGTAATCTGTTTAGGGGAAAGATAATTAAACACAAAATAGCAGAAAAAACAACGTGCCGATGGTGGGAACCGAACCCACGACCTCCGAATAACGCGTCCGGTGCTCTTCCAACTGAGCTACATCGGCCGCTGTCCCCCCTGCTACTTTCTTGGGTATTTATGTTGTCTGTTACGAACCATGAGAGTGTTCACCAGCGCCACCCTCAGCCAAGGCGGCGGACGTGGAACGTCCTTTGTTACCGCCAGCGTCACGTAGAACGTGATCAAGAGCGAGGGCGAAAGCTGTGCTAGAACCCTCTTAGGCTACCTACGGCTTCAAGACTGCCAGAACCGAGACCCCCGTAAGCTACAAGCCGATCAATTAAGGTGAAATGAGGGTGCTCGTTATAATACATGAAAGAAAGAAGCCAACAGTCGGCGAGGCCAAGGAAAGCGTTGGGGATGATACTTTATGTATTTTTTTTAATGTTTACTTGGATAATCACAGAGATTAGTAATGTAATCTGTATAGGGGAAAGATAATTAAACACAAAGTAGAAGAAAAAACAACGTACCGATGGTGGGAACCGAACCCACGACCTCCGAATAACGCGTCCGGTGCTCTTCCAACTGAGCTTTTTTCTTTTTTCTTTTTTCTTCTACTTTGTGTTTAATTATCTTTCCCCTAAACAGATTACATTACTAATCTCTGTGATTATCCAAGTAAACATTAAAAAAAAAGACATAAAGTACCATCCCCAACGCTTTCCTTGGCCTCGCCGACAGTTGGCTTCTTTCCTTCATATATATATATATATATATGAAGGAAAGAAGCCAACAGTCGGCGGGGCCAAGGAAAGCGTTGGGGATGTTACTTTGTCTTTTTTTTTTTGGCTTCTTTCCTTCATGTATTATAACGAGCATCCTCATTTCCCCTTAATTGATATGCATATATATATATATATATATATATATATATGCATATATATAGGTTGCGAGAACATAACAAACTAGTCTGCTAAAAGAGTATATAGCGAAGTATACGCTTCATTAAAGGAAACATTTTCTATTTTTCATTTCACTCGACGTTTCGATCGGAGACCGATCTTTCTCAAGAGTAAGATCGGTCTCTGATCGAAACGTCGAGTGCAATGAAAAATAAAAAATATTTCCTTTAATGAAGCGTATACTTCGCTATATATATATATATATATATATATATATATATATATATATATATATATATATATATTGCCAGGGGGCGCTCGGCGAAAAAGGACGAAGTGAATCGGCTCCGGACTCGCAGGACGTACCAAAAGCTTGGAACGTGTAATTCCACCTGCACCGGCTCTGATAACCTAGCCCTAGTCGCCAATACCGTGACAAATCTGGTGGAGGTCAGGTCTGATGTCCCGTACCCCTCCGCTAAGCAGGAGTGCTGGTCATATATTCGAGGAAACTCCTGTTCACCGCACCGCCCGCAGGCAACGAGGCCTACCACCTGAGTATTCACCACCGGCTATGACTACCGGCAGCCACGACGTCGTCGCAATACCTGGAGTGGCCCCTACTTACGTGACGTTTCAGAACCCCCGCGTTCCAAAGGCCTTTCACGGGGACACCTTGAAGACGTCGACGACTGGTTGCAGCACTACGAAAGGGTAGCTACCTTTAACTTCTCGGATGACGCCGCCCGGCTTCGCAACGTCTACTTCAGCCTTGAGGTTGGCGCTCGGACATGGTTCGAGAACCATGAAGACCAGCTGTCTTCCTGGAGTGAGTTCAAGCGTCATCTTGCGGCTACTCACGGTAGCTCAGATTGCCGCGAACGGGCCGAACGCGCTCTCCAATCTCGGGTTCAAATGCCTAACGAAACCGTCACGGCATATATCGAAGACATGACACGCCTCTTCAAGCGGGCAGACCCTACAATGTCCGAGGACAAAAAGCTGCGCTACCTCATGCTTGGCGTTAAAGAGCAGCTTTTTGCTGGCCTGGTACGCAGCCCACCGAAAACTGTTGCAGAATTCCTTGCGGAAACATCCACGATAGAAAAAGTGCTTCAGCAGCGAGCTTCGGCACAGAATCGTACCGTCCACGCCACCTCCGTCTCTGCCGAGTTACCATCGCATGGCATGGACGCATCGGCGCTACGGGAGCTCGTACGTTCGATTGTGCGCGACGAACTCAGACTGCTGTATGGCGCACCTCAACCAGCTTCTACCTCTAGTGCGAGCGTTGTCCGCGACGAAGTGCAGCAAGCGCTCCGGCCTCCGTTTCCAAGCGGTGAACCTCACCCTGCTCCTCCTCTTACGCCACCTGGGTGTCAGCGTCCCACATACGCCGAGGTGCTACAATACTGTCCGCCCCAGTCGCCGACCCTCATTACTGCTAACGTAGCTGCACCAACAAAACCGGCCCCCGTGATCCAGTACGTAACGGATTCCCGACCGTCTAGACGGAAAGCAGACGAGTGGCCTACCCCCCCCCCCCCCCCCCCCCCTTCGGCCTTTATGCTTTCACTGCGGCGAACCGGGTCATGTCTATCGGCGTTGTCCCTACCGTCGACTGGTGCCTCGAAGGTTTTTCCGCCGATTCTCCGCGGCCTCGCTACGGCGAACGGCCCCGAGCCGTTGAAGATTTCGTCAATGACCAGCGCCGTGGTGTTCCGTCTCGTCTGCGGCAATATCGATCACCGTCGCCCAGGGCTCGCCCTTCGTCATCTGCTGCGAGGTCCTCATGGGTAGCGCAGGGCCGATTGCCCAGCCCCCAGCGGGAAAACTGAAACCAGCGACTTTCGGGGGTAGGCTCGCTGGACATCGCTGCGCGGGAGACCCCCCATCGACGCGGACACGCAAAGACTACGAATCTACATTGGAAAAGTCCGCGGTTGCCGATTATAACGCTGCCTCGACGCCACCACAACGCACCCGCAACGACGACGAATCGCCGGTGGAACCGACGACGCACCAACGCAGCCGCAACAACGACGAATTGCCGGTGAAACAGACGACGCAACAATGCACCCGCAACAACTACGAATTGCCGGTGAAACAGACGACGCAACAATGCACCCGCAGCAACGACGAATTTCCGGTAGAACAGATGACGCGACAACGCACCCGCAACGATGACGAATTGCCGGTGGAACGGACACCGCAACAACGCGCCTGCAACAACGCCGAATTGCAGGTGAAGCATACCGCGTACACCGACGCAGAGCACTCAAACACTCAGAAGCCTGATATTCGCGAGCAGCTGTCTTTGGACATACCAGTAATACTAGACGGTCGCCATGTTCGAGCTTTGTTGGATACTGGCGCTGATTATTCTATTTTGAGCAGCCAGTTTGCCGCGATTCTCAAGAAGGTTTTGACTGGGCTGGCACACACGTTCGCACTGCGGGTGGTAATCTGGTTACTCCTCTAGGCATGTGCACGGCCAGGGTTCAAATTCAAGAGTCGACATTTGTGGTAAGCTGCCTCGTTCTGAAAAGCTGCTCATGTGACCTAATTCTGGGCGTAGATTTTCTTCGTGAATATGGGGTAATTATTGACCTTCGGGATTATAAGGTGTCGTTTTCTACTGAGAAAGCAGTGGCCCTCAGCAGTACACAGCGACCACTCAATGTGCTTCGAGTTTATGCGGACAGTGTCACGCTGCCACCCCGAACCAGCACCTTCGTTAATGTCAAATGAAATGCACTTCACGATGGAGATGCAATAGCCGAAACTAACCTACTGTTGACGCAGGGAGTCTGCGTGGCTCGCAGTTTGATCCATCGTAACTGTGGTCAGTCCAAGGTACTTGTTACCAATTTTTCGCACGAGTATCGACACCTTTTTCGGAATACTTCCGTAGCTTTCGCGGAACACATATCTGAAGTCTCCGAGTGCTTGTCCACAGAAAACGTGCCGCCGCCCACATCCCTCGACAACCTCGTTTTTAGGTTAGAGCTATCGGTGAGCCAGCGTGAACAGCTGTTTTCATTGTTACTCGAATTAAGAGAGTGTTTTGCATCACCGTGAAAAGTGCATCAGACTCCTATTGCCAAGCACCATATCGTGACGTTCGATGATGTGCGCCCAATTCATCAGCACCACTACCGCGTCTCTTCTGCCGAGCGCGAAGTTGTTACGTCACAAGTTAAACAAATGCTCGAAGATAATGTTATCCAGCCTTCAAATAGCCCATTGTCCTCCCCAGTCGTTCTAGTTAAAAAAAAGATGGCACGTTACGTTTTTGCGTCGATTACCGCAAGCTGAACGCCGTAACCAAGAAGGATATTTACCCCTTGCCGCGGATTGACGACTCTCTCGACCGCCTTCGGCGTACGAAGTACTTTTCGTCAATCGATCTGAAAAGTGGCTACTGGCAGATTGAGGTAGATGAACGAGATCGGGAAAAGACGGCCTTTGTCACACCCGACGGACTTTACAAATTTAAAGTTCTACCTTTCGGACTTCGTTCCGCGCCGGCCACATTTCAGCGGATGATGGACACTGTCCTCGCCGGGCTTAAATGGCAGTGTTGCCTAGTCTACCTAGATGACGTGATGGTCTTCGCAGAATCGTTTGCACAACATCTTAAGCGCCTGCGGTCAGTACTCGAAGCCCTTCGATCCGCTAACTTGACACTTAAGCCACAGATATGTCACTTTGGCTACCGAGAGCTTAAATTCCTCGGTCATGTCGTAAGCGCTGCCGGCGTGAAGCCTGACCCTGACAAACTTACTGCTGTTGCGGAATTTCCGATTCCACGTGACAAGAAAGCTGTTCGCAGATTTCTCGGCTTGTGCAGTTATTACCGCCGTTTTATCGATAACTTCGCTGATCTTGCTGAACCGCTGAATCGGCTCACCCGGGGAGACACCCCTTTTGTTTGGAGTCACGAGCAAAAAGCTGCTTTTACCGAGTTGCGTCTCTGTCTCCAATCGCCGCCTATTCTAGCCCATTTCGATGAGCACGGTGATACAGAAATCCACACTGACCCCAGTAACATTGGCCTTGGGGCGGTTCTCGTGCAACTTCAAGAGGGTGTGGAACGAGTCGTCGCCTATGCCAGCCGTACTTTATCCCGCGCCGAGATGAACTATTCAACTACTGAGAAGGAATGCCTCGCCATTCTTTGGGCTGCTGAAAAATTTCACCCCTACATTTATGGTCGCCCATTTAAAGTGGTCACTGACCACCATTCCTTGTGTTGGCTGGCCAACCTGCGTGACCCATGCGGCCGCCTGGCGCGATGGAGCCTTCGCCTACAGGAGTTTGACCTCACTATAGTCTATAAGTCCGGACATAAGCATGAAGATGCTGACGCGCTCTCTCGTACGCCCGTCGAGCTCGCTTCACCACACACGGGTGACTGGTAGTTTTCTCGGAGCTGTTGATGCTTCAGATATGTCTCATCAGCAGCGTGCTGATCCAGAGTCACGAGCCCTGATCGATTATTTAGAAGGTCAGCCAGCCACAATACCTAAGTGCTTTTCTCTGAGCCTCTCAACTTTCTGCCTGAGACGTGGTGTACTCTATAAGCACAGCTCTTGATCCGAGTTGAGAACCTACCTCCTCGTGGTACCCGCAGCTCTGCGAGAGAAAATCCTTTCCGCGTGCCTCGATGAACCAACTTCTAGCCACTTGGGCTATACTCGCACACTTGCTAGAATAAGAAAGACATTCTACTGGCCCAACCTTGCCACTGTTGTTAAGCGCTATGTTAAGAGCTGTCGGCAATGTCAGCGTCGTAAGGTTCCGCAATCAAAGCCTGAAGGCCTCCTCGTGCCCATAATACCACCACGCGCACCGTTTGATCAAGTCGACATGGACCTTCTCGGTCCTTTATCTCGATCCTCCGGGGGCAACCGCTGGATAATCATCGCCACAGACTACCTGACTCGATATGCCGAGACCAAAGCGTTACCTAGTGGTACAGCATCTGAAGTTGCCCATTTCTTTGTACACCAGATCATGCTGCGGCACGGTGCTCCGACCTGTATTATTACTGACAGAGGGACTGCCTTTACTTCACAAATGATGGCCGAAGTTTTTCATCTCAGCGGTACGGCGCTTCGAAAAGCTACTGCTTACCATCCGCAGACCAACGGGCTGACGGAAAGGCTTAATAAGACCATTGCGGGCATGCTGGCGATGTATGTCGACGCCCAGCACAAGACTTTGGATGCTATCCTACCATATGTGACATTCGCGTACAATACGGCAGTCCAAGAGACGACACGCTTCACGCCGTTTCGCCTTGTTTACGGCAGGGAGGTTCGGACGATGCTGGACGCAATGCTCTCTTGCGAAACAGATACCGAGCTTCCTACCGACGCCGAACACCTTGCCCAAGATGCTGAGCAAGCACGCCAACTAGCACGCGTCCACATCGCCCAGCAACAGGACAAGGATTCACGCCGGTACAACCTCCGCCACAAACAAGCTTCCTACAACACCGGGGATCCAGGTGTGGGTGTGGACTCCTGTTCGACGCCGTGGCCTATCAGAAAAGCTGATTTGCCGTTACTTCGGACCATATAAAATCTTGCGGCGCCTAAGCGACGTTAACTATGAGGTCCTCCCAGATGGCCCAGAGCAGAGAGGCCGTCGGCTACCTCCGCCAGAGACAGTTCATGTCCTACGCATGAAGCCGTATTTTACGCGGTAACTGAAAGACGGCATCTGTAAACTTTTTTTTCGTTTGCTTTTGTCCACCTGTGTGCACGTGTGCCGTGTGCGTCACGCTTAAGGAGGGAGGAATGCCAGGGGGCGCTCAGAGAAAAAGGACGAAGTGAATCGGCTCCAGACTCGCAGGACGTACCAAAAGCTTGGACCGTGTAATTCCACCTGCACCGGCTCTGATAACGTAGCCCTAGTCGCCAATACCGTGACAATATATATATCAGCAGGAAATTGAAGGAGAAATAAGGGGCTCGTCATGATACAATTAAAGGAGCCAGCAGTCTATCGGTCTAAGGTAAATGTAGGAGATAATATTAATAATATATTTGTGTATCAAAACAAGACCCAGTTCAGTGTACTTATGTTGACCGAAACATGGTATCGTGACGATGGTGATGCAATCTTTTTTCCGTAATACCAGACATGGAATCTTAATCGTAGCTATGGGTGAAGAGGCGGCGTTGCCATGCTAATAAAGAAGGGTGTAAAATATGATATACTCCTACCTTTCACTAAATCAACAAGAGATTTTGACTCAATATCTTTGCGTAGCGGCAAGTTGGTTCTTGTTACAGTATACAGACCCCCCGAAGGGAATTTCACAGTTTTCTTTAATTTTCTTGATTCTCTTTTCTCGTACGTTAATGACTAATTTAAACCTTGTTTGTGGCGGCGACTTCAACTTAAACATGCTTCAAACAATATCTAGTCGTGTCAAAGAAATTAAGCTGTTGCTTGAATCACAAAACATAGCTAACACCATATTCCTTCCAGCTCGTATTACATCTTGTTCGTCAACATTAATTGACCTATTCTTAACCAATTTCGCAGATCATCAAGTCAAATCGGGTGTTCTTGCTTGTGATCTCAGTGACCACCTGCCTATTTTTGTTTGTGTGAAACTTTTAGAAAAGGAGAAGAGAATAAATCGTAAAGTTACCTATCGGCAGATTTTACCATCGCAGTTAGAACGATTCCGTAATGAAATATCAAGAGTGGACTGGTCAAATGTTCAAGAATCAACAGATCCTAATGTCTCATACTGCTTATTCACTGAGAAGTTCGTCGAGCTTTACAGACAACATTTTCCTTTCCGCACCATCAGTGTGTCTAGAAAAATAAGGAAACCTTGGATAAATGATTACCTAATGGCTAAAATTAGAGTTAAGAATGACATGTTCCATAGGTTCATTCAGTCCCGAGACATTTCCATTTGAAAGAATTTAAGAAGTATAGAAATAGCCTTAATAAGGAAATCAGAAAGACTAAAAGTGATTACCTTGCAAATTCCTTTAGTTCAGTAAAGCATGATTCCAAGTCTACCTGGCGAAAGCTCAATCAGGTTCTTGGCCGTTCACAAGTTCCCTGTCCGATTAGTGAACTTAAGATCAATAACAAGTTGCTTTCTGGTCCTGCTTTGGCGGATGCGTTTAATGAGCACTTCCTAAACTTACCTCTACCTGTATTGCCTAATCATGTAGAGCACCTCGTTAAGGAAAACCCCAGAAGTATATTCTTCAGTCCTGTGACGAACAATGAAGTGTATTTAACGTTCACACAACTAAAAAACCCAGCCAGCTGTGATGTCCACAATGTGCAAAATAAGCGTGTAAAATATGTTCTTGATATTATATCACCTGTCCTAACACACATATTTAACTTGTGTATAAGCTCTGGAGTATATCCCAATGACATGCAAATAGCAAAGATCAGGGCTATATATAAAAAAGGTGATCATAACATTCTTAATAATTACCGCCCAATTTCTATCCTTCCTGTATTTTCTAAAGGGTTAGAGAAAGTTGTGTTGATGCACCTTGAATCCTTTTTTGAAAAAACAAACAGCATAATTGATGCGCAGTATGGGTTTCGGAAATTTCGATCCACACAACTTGCGTTGCTAGATCAAAAAGAATACATTCTAACAAACATTAGACAACAAACAGTATGTACTAGGGATATACCTAGATTTCACCAAGGCATTTGACTATCTGAATCGCAACTTGCTTCTTGAAAAACTAAAGAAGTACGGCGTTCGTGGGTTACCGTTAGAGCTAATCAAATCATACCTTTCACATCGCGTGCAATATGTCGAGCTCGATGGCCATTTCTCAAGTCTACTTTCTATACAGTCGGGGGTCCCACAGGGAAGTATTTTAGGACCATTTCTATTTAATGTATACTTAAACGACATCGTCAATGTGGAAGCGCAGACTAAGTTCGTCATCTATGCTGACGACACTAGCATTTTTTGTGTCTCAGAAAACTGCACAGAACTGTTTAACATTGCAAACTCGGCATTACTTAGAGTAGGTGATTGGGCAAAACAGAACGGTTTAATAATCAACAACAATAAGACAAAAGCGATCGTTTTCCGTGCGAAAACAAGACTGGTACCGTCGGAATTAAAACTTGAGTTAAATAGCTCGGAAATAGAAATCGTGCGTGAATTTAGAACATTAGGAGTCATTTTTACAGATACTATGTCTTGGGACCGACACATAGATTACATATGTAATAGGCTTGCGTCAGTAATTGGTATTCTGTATAGAAACAAGTTTTTCTTACCTAAGAATGTTATGATGCTTTTATGTAACTCTCTCTTTTTGTCTTACATTAATTATTGCAATCTCGTGTGGGGTACTACTACAGTGACTAATACAGAAACTCAGTAGGCTTCAGAGAAAGGTAGTTAGAATCATTACACACTCTATGTACGACGCTAATGCGCAACCATTGTTTCAAAAGCTGAGACTTTTGCAAGTGGAAGACATGTACAAATACAATCTATGTCTCGCATTAATCAAAGGAAGAAAGCAGAATAGTAATATCCTAACAAATTTAGGAAACTTAAATCCCAAAGTTTCGTCTGGACATTTTACGCGGAAACCCGAAATCTGCAAAGTTGATTTCAGTAGAACGAATTACGGTGCGCAAACACTAAAATATTGTATTCCATCGCTTTTAAATTCCTATTTGTCTAATAATACCGACATTGTACAGCTGAATTTAAGCAGCTTAAGAACATTTTATTTCGGTATTAGTATTGTATAACTTTTGGAAATGATATGACCTTCTTGTGGTGTTATCTTGTGGTGATATCATTTCTGATGCATTAGTATACTCCTTTTTTTCTCTTTGTTTTGGAATGCTGTGTGTGCATGTGGCTAAACTGATTTCAAATGCAAGAGAGTTGCATATATTATCTCCTTTTTCAAGGTTACCTAGTTTTTCGATTTCTTAGACTCCACTATGGGCCTAGAATTTTTGTTTGCCACTGCACATTGCTGTCGTCCTTGTCAGTGTCCACGCCAATATCTTTTGTGTAACCAGTATTTTCCATTGGTATTGTATGCCTTGCTGTCAAGTGCCACCTGTCGCTCTGTCGCTCTTATATGTAGGGGGACGAGGACCAGTCAAGCTGCGGCCGCAGCTTTTAGCCCCGTCTCCCTCCATCTTTGATGGAAAATAAAGCTTATCATATCGTATCGTATAGTGTTTTATAGTTGATCTTGACTAGAATTAGTCCGGTGATTATTTTAGGGTGAAATGATATTGTTACGGGGTAGTTCAGCTTGTAGCAGAGGGCAGACACCGAAGACAAGTCTTTCAAACAGACGTTCTCTGTAGGCACCAGCCGACACTGTTGAACGTCGTCTTCTCTCAAAAACTCACGAGAGTTTTCTTCTTCTTTCCTTATGCGTATGCGTTCTTCTTCTTTCCTTATGCGTTGCACCGCCTAATGTGACAATATAAATGCAAAGCGGAAGAAAAAACAACGCGCCGATGGTGGGAGTCGAACCCAGGACCTCCAAGCACTGGACGCGATATTTGGACCGCTTCGGCTGTCATACGAGAAGAGCTACAAAACTTTTCAACGGCAGCTCCCATACAGGTATCCTACTTTTCGCAGATGCTTTGGGAAGAAGCTAAACAGACGCTCTTTCCATCCGGCCTACTCAAGCCAATACCACCACGTGTTATGACCTGTGCTGCAGTAGCTCGTTGGGCCTGTAGACTTCCAAGTCTGCACCAAGAAGGCTCTTTATACATCCGTTGAGCCCCTCCTGGTGGACCTTTTCACGGGCTTCCACTCAAAAGCGACGTCCGGCGCACTCGCGATCATCGCTGTCTGTGCTACCACTGTGGCGATGCTGGCCACATGTAACTTACTGCTTTTACCGAGGAATGGGTCGAAAACAGAAGCGTGATGAACGACCCACAGCCATTGATGTGAACTTGACAGTCGCAGCCAGAAGACCCTACGACTCTTCCCGGTTCTCTTCCCTCCCTCCCCCTTTACTCCTCGCAGACAAGTCCACATCCGGCCTGACGCGGGCTTGCTACCCTATCCCTCGTCGCGAATTCTGGAAACGACAACCCAACCTTTGGGGGGATGGGGGCTCTTCGACGAAATGATTAAAATTCTTCACCGCTGCAACCGGATGGCCATAGCATTCCACGACGACACGAGTAGAGCTGCGCACTGTCTCGGGTTGACCCGAAATCCCGTACCCGCCCGGCCCATGCGCCGTACGCTAGAAAGCCCTCCCATTCGGGCTCGGGCTGGGTGCGGGATAAATTATATTTGCCTCGGGCGAGCTGGGCTGGCCGCCCGATCACGATCACATGCAACATTTGCGAAGCGTGAATACAGCCGTAGTGCGATATGCGCTGTTGCAAATGGGGCTCCAGCCAAAGTTTGGAGCAGATTATCCAGCAGCTGAACGCCGAGACGGGGCTAGCGGGCACCGGCGTGCGACCGCTGCCAAATGCGTTGAAGCGGCTACGACGGCGGGGGAGTGACGGTTTGTTTCCAGCTGCAGTGACCAACCCTTCCCGCCATCCCTCCTTCGGGATAGAAACGAGCTGCTTTCAAACCTTAATCCCCTTGGCGCCACGGCGGTGACAGCAGGGAACCCATCGTTGTGCTGAATGGGCCAGAGGCGCGCCACCGAGCAGCCTTGACGATTGACCCTGCTCGCCGAATTCATGAAGAAGGCGGGTGACCTTCTTGGAATTACGCGGGGGAAATGACCGTCGCGAGTGGGCGACTTCGCGGGATGTTTCACCTTCCCGCAGAAGATCGTCATGGACATCGGAAAATGTGCCCTAGCCACCGAAAGATGCGAGAGGAGGTCCGAGCACCACCCTCGGCAGTGGGCGGCACATCGAGTGATTTCTTGTGCCCCAGTGATTGGACTGCACCGATTGAACTTGGTTTCCCCAGCTAGGGAAGTGGGGACAACCGGCTGTATTTAAGCGGTGGAAATTGTCTCCACAGAGAGCTCCATTTTCTTCTCTTGACCTGTAAATATCCCATCATGTAAAAAGTTGTATAAAACACCCTTCTTTGCCTCTCCTCCCTGGCTGCTCCTGCTCCTTCTTCTCGGCCCCTCATGGTTCGACTGCGGTGAAGCTTACTGCCCCCGTACTCCGGCTAGATCAACTGGATGGCAGCATTGGGATAGTCCACGCTTGGTCCTGGCATCGGTATTATGGTGAGTGCCTGACTTTCTTTGAGAATCTGTCACATTTGATAACTCAGCAATTTTATCAAAACCAGTAGATATTGTTTTTTTGTAGCGTGCGTGGTGAAGCGGTTATCACGCTACAATTTGAGAAAATCCTCGTTCGAAAGTGGCCATGGATCTGAGCAAACTAGAGAAAGCAGAGTTGATTTTGCTTCGTGTAGAGTTGGGCATTGAAGTCGGGGAAAGCCTTAGAGCGTCGTAACTTTGAGGGCAATTCAGGAGTGTGGAGCTGAGGAGGATGACATTTCCGAGACCAGGGATTTCATACAGGAGAAGTTCAGGGAGGCTGAGGAAGAGGCGCTCATGATTAAGAGAGCAAAAGACAGAGAACTAGAGCTCAAGAGATTAGATTTACTAATCGCAGAGATAAAACACTCCGAGAACAATGCGACTAGTAATCAGGCAAGCTCAGCAACCGCAAAAATCAAAATCAGAGATCAGAAACTGCAACGAAGAGAATCGGAGCAAGAGCGCGTCCTATTTGGATCGAAGGTTGGTAGGGATAGCCAGGCGCAGTTTGATGCAGATGAGGAAGCCAAGACTGGCACAAGAAACACGTCGGCTAATGCCCCACTTGGAGAGAACTGTGCAACAGGTAGTACAAAGGAAGAGGCGACAAAGGAAAGAGATTTTAAAGCTAGGAAACCGATGATCTGTTTCCGTTGCCAAGAGCCTGGCCATATAGCGTTCAGTTGCCGTAAGACAAGAACTACATTTTCATCTCAGTCTAATGGCGACAAGTCGCGAGTTATGCAGCCCTTTCGGGGAGAGCAAGCGAAAAGTGGAAAACCGCGTAAAGTTCCCCGTAACTCGGCTCCTAAAAAGGACGTTGTCCGCCCATTAGACGTTTGGCCTGCGGAGTTACCAGGCGAACGTGCCTGTGAAAGGCAGCTGGTTAATTAGAGTAGTGTACGTTTGCCCATTGCCCGCGAGGAGATTGAGGAGACATTCGAAGTTCCTCAGACAGAGGCAGCCGTCTCGCAAAACCTGCCCGAACATTATCCGTACGTGTTTAATCACTCGCAAATGCGGCTTAAAGAATATGGCCTTTGTTTTGGAGACAACGCTGTTCAGGATCTCACTCGCTTGCGGTCTCAGGATAGCGCAGTGCAAAGCGAGGCGCGCGGGTATGAAGGGGGCAAAAAGAGCGCTGAAAGCGAAGGGGACTTTTATAGTCACGATCAAGAGGGAGAGGTGCGGAAAATTGACCCGGCAAGAGAGGCTGGTAGCATAACCTGTGAAGGCTATGCGAGAACTAGTGACGCGGCAGTGGAAGTTTCAGAAGGGCGGCATCACATAGAGAAAGCCACACAGGAGAGTTTCAAGGCAGAGAAGAAAGTTCAGGTCACTTTCAAAGCCGAGTTGAAAGCAAAGAAGCTACGTAAGCGAAAGAAATCGGCACCTCAGCGCTCTAGGTTGCTCACGCGTCGCGTGAGAACACAGGGAATTCGCAGATCAGCATGTTCAGGACCCCTCAGCATTTCAAGTATATCTTCCCCCAACATGAGACACGCAGGTAGCTATCCTTAGGATGACATGTGTCGCTTGATGAGGAGGGTGCGCCGCTGTCGCACGAAAGGAGCACAGGATAAGCACGCGAAGCAGGTCTCAAGGTCAGCTACGGCACTGGCAGAGTCAGAGCGTGGAGGATTTTGTAGAACTAAATGCTCAAAGAAAATGTCTACTTGTGTGTTCATACACTACAGTAGTCGAATGAGAGGTGGCATGAGGAGGCTGCGAAAAAGGGTGCTTAGCTCTTGCGGGAAGCGAAAGAAAGCGAAGCACGCGCCGCGGAGGCTAAAGATACCTGCGGCGTTATCGAAGTTAGGCCGTAGACGCTTTTCTAAACGTTCGAGACCCTTCAGCACTTCTAGCGTGCGTTTCTCTAACATGGGACACTCAGGATGTTGTTCCTTGAAAGGAAAAATGTGTCGATTCCTACAGAGGATATATAGCTGGTGCATGAAATGCGCACAAGTAAAGCGCGCGCCGCGTCGACGAAAGCCCCCTGCGCCACTACCAGTGGTAGGCCGTAGAGGCTTTCGCAGATCTAGATGCACAAGACCCCTAGATTCATCAAGCATGGCTACCTGTACCTCGGGACACTCAAGTCCTTGTCCCTTGGCAGGTTGCATGTGTCGCTTGGAACACAGGACAGGCAGAGCTCGCGTGAAAGGAGCCCACGTAAAGTTCGCGCAGCGGAAGCTGAAGTTTAATGCGGCACTGTGGAAGTCCGGCCTCAAAGTCTTTAGCAGCAAAAGTACAAAGCCCAGCGGTATTTGGAAAATGTCTCCCTTTACATCGAAACACTCAGGTAGTTGTTTCGTGAGGGGTGACACGTGCGATGAGCTGGGAAGGGACTATCGCTGTCGCGTGAAAGTAAAACAGGCTAAGCGCGCATAGAAGGTCAAAGCCAGTTACGTCACCGGCAAAGGCTCGCGGGCTTTGAAAATCCAAATGTTCTGGGCCCTCCTGTCACTCGAGACAGTGCAGTAGTGGCCCAGTGACAGGTGACAGGAGTAGCTTGCTAAGAAAGAGACGTCATGGCCGCGTAAAGTGACACTGCAGAACGCGCAGCAGTAAGAGAGGGATGCAGCATGCAAACGGGATCCTAGACAGGAGGATCAGCAGCCAACGCGTTCCCAGTCGCTCGCTCCTATCTCGAGTTTGGCTTTCCAGGCGCACGCTACGCTTCGGAAGCTCACAGTATGAACGCAGAAAAGGTCAGGCTCGCGAGCTGAGACCTTCAAGTTTTTCTCAGATCTCGGCTTCTAGTTCCGCCGTAGGATCGGGGCCGCCAAGGGCGCGGCTGAAGCATTGACTTGAGAGGGATGAATGGAATCGAAAAAAAAATCAGCCCCGGCTGGTCAGGTTTTTTTATGGGGGTTCCTAGCTACTCACCCTTCTGTTCTGCAGAGAAGAAAAAAAAGCGAGTGAGTGCGGTGTGTGGGCCGTCCCCACTTGACAGCTTAACAATGGGGGGAGCGACCCCATGATGTTAGTGAGCGTGCAAGCAGTGCGTCCGAGAAGGAAGGCGCTTGTCTCGTTTCCGCTATTCGGAAATTGCAATGTTGGGTGCAGGTTCGTACCGGCTTGTAGAAATAGCCTTTGTTCGTTTACCTGCTATCTTAACATGTATGTTTCATTGGGATCTAGCTTTGCAGGAGTTCGTATCTGGCATGCGTTAAATGAAAGGGCGGAGAATTCCAACTCTGACGGCCTCAGGCAAAGTTTCCCTGGGTAATGCCCTCTTGTTTGGCATTACTCTTTTTTGTATTACCCTTTGGTCCCCTGCAGCTCCACCTTGAAGATATGTTCTCGCAGGAAGCGGCTTTCTATGGCAATTTTCTTGTTAAGACATGTGTCGAAATTCTAGCTTCCGTATTCGCTTTCGAAATGAAACTCTGCTCTCGTTTCTCATTGTCTCCAACATGGTTTCTTTCGGAAGAGGACTCGAAATTATCGGGGCAAAATTTGGTTTGTTTCTTTTTTTTCTTGTAAAGGCAATTTTGACTAAAAAGCAGCCTGGCAGTTTTCAAAGTTGTTTTGCGCTTGTTATTTGCTGTGTTTTGGGCCTTGCGTGGCTGAGACTGTTAAAGCTGTCAAGCGAGCAAGCAAGCACCAGAGGGCCAGGTTTCATACGTGGCTGGACCGACCAGGCTGATCCGACTCCACGTCTCTTCGCGGTGGTGGTGGTGACAAACATTTGTTTGTACAAGGAGGTGTTTGGACCGAGGCTTTATTGGCCCACGCCCTCACAAATCTAGGTGGAGCTCCTATTCCGGAGCCCCAACGGCGTCTAACGCCGCTCGCGCCCTGGCGACCACTGTAGGCCATGGCAGCTGAGCAGCGCCGCCTCCCAGGCCTCCCTAGAAGGGTAAGTAATAAAGGGTTGGGAACGGTGGGGATTGGATGGACAGGCCCAGACCATGTGGAAAACATCCGAGAAGGTCGCTCCACACAGCCTGCAGCCCCCATCACAGTCTGTATTGAAGTGCTTCAAGACTGCCGGGCACAACATTGTGTTTGCAAAAATTTTGAGAAGTAGCCTTTCGTCCGCTCTCCGGAGATCTTTACTGCGATGGCTGTCCTTAAAACTGCAATGGCTGTCCTTATAATATGTGGTAATTTCTTTGAAAGTAATAAGACATTGAGTGGGCTCGGAGTAGACTTCCCGAGCAAGTTTGAGTGCCTGGGGTGAGAGCGCGCGGGCCACCTGATTGGCTAACTCATGGCCCAGGCGTCCCTCATGTCTGGGAGCCCAGATGAG
The DNA here is from genome assembly GCF_055883805.1 of Amblyomma maculatum. Taxonomy (NCBI): domain Eukaryota; kingdom Metazoa; phylum Arthropoda; class Arachnida; order Ixodida; family Ixodidae; genus Amblyomma; species Amblyomma maculatum. Next base: position 53,400,577 of record NC_139348.1, on the reverse strand, counting down.
ATTGCAATTTTGAGGGTCGCTGGACCGACAGCAATTTTCTGGGATGCGCTTGGCTAGTGAAGGTATCCAACCCAGTCCATAATTCCGACAGGCCCCTTGAGTCGGTAATGATGTGTTTTACTTGTGGGAGGGAGAGGGCGAGCGCAATCGTGATTTCCTCCGCGTATGTTGTGTTGTGGGCCTGGAACGTGAGTCCTGCCAATGTGTTGGTGTTGTGGACCACTGCTGCGGTGAACCACCTCTCACAGTAGGGACCGGCAATGTCCACGTAGTATACATGTTGTTGTCTACCATAATGCCGCTCCAGTGCTTCCGCACGCGCCTGGCGACGGTCATTATGATCAGAATGTGACATGTTGCGGGGAATGGGCCTGACCCTCTCCAGGGTTCTGGCGCTCGTACCCGTTCCTCAAAGATGGTGGTGCATTGGATGTGTAGTCGGTCAAGAATGCGGCAACCGGATGGCGTTTGTGATAGGCGAGTGTATTGGCTGAAAAGATGAGCCTCTCGGAGTTCCCGATAGGTTTTGACCATTCCAAGGTCCAACAAAAGCTGGTTGGATGTGGCAATGGGGAGGTCAAGAGCCCGTTTGATAACTTTGCGATGTATGACCTCGAGTTGGTCCTGGTCATGTTTCCGCATGTGAAGGTAGGGGGTTGAGTAGAGAATTCTACTTTTAAGGAATGCATGTGCCAGCCACAAAGCATCTTTACTTCGTAACCCTCCACGCTTATTGGACACGCGGCGGACCATACGGCCCACCTGGTCGCCATACATGCGAAGTTTTGTTAGTGTTGTGTCCAGTCTGCATTGTTGGTGAATAAAGAGACCAAGAATGCGGATCTCCTTGGCCTCTCTAATCGGACCTGAAGGAATTCATGTAAGGTGAATTGATGTGTTGTCCCGATGGGAGGGACGGATGTGGACAAATTCTGATTTGGTGGGGGCACAATGCAGACCACAGTACGCAGCGTAAGCGTCCACCACCTCCGCTGCCTGTTGTAGGCATGTTTCCATGTGTCCAAGATTACCTTGGGTTGCCCAGATAGAGATATCATCCGCATAAATGGCATATCGAATGTTAGGCATAGAGCTTATTTTTGCGGGAAGGTTTTTCATTTCAAGGTTGAAGAGGAGAGGAGAAAACACGGCGCCTTGTGGTGTACCCCGGGATCCGATGGTATAGGGTCCATGTTCCATGTCTTGAATTTGATTGTAGGCGTGTCGACCCGTGAGAAATTGCCATATGTACCACAGTTGGTATCTTGGAGATGATTTAGTATCACTTCATGTTTCACGTTATCAAAGGCTCCTTTCAAATCTACAAATCTAAGGCCAGGACTACCTTGTAATTGTGAGGGAGTTCCTTAGGCTCTAATATGTCATGATGAATTTGTAGAAGGATATCTTGTGCGGATTTCTGTGGTCGGAAACCAAACAAACTGTCCGCAAAAGTGTGATGTGTTTCGAGGTAAGTGGACAACTTGTCTCGCACCATAGTCTCCATCAATTTGCCGACACAAGATGTGAGGGAGATAGGGCGCAGGTTTTCTACACCAATTGGCTTCCCTGCCTTAGGAATAAATGTCACTAGGGCCATTTTCTAATCCTGTGGGAGAGGAATCTCTCCCAGCCAAATTTGGTTGGTAAATTCAAGAAGGGTACGCTGCATCCGGAAGGTTCCCGAGAAGTTTGACGGTTACCTTGTCCCGGCCCGGTGCAGTACCCCAGGCAGCACATTTCATCGGCCCAATAATGGGGATTGATTGGGGATTACTGGCCCACAAGTGGCCCAATGGTGCCATTGAGCTAACAATAAAGTGCAGCCATGCTATACCATAATCATTATTGGCCCAGTGAACTTCACCCATATCCGTTATTGGCATTCAACCGGCTAACAGCGGTCAATAATGCCCATTCATATTGAACAGTTTGCTATTATTGTATACACAATGAGGCAGCCTGGTCATTATTGGCCAACCAGCTGCAATGGTTTGCCGATATCTTCCACACCATGGTATAACCTGGTAAATATTGTCCGGTTAATAACAACGGCATCCGTATATTAAATATATATAGGCATACAGTGGTCAATAATGTCCAAGCAACTTTGGCGGCTTACTAACATTGTAATATCTTGGTTTCTAGTGGTCGATATTGTCTAATGAACCTTGATGGCTGGCCAGCATTGCACATATCATGGCATAGCTTGGCTAATATTGTCCGGCCATTATGGTTGCCTCGTCAACATTGAATATATCTTGGCATACATTGGTCAATATTGCTCCACCAGCTTTGGTGGCATCCTAACATTGTATATATCTTGGATTAAAGCGGTCAATATTGCCTAATGAGGTCTGATGGTTGGCCAGCATTGCACATATAATGGCATAAATAGGTTAATATTGTCCAGCCATTATGGTTGTCTTCTCAGCAATAAATAAATCATGGCAAATATTGGTCAATAGTGACCCGCCTGTCATGGCGGCCTGCCAATAATGTATACATATGCATTATATTGTTCAATATTGTTCGATGGACTGTGATGGCTAGCCAGCATTGCACCCTAATGGCATGGGTTGGGTAATAATGTTCTGCCAATATGGATGGCTTGTCAACATTGCATATATCTTGACATAGATCGGTCAATATTATCCCATCAGCTTTGATGGCATCCCAACATTGTATATATCATGATTTCTAGTGGTCGATATTGCCTAAATGATTTCTATTGCCGATATTGCTTTAATGGCTGGCCACCTTTGCACATTTCAGGCTGCGGCGGCGCTAAAAAAACAGCAGAAGCAGCTCTGACCGAAACAGACATTTCTAATGCTTGTATCCCAATATGACAGTGTTTTTGAGCTAATTTCGTCCCAACTAAATTTTTCGCTGGCCCGGACGTCAGTTTATGTTCAACTGTAGAAGATATTCATACGCCATACGTAATTTGGGCCAACCATATATACAATGTTTATTGGGATTATTCAAAAGATTGTCCTAATGTTGTTTGACTGAGCTGACCAGACAAAATGCACAGAAGTGCCCATCACGGAAAATGTAGAATATATTTTTCTGAATACATTTTTCGTGATTCGCTAATTGCTGTGGATGACCTGCGGTTATACTTCACAATTTTGGTAGAGAACTCTTTTATTTACGACTTTATAGGCACGATAAATTGCTATGTAGAATTCTGCTTATAATATGGTCGAGACCATTCCTGCAGACTAGAGGCCCGGATGTCAATCACGCGTGGACGTAGCTAACACAGATAGTGTTCCAAACTTTAGCCAAGTGTTGAAAAAATTCTGACAGCACGTGGAATCTACACTGCAGAAATTAGCGAAGGCGAGATTATTGCTACTGCATACGGTGCATCACGTATCATTATCGTTATCAACTAAACGCAGCGTCATTACCAATGATACTGTCATCATTGTCATTATCACTAACTGCAGCGTCATTCTCGTCACTATCCTCACGGTAGACAAGGAGAATTATATATCGTGCTAGTTTCGCGATCCAGGGTTTAGCGCAGTTGGTTAAAGCGTTAACTAGGCTAGGAATTCGATTCCCGGTGGAGACGATTTGTTTTTCTGATCTCGTCAAATCAGGATGATTGAAAGTGATTGACACATGGATGCACAGATCCAATGCACAGATATATCCATGCACAGATCCCGAACACATCTCGCGCACAACTCTCGCGCACGGGATTTCGTTCCATGGGCCTATTTATACGCATACGAGTGCACAAGCATACGCGCACGCTCGAGCACACATCAGATCTGACAAGCAAAAGTTTAATAGATGCGTGTCCGCGAAAAAAATCCTGCGCAGTCAAGAAACGCAAGGTACTCAAATGCAAAGAACGCAAAAGAATGTGTGTGTCGCTTGAACAAACACCAGGGGTTACGTTTGGATAGTAAACGCAGAAACGATCGAATATATCCGGTGAATCCATATCCTGTAAACGTTTGTCCATGATTGGAAACACGCACGCGTAGCATAATTATTTCCGCCTTTTTTTACGGGATGCAAAGAAACCCAACATAAGCGATAGCAGAGGTGGGAGAGATCGATCGCGCTAGCCAATCAAACACGCACTGCATGATTCGCCATTACCCTAGCTGTTTCCAGCATTCAGCATAAGCACCGACTATACCACGCCTCAGTACTAGCTGTTCTTATAGACAGATATGTTGGGTTGCTTTCAGGGCCTTCGAGTTCTAATATCTACTAAACAAAAATTTATGCTGTACTCTTTTGCGCTCTGCTGTGGGCTTCAGTAACAGACAAAGACTGAACGACTTTGGCCATCGGTGCAGCAGCGCATAAAATATTTCAGCTCAAAGAAAAAATACAAGCAATATATATTTTACACTATGTCTAGCTAATTCGCTCAACAAGAAAAGAAATCTGAACTGTCCTGGAATGGTTCGTATTCTAATGCGACGTAAATCGCACATTGCCAAAAAGTTGTACACATGTAAAAGATATTAAAAAAAAATCAACAGCACTGCATGGGCAAGGCAAACCAAAGAAAAATAAAAATTTAAAACAATTACCTGCAGGTATTTTTGTTCGAAAGCTGCAATATATGGCTCATAATGATGCATTTGACCACAGCGTTTGACAGCGCTCTCCTAAGCATTGTTCAGAAACCATTCTTCAAACATTCATTACCTTATTATCCAACCATATAATCACCGCACCGAGGGCATTTCCCTTCAGAAAACTAAATAATTCTATGCCATCGTGTCAACCAGGCAGCTAATAGCAATTCATATACCGGGTGTCCTAGCTAACAAATATAGAAAACTGGGCGAGTTGGATTGGATTCATCTTAAAGCAGCGCGAAAACACAGGACTAAAAGGAACAGGAGACGACACAAGCGCTTTCTAGCAACTGAATTTTTATTTGTAGAAAGGTGTAGTTATATAGGAACCAACCCGGATAAAATCAAGACGAGACACGTGATAAACCACTGCGGTGCCCTTTTAGAAACAGTGCGCGTGCGCAAAGTCAGGATTGAACACTTAAACACACTAACAAACCTATCAACCTCCCACATGACAAACACCCGCTAACACTTCATCGCTAAATATTCACCGAGAGCGTGAATCTCTTTTTCTTCAAGATTAACGGAAGGTGTAGCTACGCACGCGTCAAACTCTTTATTTATCAGAAACGCCTCGACCAGCTCTCTGCATATGCGATCAGGGTGACCGAACAAGATAGTGGTCCTGTTCAAATGGGGGTAACAATCTTTACGCTCCCGGTAATGAGCAGCAAGGTTGGACGACACAGCTCCTTTTACTGATCTGCTGCGGCCGTGACCCGATTGTCCCGTTGCAGCAGCTTGGCAGAAATATTGGCGAAGGTTGAAGCGAGCTCGAGCTCGCTCGTCGCCACCGTGATCTTGGCCAGGCCTACGCACCGCAGAAGCCTACATCACGACAAGCGGATGACGATAAAGAACCGGCAAATGAAGATGCAGCTCTAATTTGAGTCGAGTCACATGGTGTCGTCTCGCCCCTTTACCCAAGCCTGTATGCGCAGATTTAGTGGCTGGTACCGTATTACTCATCTGTTGGTCGTGGCGTTCGCTGATGGAACAGAAGCAGGCCTTGTTAGAATCTCCGTGGTGTCGGCTCGCCGCTCTCGCCGCTACTTTCACCGTCACGTGGGCCGGCTGTCTGACGCGGGCGACGAAGCCGTTGCAGGCATAACGGCCTGCCGCTTTAACGGGGCCGAGACACGGCCGCCGCTAATTTCGTTCGCTCAAACCACGACTGAGAGCACCACAATCGCGGCGCACAAATGCGCTAGTCACGTGGTATTTTGTATTTCGCGGGCTTTCTTTTGAGCCCAGAAGAAAAGATACACGTGAGACTCTTTATCGCAATTAATCGAATGAGGGTTTCTGAAGGTGCTCTACAAGTTTCCAATTCACATGTTTGGTCTAAAGCCGACATTTATTAAATTAAAAAAATTAACATAATTAGCTAAATAATTCATTGCAAAAGAAAAAAATTGCTTGTAGTGCGCAAGGAGCCTGGCAGTGGAATGTAATTGATTTCACTGACCTACCTCAAAAGTATTATTTTGTATCCCTTGGTTCAAGTTAGCTGGGACACCCGGTATATTAAAAGTAATGCGAGTGGGTTACTTAAGCAGTTTTGGGGCATTTTTAGAGAACACGACTCTCGAAGAATTTAACACATCATTGAGAATTAGGGTTCCTTTGTGAAATATTCTGCCGCTTTCCCAAGCGCTGCTTCCGCGGGCTGAAAGATGATTATACCGCTCTTCTTTCTGAAGAGTACCTTGTCCCAAGTTCGTAGATATAGTTTCAATGTTGACCCTTGCTTTCTTTCTATCTTTTCTTTACTGCCAATTTAGTTCTTCACACCTTAGCTTGTCGAGTATTTTGTATTCTTGCTGCTTTATATGCCCACGCTTAGTTCTACGCGGATTTTTTCTTGCTCTAAATGTCCACCTGATTAAAAAAAATGAATAACATGGGAATTTGTAACCTTGAAGTACCCGTAGTTATGGTCATTTTCGCTTTTCTTTTCCCTAATAGGAATACAGCAAGTATAAGGGCTGTTGAATCGCTCAGTTGCGCGTGATGACGTTTCAAGAGCACTCCATCATAAACAGCGACCTGTATGCCATCTTTAATAAAAAATATGTCCATTTGTTCGAACCGAGGACGATTCCATGAAAACTGAAGATTATTTTACGTATGTGATTATTACTTGAAACACTGAGGTAAAACGTATTTTGCATTAACAAAAAAATATAGCGAAATTATCATTCCACTGAAAATGTTACCGAGCCAACAGTTGAGGCGACCAAAGAGCGACCTTCACTGCCCTCTCTTTCCTCCCGGCTAGCCAGGCGTTGCTCACAATGCCCCCACTCTACTCCCCCTCACTCTTCCCTTCCTTCCCGCCAAATTTCCTGGCTGGGAGCCTTCTGGGCTCACGCGGTCCTGCGGGACCTCTTTCATTTCTCTCACCCCCTTTCAAGCTTTATGCCTACTCTTTCGACAGATCTCAAGCAAAAAAAAGGAGAGAGAGAAAACACAACGATCCTTCTGCCCCCTTCCAACCGTGCCTCGAAACTCGACACAAGCGGCTCATTCAGAGGCGTCTGGTCAGCCACACAATCCTCACCCGCTCGAGCTGCTCGAGCTCCCTCAGCTTTGGACAGCAGAACCGAAAAACCAAGCCTTGTGAAAGTTCCGATTCGTTTTAATGGCCATGCCTGAAAGAGGATATTTGTGAGTACCACCAGCATTTTAGGTTGTTCATAACTGAGCTCTCCGAAATTATTTCTTGCTTTGTCTCCTTGTAAGATCGCTACTTTTTCTTACCAGGTGCATAAAGCATCAGATCCCTGGGATGTACTTTGCGTGGCAACATTCATTTTGGATTGTTGCAACTGAGGTCTGCGAATCTGCGCTAGCCCTATGGTAAGATACTTTTTTTTGCATGATTTGGTGCAGTATGTTGTCAGCCTTGATCATCATGTCGATAACCGATATGCTTGCGAAAATCACACGTACAAACTTGTTCCCACAACAAACGTGATGCTAAGCTACGGATTTCTTTATTTTTTCAGTTCGAGTGTATCATACAAACCTCAAAGCATCTGTGTCGTACGTTGCTTTGGCTGCAGCTTTGACAACTTTTAAAACGTTCTGTTTGCAGTAATGATGCGGTGCACACTAAATTTAGCAGCCGCGGTCAAAGTGCGACTGCCATGTCTTGTGTCTGTTTTGTCCTTTGTAGTTTCTTTTAGTTCTTGCGGCAATCTATCCTAACGAAAACTATTCAAAGCAAAGCTATTGATTTGAAGCTTCCAGTTATGACGACGTCTTTCTTCTACAGGTGTTCGATCACAAAGGCACTACAAGTATAAGGGGGCAAGCGCTGACTACCGTTTAACGAATAGATAACGACAAATATAATTTTGTTTTATGTTTCCAGCGTCAACAACACATCCACATGGGAAGCTGCGCTCTGCAAGATGTCGCAACCAATGTAACCAAGTTAATATGGCCGGCCTCACCGAGTATGCAGCTTATTTCAACCTGAGTAAACCAGACAAGAAAGTCGCCTGAGGACCAATAGGTAGTGCTTTATTTTGCATTTTTACTCAACGGTCTAGCTGTACTTCCACTTTCCAAAAGTTTTCTGTCTTAATGGGATTTATGAATGTTGCTTTTATTTCCAGGTGCCATCTGCGAAAGGAAATACATTGTTATGCACGCTGCTCAAGTCCATATCTTTAAAGGCTGCATGGAGCTGCTGCCCCTACAACCGACCAGTGCCTTCCTCCAACCTGGGACCTGAGAACACCTTGCCAAGGGGCGCAAAAACAGGAGGAGCACTGAAGTCTAAGAGTTCTGCCTAAATGTTTCCATGCCCTGTAACACGCGCACACCTAATAAATCACCATGCAGTGAACCTTTCAGCTGTATTATTTTCTGTGCATGAATATTCTCAGCATGCTTTATTTAAATAAAAAGCTGCATGACAAATATCTGCACTGCATAAGAAGGGATGGCTTTGCAGTTGCCTATTAGTCACAGCACGAAAAAGCAACTAGCCGTGGTGCGGATTGCCATTTGCTCTGGCTGGATGCCAATAATGCAAAACCAGTGGGCAAGATTCAATTGGAAATATTGGGTAACCAATAAATCTGGCTGGAGGCCAGTTGTGAATATCCAGTGAATAAGCATGGATACAAGATATTGGATGGCCAGTGAGCTTGGCGGGATTGCCGTGATATAACAACCAGGGAGTGAGCTTGGGTGGAAGATATTGAGTAGCGATTGAGTGCCATTGAATGCAAGAAACAATGTAGTATGCCAATACTGGTTTTGATAGGAGAGCCGATCAAATTGGTTGGCATATATCTTGGCTCTTCGTGCGCCCCAATCAGACGCCAATATTGACCAATATTGGGACCAATATATCCCAATATTGGACCAATGGTGGTCCATTGATGGCGTGCTGCTTGGGACCGCGCTTCATTTTGGATAGGGCCTCCTTCAAATCATGGAGCTGGAACGGGGCATCCAGCTCCAGATTTGCTTGGCCTGCATATGAGCATTGGGAAAGACGAGGATCTACTGTGGTACACAGATATCTGTCACACAGTGTTCGGACCAACTATGTTGTAGTACCGGGGAAGTTATGAATGACACGGTGAAGATGCCGCGTCGTTTCTGCACGTGTTTGAGAGGGGTCTATAAGTGCACAGCGGCATGGAAGCCCCACTGCACGACCTCTTCGGGCGGCGGACGTGCTGTTGGGAATGGGGCTGCAGCCAAAGTTTGGAGCAGATTATCCAGCAGCTGAATAGCGAGACGGGTCTAGCGGGCACCGGCGCGCGACTGCCTCCCAATGCGTTGAAGCGGCTGCGACGGCGGGGGAGTGACGCTTTGTTTCCGGCTGCAGTGACCAACCCTTCCCGCCATCCCTCCTTCGGGATAGACACGGGCTGCTTTCAGGCCTTAATCCCCTTAGCGCCACGGCGGTAACAGCAGGGAACCCATCGTTGTGCTGAAGCGGCCAGAGGCGCGCCACCGAGCAGCCTTGACGATTGACCCCGCTCGCCGAATTCTTGAAGAAGGCGGGTGACCTTCTTGGAATTACGCGGGGGAAATGAGCGCCGCGAGCGGGCGACTTCGCGGGATGTCCCACCTTGGTGCAGAAACTCCATCGCCCGCACAAGATCGTCATCGACATCGAAAAATGTGCCCTCGCCACCGAAAGATGCGAGAGGAGGTAGGTCCGAGCACCACCCTCGGCAGTGGTCGGCACATCGAGTGATTTCTTGTGCCCTAGTGATTGGACTGCACCGACTGAACTCGGTTTACCCATCTAGGGAAGTGGGGACGACCGACCGTATTTAAGCGGTGGAAATTGTCTCCACAGAGTGCTCCGTTTTCTTCTCTTGACCTGTAAATATCCTATCATGTAAAACGTTGTATAGAACACTCTTCTTTGCCTCTCCTCTCTGGCTGCTCCTGCTCCTTCATCCCGGCTCCTCATGGTTCGACTGCGGTGAAGCCTAAGACTCCGAATCCCGCCCACATCAGCGCCTAGAATGCTCAACATTTTCCAGCATCTTCCCCACCTGAGAGCCCCCAAGTTCTTTCCTGCCATTGACCCGCCTCCTAGCCGCGAACTAATCTTTGGTAGCAGTCACTGACAGAACAGAGGGGCTGCTTGTGGGATATTTAGTTTCGAGTATTGTATCCCCGCTTTGGTAACACCAGCGCTGATGTTTAGGTATCTGTTTCAAAATTCGCATCACGCTTTGTACTCCTGCCTGGACATGTCTTCGTTTGAGTTCAGTTGTTCTATGCTACATGTTGATTAGCTGTGCTTATTCTGCCGACAATTCCTCCTCCGCAGCGCAATTTATGTGTTTAAAGAAATCCCAATATCAGTGGCAACTGCCCCACTATGAGCACAGTCACTTATATTAGTATATGTTCCGCTCTCGTGGTCACCATCCTGCACAGATTTAATCACCGTAAAACAGAGTCCATTCCAGCTGCCACCATCTACACACACATTCAGAGTAAAATTGCATTGTTCGCTGCCGCCTGAGGAACTCCAATGGCTCTCTTAGGAACTTTTTATGGAAAACTTAGCGACGTTCAAGTTATTATGCCGAGGGACAAATTAAAGGTAATTGGTATATAATGCGACTGATCACCAGCACCTCATGAAGTTAACCTTTGCAGGACCATGACGATGGTTTCCTCATTGCTCACTTGCAATTTTACGAATCACATTGAGACGCGAAGATTTAGATGAGACAATTGCGTAGACAGCTTTTCGCCACTGTAGACGGGAGTCAATAAAGGCGCCTAAAAAAACGCGTGTTATTGAATTGGCTAATGGAAGACTCATCAAGGTCTATCATTAACAGCGCATTACGTCTGCCTGCACCTGAAAACAAAACAAAGCCAGATGTTTCCGTTATAGAGACAATCTCAAACATTGAAGGTGAGCTAGCTTGTACCGAAAGTAGATCCTGTGGAGCTATCAGCGCTAATCGCTTGTGTTCGTAGGCAGTAATCCAAATACAAATATCGTCAGCATATATTGATATACACTCTTGCCTGCATTTTTTCGCAATGAATAGGAAGGTCAGCCATTACGACGTTAAAGAACGTGAGAGAAAGAACAGTTGCTTAAAGCACACATCGTAATACAGCCCTTTTGGGGCTTATGGTACTCCCTAGCCGTACTACAACCGTACAGCCCTGAAAAACGAGTAAATGAACCTTAGAATATGGCCCTGTATGCTCACACCTCTTAATCCGTTCAAAATGAAGCTCTGAAGGAAAAATGGCTACGGTGGAAAGGCCGAAAGCTCTCTGGTGTTGAATGTGACTCACCAAATCTAAGACGCTATCTTGGGCACTTAGTCCTCGCTGGGATCCTGTCATACATGTTGGCAGTGTCTTGGTGTCCTCAAGCCGTCTTGATAAGCGCTCATTCGCCAGCTTCTCCACCAGTTTAGCCACACAGGAGGTCAGTGACAAAGGGCGATACGAGGCAAGTTCCGTCATGTATTTGGCAGGCTTCACCACTAGAACTACACATGCCACCTTAAATGACGAAGAAATGGGGACAGTCTCCCATTCTTGACTTATGATGTTTAGGAGCTCCTTGCCGAGTTCCAGGGGTACGTTTTGCAGCATTTGGGTGGGGATACCACGGCGAAGGTGTGCACTATGGCCTCGTTTAACGCGGGGAATAGCTCAAAGCATCTGTGGTGCAAGCGTTATTTCTTGGTTCATTGGTTGCGCAAATGTCACGTGCAAAGCACGCGGTGAGCCATGCGAGCACATCGAGTACTTGGCAAAAAAGCAACCCCAGTTTCTTAGGTTTAGACCTAGCGCACATTTCGAAAAGCAGGCTGCTAACTGAAAACTTGTTTTCATATAAAAGAGCGTGTTAGTCTTTCCGGCCAAACTTTGTAGCGCAGAAAGGAACTTGAGGGCTACCGGAGCGCCGGAAATGCCTCCGTTTAACAAATAACTTCTTGGTTTTCCGCAATACGTTCATTACACGTACGTCCTGTGCCCCTATATATTCCGGAAATCTGTCATTTTAAACTTGAGAACTCCACATTTTAAGCTCTTAAATAAGCGTATCATCCTGAAATTATTGTTTTATTTCATTGCTTCAACTGCAATTATAGCATGACGGGCCGGGCCGGGTTGGGCCAGGGCCTTAATTTAAGGCGCAGGGCTGGGCTGGGATGAATTCCATGTCCGAGACGGGCCGGGGTGGGCTCGGGCTGAAAATTTAGGTCAGTACACACCTCTAGACACGAGGCGCACCGCCTTGATCCGCTGCTTTGCTACACTTGTTCTCCAACGACACGATAACAGTTAGCGCCACACCGCAGCTGTGACAGGACCCCGCGACGATCTGGCACCAGCACAGCTGTAATCGGTAACCTGGACATTTTAGTGGACGGAATCGACATGCTTGTAGATGACGGCGCTGATTATTCTGCAATAAATTGGCCGTTTGCCGCGAATGTAAAATGGCAACTAAGTCATGCACAGGCCCTCAACCTTCCACAGCCGGAGGACACTTGATGTCACCTACGTTTACATAAAAGTCTAGGGTAACAGTGGAAGAAACTTACCTATCAACCTTCGTCGTACTTCCCCAGTGTTTCCGCGACGTAATCCTTGGCATGAATTTCAGAGGTGAAAATGGAGCCGCTGTTCACCTTCAGTCTAAGTCATTGACATTACCGACGGAGAGCGCAGTACACAGTCTTTCGGAGCGACCAACAGAACTGTACCTATGTCGTGAGCAAAATTGGTATATAACACTCATGTGGTGGCGGAGCTTTAGAAAACAACTTTTAAACTTCATCTAGCAACAGCTACCTGGAATCGAGACAATAGTCTTTGTGTCCCTATTTATCCACATGCATTTGCTGATGTCGCTGTCTCCTACGCTGTTGCTAGGCGGCGTTCAGGTGTAATTTTCCCGAGCTCAGTCCCCGGCTGAATATTGCATACCACTTTTGCTCACTACTAATTCTCAGCAATCACTTTATTATTCCGCCCCTTACAGAGTTACGGCGTTCTCACCGCGAAGGCGCTGCAAAACATTGAGTGCGTTGCAGAGGGCAAACGGGTCCTGCTTTCTGAACAGAACATTTCTGTCTCTACGCTAGTCGCACACCTACAGGACAGAAAGCAGATGCCTTACTGACAACCTTTGGCGGTGAGCAGCAGCATCTACCCCTTCATGGATCACTGCCTTGTCGTGGCGGAGGGGCTTGCGAAACTCGATGAAGTCGTGAGCTCTGCTGTGTAAGGCCACCCAAGATAGACAGGTCACGGCAGAGAGTTCTGACAAAATTTGATTTACTGGAGAAGGTAATGGCAACCCACTCCAGTATTTCCTGCCAAGAAAACCCTATGACCAGTCACAATAGCATTAATGATATGGCGCCGGAAAATGAGAACCCCAGGTTGGAAGGCGTCCCACATGTTACTGGGGATGAGCAAAGGGCGATTCTTAGTAGCTCCAAGACGAATGATGCGGCTGGGCTAAAGCCAAAAAGACGCTCAGTTGTGGATGTGTCGGGAAGCGACCGGAAAGTCTGATGTTGCAGGGAGAGGAGTCGCTGGAGAAAGATGTCATGTTGGGAAAGATTGAGGGTCACCGGAGAAGGGGTAGGCAGCGAACGCGATTGTTAGATGGCATCCTCGAGGCGCTGCAGATGAAGTTATGTGATGTTAGGAAGATAGTGAGAGACCGGAAAGCGTGGCGTGACATGGTCCATAGGGTCACGAAGAGTCGGACACGATTGAACGACTGAACTGAACTGAGCATCATCTAAGCATTTGGACTGTAATTGCTCACATTTGCCATCTCACACATGTTCGAAACACCCCTTGTCACATTGTGACTGTGTTATCAATTGAGGTGGAGAGGTCTTTCACCAATTTAGAGTTCGAAATTAATCCCGCCTTTTCTCAACTACAGCATTGCCAAGTGAAATGCCTCCTCCAGCGCTATCGAGCAACCTTTTCTAATCCTTCACGAATTCGTGCCTCCTCTTAGTCACCTTGCCGAGTGTGTCTGGCGGAAAGTGCTACGTGCTACTATCAGCCACCAAATGAAAGAGATGCTTCAGGAGAAGGTTATGTAGCCCTTGCTGAGTCCCTAGACTAAACCTGTCATTGTGTTAAATAAAAAAGAGGGTATGCTGAGATTTCGCACGGATTACCGTCGGATAAACAAAATTACTTGAAGGACGTTTACCCCCTCCCATGAATCGGCAAGACCTTGGATCGCCTCTGCTTTGCGAAATATTTCTGTTTGATGGATCTGAAATCCGGATATTCTGAAATAGAGGCCGATATGAGATAACGAGAGAATACAGCATTTCTGACTTCGGATGGAGTCAGAGTTTGGGGTTATGCCCTTTAGTTTGTACTCGGCACCGGTTACCTATTAATGGCTTAAAGGGGTCATGACGGCTAAAATTTCAGCATAAACTAATCCTGTGTTTCAATTCACAAACGTAAATTATATATCCTTCAAATTGGAACTCATTCGGTGAAGTAGATAGTTTTAAAATAGATTTTTGTTATTAATATCGAAATCGACTTTCTGCTCTGGAAACCATTAGCCGCTGATGTCACAACGAGATCTCATCCCCATATCGTCCGCTATTCGCGCTGTCGGCTGCACTCTTGCATGCACGCCATGGAAGGTGGTGACTTACAGCTTTTTTTTTCTCCAGTAAAATATTTTATTCGCATATTCTTTTTTTATTTTACAAGCCTTCACTATAATCTACGATCTTATTGACCCTCGGGCTTATTTTGGGCTTCGTCAAGAGATTGTCGAGGAGACCGAAACCGGTGGCCTCATGCTGTATTTTTTAAGCATACAATCAGAATCATATTATTTTTACATTGTGAGAGTTAGCTTCTTTAGCAACAAAACGCTCCCGCATATAAAAAAGCGTATATCCAACGTTTCCTTCAGCCATGTCCACAGCGAAAAAGGGGAGGGGCTCGCGTTGTGTAGCTTATTGCTGAGCTTTTGCCCGTCGCTATTTCGGTTCAAAACTAAGAGGAAATCCCAAACAAGGATACGTTGATGCAAGAGCATACTTTAGGACGTTAGATAAGCAGACAAAAATTTTGAACGAAGTGGTACGCCTTGACATGCTCTTATATGCGCGTGTTAGTCATGATTTATTTTAGGCTGTCAAAGAATTTCGTTTTAAATTATTTTCAGTACGTCTGGCCACGGCCAGCGCACGAAAGCATGCGCCACCACAGCCGTTTCAGTCCCATCATCGGAAAACCGAACGCGATTCGAATGCACTTCATAACCCGCACCGAACAAGAGCCTCCCATCTGCCGCCGTCTCCGCGTGTCGCCTCCCATGCAGTCGCGCGCGTGAGTGCGGCTGACTCCCAAACCAAATGCCGTCTCGTCAGCGCTTCAACGTAACAAAGTAAGCATACACCATTTAGTATTTTGTGTGTAAGCCCCAAAATCCCGCAGGAATGCTCGGATTCGCGGATTATGACTGCGCCCAGAGCGTGTTTGTTTACCTACCAGCAGCGCCGACAGCTGCCGGCTTGCGCTCGCCAGGTTGGGTCACATCAACGCTGGCCGCTCAATGTGCACACGCGTTTTGATGTAAGCAGTCGCCGATTTGGGGTCACTACTGTCAGAACTACACTGCATGGCCACATGCAACCGCTAAGGCTTGTGAATGCGCGCTCCGCAATCGCCGAAACTCTAGACCTGAACCCCGCATACTCACTAAATGTCTATTTGTCGCGGAACGGACCAGTAGTTCGGCACCGACTAACATTTCTGGCCAAGGTCACTGCTGATGCAAAGGGGGAACATATAAAGTGTAGCCGCTTGTTTTCGCTTATCTAGCACAGTTAAGCAACTGGAAGCGCAGCTGTTCAAGCCGTTAGTTCATCGGGTGTCAAGTTCTCGGTCTACCTCCGATCGCGGTCCGACCATAACAGATCGTGCAACCGTCCGCCGATCAGTTCCGTCGGCGTCGTGGGACCGAAAACCCCACTACGGTGATCGGCAACCGTTGGTCGTGCTGGCGTCGTTTCTGGTGTAATACAACAGATTATGCGGCGATAAGCAATGGAACCTAACCGTACAGCTCACTGACAGAGACCGTGCCTTATGGTGAAGAAAATATGCTTTGCTCTACATCGCTTTCGTGCGGTAATATATCTTCATCGAGCACATCTATATGACGGAGTACCAGTGAGGCAATCGTCCACAAAAGAGAGAGACGTGTCATTTCATATTTCAGCCTGCAATGCAGACGACGCTCCGTCGCGTATATTCTCTGACGTAACACGAGCATTTCAAAATGGCGGTCGCTCTCGGTGAGAGGAGCTTCTCGATTCCGATTCCTATCGTATTTATTTTTGCAATATGCATTGCTGGTAAGGCACTAAAACTTTGCGTGTAGAATCACAGACCAGTACATTATTCACAGATGTACAAAAACGAAATACATAGACCCTGTCATCGCCCCTTTAATGACACAGTCGCTGAAGATCTCAAGTGGCAGACATGTCTCGTTCTTCTTGACGACATTGTGGCCTTCGGCCGGCCCAACATTTGAGGAGCACCTTCGGCGCACCGAAACAGTTTTGCATGCCATAATATCCTCTATGTTCACCTTAAAAAAAGGAAAGGGCCATTGTTCATAAACCAAGCTGAAACTACTGGCGTAGTTCAATAAACCGCACCGGTGACCTGCCAAATCCCCAGAAAACTACAAATTTTGCCAATTTCCCTCTGTCCTAGACAAAA
Organism: Amblyomma maculatum; assembly: GCF_055883805.1. Lineage (NCBI taxonomy): Eukaryota > Metazoa > Arthropoda > Arachnida > Ixodida > Ixodidae > Amblyomma > Amblyomma maculatum. Next base: position 53,383,679 of record NC_139348.1, on the reverse strand, counting down.
AACCTGTTCGACGATTGCTCGCTTATGTGCTTATTACCGTGGCCTCGTATCAGCCCCTGATGCGAGTGACCAAAAAGATACGCCCTTACCTTGGGCCACTCTGCACGTTCGCGCATTCCAAGAGCTTCAACGCTGGCTACAATTACCGCCTAATCTGGCTGACTTCATCTTGAACGTCGTAATTTCGCTTAAAAGAAATGCAAACGACGACGGCTACAGTGCCATCCTAACTAAAATTCAGGGTGGTCAGGAACATGTCGTTGCGCACGTTTGTCGTTTTCTGTGTAAAGCTGATTCAAAATATTCTACCACAGAGAAAAAGTACCTAGCCATCGCATGTGCGATGACAAAATTCTGGCCATATATTTATGGAAAACCGTTCCATGCACTTGCCTTTCACCATGCCCTGTGCTGGCTTGCTAACCTCATGGACCCGTCAGTCCGCCTTGTAAGATGAAGTCTCGGACTACAGGAATTAGACATAACTATCATGTACACGCGAGGTCACCAGCACTCGGATGCCTGTTGCCTCTCACGCGCCGCTGAAGATGCCCCGATGATGACATTCCTGATGACATAATACTCTTAAATGCAATCAGCGCAGAGTACCTCACTGAACGACATTCTGCAGACATCGAACATCGCCATATCATGAACTAACGAAAGCGAAGATCTAAACTTGCCTACCAATCGCGTATTCTCACTAACAGGAAAGGTCCTAGAGCATTTTGGAAGCTTTTAAATGAATCGTCTGTAAACAAGAATAAAAATACGCACTTAGGTCAGCTTGTGATCGATGGCTTGATGAAATGTGCAAACGTAACTGGTATTTTCAAAGGAGGCGATAGAAACAAGATGGCTAACTATAGCCCAATTTCTATTCTATTAGACCGATTGGTTCCGCGGTCGAAGCTTTCGGCTTTCCCGAAATTCAGGTTTAGAAACTTTTGCTTTTCATTTAACGACCAGCGAGGATGTTTTTATCGTTATAATGAATCTAAAAGTTACAAGTTGCACCGATTTCGATGGCTTCCAAATTAAACCAGTTAAATTTGTTGCGGAACTCCTAGCACCGTGCTAAAGCTACATCTTTACCTTTTCGCTCATATAGGAACATATCCAGCACGAATGAAATGTGCAAACGTAACTGGTATTTTCAAAGGAGGCGATAGAAACAAGATGGCTAACTATAGCCCAATTTCTATTCTTCCTGTTTTTTCAATGGCTCTTGAAAAAGTAATCCTCAAGAGAATCGATGGGTTCTTTTCTAAACATGCCTTAATATATGCCAGTCAGTCTGGATTTCGAATGGGCAAGTCTACGGAATCTGCTTTACTCTTGCAAAAGGAAATTATTTTAAATAATATCGAAGCTAAAAGTTTGACCCTTGATATTTTCATCGACTTTACAAAAGCTTTTGACCTTCTTAATCATGAAATACTACTCTGTAAACTTGAAAGCTATGGTGTCCGTGGTCTTTCCCTCCAACTCTTTCGTTCTTTTTTAAACATGTGCCAGCAGGTCGCTTCGGTCGATAATCACAAGTCTAGCTCCCTTTTCATTGAATGTGGTATCCCGCAAGGTAGCCTTCTCGGCCCATTCCTCTTTATTGTCTATGCTAACGACCTTGCGAGCATAGCCTATCATACAAGTTGTATTCTGTACGCTGACGACACAAGTTTGTTTCTTAAGGGCTCTTCTGCCGATGAACTAATCAATAGTGCAAATCTGGTTCTTTGGGCTTTGCAGAAATGGTCCACAGCTAATGGTTTGGTAGTTAACTCTAATATGACCAAAGCAGTCTTTTTTCGTCCCCTTAGCCTGGATATTACAGTAAACAATACTTTGCATCTAGAATATAACATTATTGAAATGGTAGACAAGTTCAAGTCGTTCGGTGTCATATTCGACTCTCGCATGGGGTGGTCTGACCACATAATGTATATTGAAAGCAAGTTTACTAGATCTGTTATTTTCCTCACGAGACTGCGTAACGAATTTTCGCAAAGCATAAGCTCCTTACTTATCACGCTATAAATCAATCACAAATAAATTACTGTCACCTCGTTTAGGGTAGAACATCCAAAACAAATCTAAACGTCATACTCGGTCTCCAAAAAAAGACAATTAGACTGACCGCTGGTGTATGCTACACTGCCCACACAGAAACATTATTTCCGCAATATAGGATTCATCGTGTGCATACTATGTTTGAGTATCGTCTACTTCTCTGCGTCAAATGGTCACCTCAATGCTTAACTGACTTCTTGAAGAATATATCTGGACTAAGCCTTACGAAAACCCCTTTCACACTGAAGTAACGAAATATGAAACGTTCCTCGAACGAGGGCGTTATATGGTAACCAGAGCCTTCGTTTTGCGTTACCATGCATATTAAATAATTACAAAATACACAACCCAAACATCTTTACTGCCTCAATTTAGGACTTTAGGCTATATTTTATCAATTCCGCACTTTCTCTCTGTACTTTTCGTTCTTTGCCTTAAACATTATTATAAGAAAAGTCACTTCATTTTCATTACGTTTTGCCATGTTTCGTGCATACCGTTACATTATTATGGGCCGTTAATTTACTGTGCCAGTTTTTAACTTGCTGTTTCATTTCTATATATGCGCTCTTTCTGTGCTTCATAATTTTCATGTTATATATATATATCTTCGCCTTAATGTTACACGTCTTGTTGCTCTGCCATTACTGGGCCTCGGGCATCTCTCAAGCTATCGTTGTAGCTTTTCGTTCGAGTCCCATTTCCTGTATACTAGTGGAAATTATTTTTGTTTTCATGAAAAAAGGAAACTGATGATATATTGTTGAGCTGCTGCCCTTGACTAGTTGCCTGCCGCTCTATGATAAGCGGTCCTCCGTGACATTTCGAGATTTATACTCCATCAGAATATTAAATGCTTCTTCATACATGCGTTAAAAATTAAAAAAACATAAGGGAGCAAAAACTCTGGTGTGGCTGACACTATATAATACTAATAATATTATCCTTTATTCACCTTGGTTGTGAAGCTTCCTAATCATTTAGGTACAGGTAATTGAACCATACTAAAACGCAACAATCATTTATTAGCGCACTTTATTAGTCACTCCTAATAAGGTGTCATAAGACATCAACAAACTACACCACATCAGCGATTTCGGCAAATGTAAAATAATTTTCTAAACGCACATAATGGAATAAATGACTATTTTCTGTACGAAACTCAAATTGAGTGCAACTGAAATCCAAAAAATACTGCAGAAGCGACATCTGGTGCCAATTTGTGGAGAGACAGTGTTTCCAATCTATAGTAAAAACAGATTATCTTTTAAGGATTATGGCATGAATTAATACGGACTGTGTCGTGCATGTCGACTGATCGGATAGATTTCCAGCGTAGTTGCGATGCTCGATGGGAACAAAGATACACTCTCTGCATGACTTTGCAGTGTGAGTGAGCTAGGTTGTGCAGAAAAATCCTTCAAAGCGAACTATCCCCATCGCTAAGGACACTCAACGTTGGTTTGAACCATCATCGAGAGAATCAGCTTGGACAGCTGCTGCACTCCTCTGCCCATCTGGATATTCATCGCGTGGCGAAGCAATTTATTACGCTTTCTCTACCGTCGCGTGAAAACTTCAACGCAAATCCAGTGGATTCAACTTCATCACTCAGTCATCACCACCATCATCAACCTGACTATACCCACTGCAGGGCGAAGGCCTCTCCCATATTTCTCCAATTAACCCGGTTCTGTGCTAGCTCCATCCACTTGACCTCTGCGAACCTCTTAACCTCATCTACCCGCCTAACTTTCTGCCGCCCCCAGCTACGCTTTCCTTCCCTTGAAATCGAGTTTGTTACCCTAATCGACCATCGATTATCCTCTCTTCGCACTACATATCCTGCCCATGTCCATTTCTTTTTCTTGATTTCCGCTAGAATGTCAGTAACTTGAGTTATTTCTCTGACCCACTCAGCACACTTCCTATCTCTTAATGTTACCCCCCCCCCCCCCCCATCTTTCGTTTCATAGCCCTCTGCGCTGTCCTCAACTTAAGTAGAACCTTCTTGGTTAGCCTCCACGTTTCAGCCCCATAGGTGAGTACAGGTAAGACGCTACTTTTGTATACTTTGCTTTTGAGCGATACCAGTAAGCTGCTAGTCATAACCTGCGAGTGCTTGCCAAATGCGCTCCATCCCAATCTTATCCTTCTTGTTATTTCCTTTTCATGGTCTGAATCTGCGGTTACTACCTAAGTAGAAATATTCGCCGACTACTTTCAGTGCTTCCCTACGTAACGTAAACTGCTGCTCCTTCCCGTGGCAGTTGAACATTACCTTTGTATTCTGCATATTGATTTCAAGTCTACTTTTCTACTTTTCCTGACTAGATCACCAATCATTATTTGCAGTTCATCTCCTCAGTTACATAGCAAGGCGATGTCATCAGCAAATCGCAGATTACTGAGGTATTCTCCATCTAACCTTATTCTTAACTGCTCCCATTCCAAGTCTCTGAATACTGCATTACGCAAGCTGTGAATAATACTGAGGGAACCATGTCTCCTTGCCTACTACCCTCTTTATGGGAATTTTGTTACTTGCTTTGGGCAGAACTATATTTGATGTGTAGCCCCTATATTTATAATATATAGGATGCGAGAACATTTACCGTACTTGGCCGCTTAAAAAAATTATAGAGCGAAGTGTACGCTTCATTTAAAGAAACATCTTATTGGAATCGACGTTTCGACCAGAAGCTGACCTTCATCAGGAGTGCCAATGCAAGCGATGCGGGTAGATTCTATATGCGAAGAGGGGAAAAAACAGGGGGCGCAGAGGCGTACAATGGCATTGTAGTGGTGGGTGGGGTAAAAAGCAGGTGCAGGCGGGGAGTGAAAGGAAGTGCAGGTGGGGAGTGCAAGAAAAAAAAATGAGACAGCACATGGAAGGAAGCACAGTAATAGGTATGACCACAGGCGACGAAAGCAGGAATTGTGTGACCTTCATTGTGTGTATGGGTGGGGGGGGGGGGGGGGGTCGCTGACATTCCTTCGCTCTACTGGCAGTAAGCTTCACTTGGCAGTTTGTATGAGTTTGCGGCACGAATTCAGGGGGTAACTGAACTTTGAAGTGGAGAAAGAATACCAGGGCTATCATTTATACCGGCCTGCAGGGCATTAAATTTAAATATAAAGTACGATTCTCGTGGTTCACGTTCGCGGTTGCTATGGAAGCCGCTTTGGAGCAGGAAAACTTTGTCGAATTCGTGACTTTTCTGTTGCAGGTGTTTGGACAGGGGAAGGGGGGGAGAGATTTGGTGTGCGTTCGATGGTTGTTGAAATGAATTCGGAAGGGGTTCTCGGTCTGCCCTATGTATTGCATTTAACAGTCGCGACACTGGAGCATATATACCACGTTCCTGGAGTCACAATTCAAATTTCCACGGATGGAGTGTTTAAAATCAGAGTGTGTGCTCTTTGCCGTGGTCGTTGTTGGCATGTGTTTGAAAACTTGGCATCTATTCTTTCCGCACGGCATAAAACCCACAAGATATTCTTTATCGACAGTAGAACGTACTACATAATTTGTAAATTTTTTGGTCATCTCTATGTAACCCGCGGAAACAGAAATATTTTGGAGAGGCGATCACTTTGTTCGATGATGTTAAAGCGTTTTTTTTAGTATTTTGTTGATGTTCGGAAGGTTGTTTGCGGAAGTTAAGATCAGATTTGAGCTCAAAATGAACACCGCTCAAATGAACACCGCTTAGCCACTTGCTCAGCCTTATTTACTATCAGGTGGTGATCCTGCAGCAACATTTCGCTGAGTGTATGAATTCTGATTTCAAAGCCAACCTGGACCCTTATTATTTATTTCCTTTCGGAAACAAAATGGTATACGCTTGCTAATATTTTCCAATCACTAAGCCTGATTGTAGAAGCGCATACGGGAGAGTCTATGAAATAATCTGAAACTGCTTTCTAGGAATGTGCTATAGTGTCCTTATGCCGCAGTTTAAGAGCCTGAACTGAGACCTCTTTAGAAATAATTTAATAGCATCGCGCGTATTAGGAGATTGCTTCGCAGTGCAACAAGATAATTCTTGAACAGAGGTGCGCTGCCAAATGATGTTGAAATCAGTGAAACTATCATGACTTAATAACATCTATTTTTAGCACCCTGAAAGATAAGGTAGCGCTCTCAGTCAGTTGATTTTAACAGCAACGTGAACATTGTTTTGGCGACATGGTTTGATACTAGATGACTAAACATGTTTTCAGTTTCTTATTTAGGCGGCTGTTATATTTGTTCTTTTCCCGTCTGGAGCAGAGCCAGTAGAAAAGCGAGTGATCAAAAATGTGCGAAAATAAACAGGGAATGCCATTAAACATAAAACAAAACAAGTATTTGCTAGTCATACGATGTTAGTTAAAAGAGCCTAAACAGTTCTGCATGATTATTAGACACAATTTCCGCAGTAAGGTGGTTCCATTCACCACGTGTACGTGGATGTATAAGAGTGAAAAATGTTTTGCTGTTACCACAACCCATATCAACTTTGTGACTCGGATCAATGCGATACAAGCAATCGGGTGCTTCAAAAACCAGTTCAGTATAGAGCATGGGACGCTAAAACGTGTGTTAAATAATGCTAAACGAGAACTTATATAGACACGCAAAACAGGGTAATTCAAGACTACTTTTCACTGCTCATATGCTGACTGTTTGGATATAATTGGAAAAGTTGAAGTGAGAAGAGTCGTAAATAAGTTCAAAAGAGTGCGATAGAGTGACATAAGCGGGATCCTATACTGATGATGCGCATTCTTGTGACGGCCGTACAAGAGAATTATAAGCAGCAATATAGAAGATGGAGCACTGTTGAAGTTTCTGTGGAGATAACCTATCAAGCGATTAGAAGTATTAAATATCTAGTCAAGAGTGTGTTGGTGAAGGCTGTCAGTATGAAGAGGCAGCCACGAACACGTTTTTAAATTGTATCTATGGCTTTTTTTGGCACTATTCAACTACTAAAAAGTAGATTTTTTCTGGTTGGGTCGGTTTGCACCCATCACCATTTTCATGCATCAAAATTAGACGTAATTTGTGTACCTAATAGCGGGAGAGAAAAAGCAATATTTTACTAGATTCGTGAGCATACCGACATTATTGTTGAATTCTCGAAGCAATCGATGAATGAAGTGAGCTAGGTTTTCAGAAGTATCAACAATGCACAATATAGGAGTTGGGCCTCAGCAATGATGTCACGTATCTAGCAATGAAATGGTTGCTGGAAGGAAGAAGACTATAAACACTAAACATATGCCCCGTGAATTAGGTCTCGCAGCATCGGATGAAGCACATCATCATGTGGGAAAAACTAGTGGAAACTGAATTTCACCCACACCTGTGCCTTTATGACATTCTCAGTTTTCCCTCCGATGTATGAAGGAGAAGCCCAGATTTTTGTGTTATGATTTGGTTATTATTTTAAAGGCTATTGCGAGATTACTTGGTACCCTTTTAGCAAATATTATATTCTAATTGTAAACTTTAGTCGAAGTGTCCAAAAATTACTTTAGATTTACTTTATAATAGTTATGGTGCATTATGTGACATTGCTGTAAACCCCTCCTTGAATAACAACATAGGCTTACCTCTCCAACGTTTATAAATAGAAGTTCCCACTGGATTAAATATATAGCGCCCCTAAGCGGTTCATTTCTATAACATTTTACAGATGACAAATTGAGTGCTTATTAAATCAAGGGTTTCGCGTGTTTTGTAATTTTTCACATTTTTATTTTTTTTCTCCCATTTCCCCCATAGTTCGTTCACTCCTGTAAAACGCCTCAACAAGGTTTATTGTATGCTTGAATATAAGCAAAATACTAAGAAGAAATAACATTTTTCGTTTATCGCACAGTATAAATATCCACATATATTCCAAAGTAATATTCCACAGTATAAATATCCTTTCAAAAGTAGTGCTACCCAGATCGACAACCCTTTCCAATTTGCAGCACGATATAGGCTAGTAATGTACACATGATTATATGTTGTGAAGACAAGATTCATTTTCTGTTTTCATTCTTTCAGAAAATTATATTCTTTGTACTACATCGGACTTTTACGTGGTAATCCGGCTATTTCTATAACTGTTACCGGTACGTATCTAATTTGTAACAGTTAATATATGTGAATCAATGCTTGTATCTAAAATGAATTTTCGAGGCTATACGGGGCGTTTATTCCGCTGGCGCAGAGGTAACCCAACGGGTTCTAACCCCGCTGCCGCGCTATTTCCTCAATAAAGAAACAAATACTTGTGTCGATGGAGTTGCATGACCAGGCTTGGTACACAGTCGCCATCCCCGGAAATGTATAATCCATTATAGAAGAGTATTTGGCCCTTTTAGCGTTGTTACTGGTGATCGCCTCTACAAGAGTACTTTAATAAACCCTCGGCCCTGACTCCACAGTTGCTAGGAAACTACAGACTTCGCCTTAGGTCCGACCTGTAACCCAGCAAACGGTACTAACAATCTTACTAAGCTGAGTCTGCCACTGGAAAGTGAACCTGACGACTTCTAAGGCTAAATATTTAATTATAATGAGGCTAATCTAGAGGGCTGTTTGAGGAAGCCGCGGACATTAAGTAGGAAAATTATAGAACTTGGTGAGCTTAAGCGGCCAATTAAGTTGTATACTCTGCTAAAGGGAGGTGGTGTACTACGCTATATATGTTTAGGGAAAAGTCAAGAACAGGCAATAGGACTGCTTAAGAAGAACATAGGTGCAACACATACAAGCTTTAGAGCACCTATGCTGCGGTGACAGGTATGATAATTAGGCTTTTAAAATGATATCAATTCAAGGTTGCAGGGGCCTATGTTTCTGCACGTAGCAATGATTACGAGTCTGTCAAAAGCCTCTATGAGAGCACGAGAGCACCAGATGGTCAATGCGTACAGTGGACGTGCAGTGTTCGCCGCTGATAAGCGCATTAAATACCAAGGTAGGATAGAATCAAGTTGGAGACCAGGTATGTGGGAATATATGGCAAAGGCAGGGGAAGTCATTAGCTCAGCCTGTCGAACGCAGTAATATTGGAATCATGAATATCTTCAGCCAACCGAAGAAACTGAAGTGGGGCACAAATAGGTATAGGAAATAAAAATTAAACACCTAAATTTTTTCGCTAATGGTAAGAATGTCGACGTAATTGGGAATGAGCTATGAAGTTACGATGTGATGGAAGGATATCAAATTTGCCAATATGTCCAGAGGAAACATAACGAACTGATAAGGAGAAGTGCAACAAATATAACGGGTGGAAGGTAAGTACAGATGTTGACAGTCTCGCTACACGAAAGATAATTAGTGTAACCGTCAAGGAGGCGCTTAAAGTAGAAGAAATGAACGATAACATTACACCCCGCCGGGAACACAAGCGAGTGTCCACGCTGACCTCGAAGGCTGTTATTAGCTGCTTGCCGTGCAAGCGGACCTGAGATGCCACCCTTGTTCTATTGCTGTATATTTGGAGCCATAGCTGTTGAAAGTTAGGCTCGTGTATATTTCCTTGGAACAGTTTATTCGTTGAAAAGAACAAGATCTACAGCGCGAAGCTCGCAGCGACAGCAAGTACCAGCTTCCGTACAGCTGTGTGGCTGAAAAAACGAAACTTGGCTGCTGCGGCATGCGGTAATACAATCGTCGGTATTGGCATGTGCGCGCGGCAGGTTCTCACATGCATAAAAGACGGTCCATGTGGGCCAGGCTTAAGTGTCTTCAGTGAATTGTAGCGTCATGACCACGATGTCAACCTCATGTTGAATTTAAATTGTCCACCTAATTTAGGGGCTCAGAGCCGTTTGAGGTCCGGCAAATGAAATGTCCTAAAAATTAGTTGTGATTTAACTCTGGTTAGCCCTAATTGAATTGTGATAGCAACGGCGGAAGCTTCTTTTACCTGCTACATTATTCCCCTATCACGCCCTATCAGTGTAAGGTGCTACATTATTGGGGACACTTAAGCTCATCCTTTAAGAGTATGACGCGAGAGCGTAAGTTGCCAGAATTCTTCTTCTTGGCTGTTCAAAGTCAAGCATGACCTCCGCCGGGACTACGCGACGGTTCGATGCCTGGCGCAACATTACTATCGCAATAAAAAGCCTAGCGTCACAAATGCTCAAACCGGAACTTCGTAACTTCGAGCGTCATGCTTCCGTTTCTCGCTTCTAATCAAAGTGCCTCGAATGGCGAATCTATTTTGGCCCAAGACGGAATTTAATTTCAGTCTGTCATCCTATTCTGCAGCGTTTTTTCCTTCGCATCTGAACAGGGACAATTCGTCGGTTATATTACATTGTAGATAGCGCTCGCCACACCCTTGTCCTTAAAGCACCACAGCCTCCCTCTTCAAGCAGCCCACTCCCTCTTATATTGTCGTAGCAGTTCATCATCACAATAGATTGGTTTCACTGAACCTACAGTGCCGGCGTGGACTGCTTCTTTGCAGCTTCTGTCTACTCGGGCGTCTCCGTTTGCTGCACGTTTTATAGATTCCCTCCTTTACAGCACTCCGGTGTGTAAAGGCTTCGACTCTAATACACAAACATGTTGGGAGGCTAGTACGATTGCAGAGGGCCCTTGCTCGCTTTAGCAATTGTGGTCTTCTGCAATGTTTTGGCAGCTGCCATATGGCCTGCGGTTTCTCCTCGTCAGGCTTTACTGTGCCCTGTTCAACAATGAAACCAGGCAGGTTGATGGAACCCACTGGACTTTATCGGGGTTATTGGTGATTCCTGCGGCCTTCATTCGCTTCAAAAAAGTGGTTTAATGGATCAGGTGCTTATCTAGGCTTTCTGAAAACACGACGTCGTCCGTATATGCCATTGCATAGTTGAAGTTCGCATCTTCCAGCACTATATTACGCGCTAAAAGGTAGCAGGTGATTTGCATAAACTGAAAGGCAGTCTGACAAACTCGAATTCCCGATAGCAAATGAATGCTGTTTTTTCGATCTCATTCTGGTTAATTCGTATTCGCAGAAAGCCCCTGCTACTGTCTGGAGTAGTGAAAAACTTTGCCGACCCAAGCGTTTGCATGACGGAGTTGACTGACGGAAAAGGTTACGAATCTGACTGTTACGGCGTTTAGCCGCCTATAGTCGACATATAACTATGCTGTGCCGTTTTCAACGGCAAAAGTCAAAGAGCTTTTTGAGGTTCTTACTGCACCGGTACACGTTTTTCATCCAGAGCGGCATCCAGAAATCCACGCTCAACAGCCGCGGGCTAAAACGGATCGGGCGGGAGCTGCCAGTGTCAATCCTGTTCGTCAGCACGTTTGCATTTCCAGAAGCTCCCGTAAACATGGTAACGAAAGGCTGAAGTGCCGCCAGGTTTCTGGATCTTTCCGTCTGTGACCCTGTGAAAGACTGCAGTACAGTGAGAACAACACTTTCGGCCACTCCGACATGAGGGGTGTCTGAGACCAGAACATTTGAGTGACGCTCTGTAAACTTTGTGATGAACTTGAGTGACTCTGCATTAATGCCGTATCGGTAGCTGCCAGAATGTAGGTCCACAATGATTCCTGCATTCGAGATTAAGTTATGACTCGAAATTACCGGACAGGAGAGTCCGTGAAGATACAGAAAGCGCTGCATTATTTTTCAACCATTCAAAGTAACTGTTAGATGTGCTGCAGAGGTTGCCGACACTATCTGTGGCGATGCCATACGAAGCTTTGTGTTAACCTTTCGTAACTGCAAAGGTCTTGCGTCGCATGCTCGTTTGACAACATGGCCAAAAACAGGAACAGTGGAACCTGTGTTCAGTAGCGCCGGCACTACCATGCTTGCTATTTTGACAGCCACCAAAGGTGCATTATCAGGGCAAGCATCCTGGAGACAGAAAGTGGACGGTAATTCCCTTACCGTTTGCTCTCTGATGTTTTGGTGTGAATTTCACGCTCCATAGCGTCTTCCGTCACCACTGATGCTCGGGCTGTCTGGGCTAGAGGGGACTACATCTTTCCTCGTTCCTCGCGACGCTTAGGCTTACGTCGACTGCAGCCCTGTACCCTGGCAGCAGGGTGATGCGATCACAAAAACACCAGGCCCCGTGATGGCCACGTTGCTTCTTCGCCCGCGTGGGAACACATGGAAGCCGGAGGAGGCTCGGTCTAGCCTGCCACTCCTTGCTGTTGGCTCGTCACCAGATGAGGCCTTTCTGGCCTGCCACCTTCCGCTGTTGGCTCGTCGCCGGAGGAGGCCCAGCTGGCCTGCCACCCCGTGCTCTCGGCTCGTCACCGGAGGAGGCCCGGTCTGGCCTGCCACCCCACGCAGGCGGCTTGTCACCGGAGGAAGCCTTAACGGCCTGCCACTCCGCGCAGCAGGGGGCGGCAGAAAGTTAGGTGGGCGGATGAGGTTAAGAAGTTCGCAGGGGTCAAGTGGAGAAATATGGGAGAGGCCTTCGCCCTGCAGTGGGTATAGTCGGGCTGATGATGATGATGATGACTCCGCACAGGCGGCTCGGCAGCGCAGGGGGCCTGATGTGACCTGCCATCCCTCGTAGACGGCTCGGCACCAGAGGAGGCACGGTCTGGCCTGCCACCTCGTGCAGCCGGCTTGGCACCGGAGGAGGTGCACCTGGGACTGCGAACTCGTGGAAGTCCCCTGCCCCCGTCTGGCAGCTGGGGGTCCCCACGCTGTGTGCTGCGGATGATCTCAGCCACGCACAGGACGGTTCGAGGCAGGTGTGCGCTGGAGAGGTGGCTTGTAGTGGAGCTCAGCCAGGAAAGAAGCCTCGATGCGGGACGCTTCCCTGGCCATATTGTCGAAGTCCGTGAACTGGCAGCACCGGAGGTATGGCTGGTTCCTTGGGTAGCACCGACGTATGGCATGACCCATATTCTCTCGTTCCGGAGCTCCAGGATCTGCCCGCTTATGCAGATTATGAAAACTACGCAAAAACTCATCTTTCATGCGGATAGCGTAGTCAGGCGGCAAAAACGCTTCTCAAAAATGTTCTATAAATTCCTGCTTTTTTGTTCATGGCCGCTTTCTGCGCCTCCAGGTTGCTGCGGAACCTACTAAATCTACAAGAGTCAGATGCGTGAGCAGAGTATTGTCCGACATTGCCATTGCCCTCTGATAGACATGGATTTTAAAAAGAAAATGGCAAACAGATTCTTGTCAGCATATCTTTCAAAGTTCGGTACGAGCATATTCAGCTGCAGTTGATTATCGCGACAGAAGGGAGTGGGCGCTAATGAAACTGGCTCGCTCCCGCCATTTCTCTGAGATGTGCCTTCGATTCAATTAGCTGGAACAGTAGGTCAATAATTCCGGTATCGAAGTCCGGCGGTTCGCGTTTACAGTCCCCTAATTGCTCATGCGCGGAATGCGGAAATTCAGCTATCAACCGAGCGCTTGCGCCAGATAGGTTGAGGTAATCTGTCGCAGCCCTGCACGAATGCATGGAATGTTGTCACTAAAGTTGTGACAGTCGCGGAGCAAACCAAAGCAAGAGCAAAAATCACGTTGGGTGCCAGATGAAGGCCGCGATTCTAGAAGCAGGAACGCGAGCCATGTTCTCGCCCGAAGAGTCACTAATCCAGTCTCGTTTAAGACACCGCTTTATTCCGGGTAAATATGAAGCGTTCAATGAAAAGAAACATATGGCTCTACTGGGCTGGAAATATGCTGTTCGTGCGCACGACAATAGAACACCAAAGATAAAGCAGAAAGAAGGTCAGACAAAACACGACGGCGAGACAAAACACACTGCGAGGGAATAGGGCGAGCAATATGGTAAAAGTGCTAACGGCAGAAGAAAAACATTGCTCTTGCTTGGCAGCAGCTCCCGCTAATACGCCTAAGCTATTTATCCAGGAATTGCTTCCGTCGTCTTCTCACAGATCATCGTACCATCGTCCGTGCACATTCCGCTGGCCTGTGACGTACGCTGGCCGCCCACACTGGTCTACCACTGGGCAAAAAGCCACGAGCCTTGCTTCCGACGCGCTTATCTACCTTCGTTTCTCCGCCGATATCATTCCTCACCCACGACTGCCAGCTTGACCAAGCGCAGTCACGCTGCCCGGGGAAACACCAATGCAAACAGAAAAATCGCGTGCGGTTTCAAACAATAAAAGGGGCCGCAGGGTCCTACAGTGAATATGCCGTAGATCCATACCTGGTAGTGATACTGCTACCGGGGAGCCTCTATAGTCGCCACTTAAGCATGTACTTTTTTATTTATTTCGTCCTTAGAAGGCTGTAGTCTTTTCATTGGTATTAAATAAACTCGCGGTTTTGAAAAAAGCTCATTGTCCTTTTGTAACACACCTCAAGTAAGAAATAGCATGAACATATATGAAACGGACATCAACCTATGATAATATTCTTCCCTGCCGGCTCAGCAGGCTGTCCTATCCATGGCAAACAGTTACCAAGCAGAAACCACCGCAAAGGTGAACATCGCAAATTAACCCATGCCATTTGGCCTGTTATCTTCTGAAGCTGAATGGTATCCGGATTACTTTATTGAAGGCCCACAAAGATAACAATAGGAATTTTTTCGGCTGTTTGATGAGTGTCGCGCAGCAAATGCATTTCAGCAACTCCTGCTAATGCAGTCCGTCACGAGCGGCCTTCTTAGCTTGATAAGAAAGCGAAAGTCATCATCTGGACCAATATTTGACAGTTGGTAAAGTAGATGACTCTTCACAAGGAGTCAGCTGAGAATCGAGTAAAGGAGGTGAATCAAAATTTACGATATTTTCGGTTCACGCTAATACTTTCGGGGCCAATAAAAATGGTCTGTTTCGTTCTTATTATGTATGTGGTTACAAATTGCCACTGGGCAGCGGAAATCAATTTCAGAGCAAACACGTGTTTCGTTTTTCACATGATTACGATATGTGAGCTATTAAGAGCAGTCGTCTTGATCTTTCCAGCGGGTAACAACAGCCACAACTTCTAATACATTGTCTTCTCCATTTACAGTTTTATGGTCTACATTATGAGTAAGTGAAAAAGAAACAGATTTTGTGCCGCTTATGTCATCAAACGCTTGGCAATTTAAGAAGAAAATATATAGGCAAAAGGCAGAAGATTTCATCAAACGCCTGCACGCCAAAATTCTGTCTTGCCTTAGATCTTCATTAGAGCATATTCATTATAAATGAAGGCTAAAGCAAGCCTGTAAACACCCTTATTAACTACAGCAAGCTTAAACGTATAAATTGTATATATTTATTAGCTTTTCTAATGAGACGCTGCCTAGTATTCCTAATTTACTTTCCTAATGGCGAAAGACGCACGCACGAATACTCGGAAGGGAAAAATGGATCGATTATCCAAAAACTTCTGATGTGTCGAATAAATCATGAAAAAGTTAGAGAGCACATTATACTTCAGGCATGCACGAGAAAATATATTTAGAGCGCCCCATTACTTTTAAAAAAAGTGTAGGCAGAAATTAATACATAGAACATAAAAAATATGGCACACGAAAACTGAAACGTCCATTGTAAAGCAGTAA